>NW_022681461.1:11068330-11598330 GCF_009764315.1 Trachypithecus francoisi
AATACTTGCTTTAGAAGCCATTTACAATGTTTTAAAAGTAATCACCTCAGCCTGGCCAACATAGCGAAACTTTGTCTCTGCTAAAAATACAAAAATTAGCTGGGCATAGTGGTGCATGCCTATAGTCCCAGCTACTTGGGAGGCTGAGGCGTGAGAATCGCTTGAACCTGGGAGGCAGAGGTTGCAGTGAGCCGAGATGGCACCACTGCACTTCAGCCTGGGCAACAGAGCAAGACTCCATCTCAAAAAAAAGAAAAAAATAAAAGTAATCATCTCTCATGCTGTGCATTGGGACAACTGGCAAATTAGCATTGGCATCTTTACAAATGAAGACAAATGTACATATATTCTACATAGACCAAAGCTGAAACAAGACAGGCAGCTGCACTGATTTTTAGATGGTCCCCAATCTATGATAGTTTGACTTATGATTTGTCTACTTTACAGTGGTACGAAAGCAAAATGCATTCAGTAGAAATCATACTTCAAATTTTGAGTTTGGTATTTCCCCAGGATGTCGATAAACGGTACAGTACTCTTGGGATGCTGGGAAGTGACAGCGAGCTGCAGCTCCCAGCCTGCCCTGTGATCATGAGGGTAAGCAACCCACACCCTACAGTGTGCCGTGTTGCCAGATAATTTGCCCAATTGTAGGGTAAGGTAAGTGCTCTGAGCATGTTTAAGGGAGGGTACGCTAAGCTATGATGCTTGGTAGGTTAGGTGTATTACATGTATTTTCTACTTAATGGTATCTTCAACCTGTGATGGGCTTATCAGGATGCAGTTCCATCATAAATCAAGGAGCATCTGTATAATGCATATTTATTATTTTTCATGTCTCTGAAATATGCTATTGCATATGACTTCACAGTAGTGTACTTAATAAGCATTTCTCCTGTTACATCTCAAGTGTGCAGGTTTCTCTCTTCTGAGCTCTGAGTCAGGAAATCTGCTGGCTGTGGATTGTGGACCACACCACAAACCTTCTCACCCCACACCCCACCACATCCTGTGCCTTTTGACAGAGACAGCTGCTCCACACCCACTGAAACACTCAAGGAATGCTCAGTGATACATATCTACATATATTCACTCATTCGTTCATAGTTATTTAGGGACACAATGATAAACTGATTCAGTCTTGGCTATGATGGATTTTAGAGTCTAGTTTAGGGAGTAAACATTAACCAACAATCAAAAAATAAATGCTTGTACATATAACACTCATTTTAACACCACTTTACATTAACTCTCAGTTCTAATGCAGAATTAGAATCTCAGCGCTAATGCACTGAGTCTTTATCTTATGCAATGAATATCCATGAAGAAGATTCTGGAGGTCCAGTGAAGTCCTATAGAGAGAAGAGCAGATCCAATTGCAGAGACCCAATCTTCAGGAAACCTAGTTACCAACTTTAATAAGTTCCTCCTTTTTTTTTTTTTTTTCTAAATGGACCATAATCTCTTTATGCCATTTCTTCACACTACATTGAGTCATCCTCTTGCTAGGCTTAAAAGGGGTGCACTCACTAGAACACGTTATGTTCAGCCGAGGGAACAGGCACTCCTAAAATGACAGTAGCTAAAAACAGCAAAGGTTTATTTCTTGTGTTACATGACCTTCACTTGGAACACATGCTTCTTTTTACTACCTTCACTCAAGAACCCAAGCTGAGGAAGTTTCATTTCTGGAGAAAAAAAGATGAACTGCTCTAGCTTGGAACACTTGTCACAGGTCACTGGCCAGATCAGGTCAGATGGCTCTGCTCCACCACAGAGGGGGACAGGAAACAACCTTTTGTGTGTCTTGAAGAAAAGAAGAATTGGGTACTAGTGTAGCACTAATGACTACCTCAATATGTTTCACAGGATCAAAGTCACCTGAAAGGAAGGCTGGTGTCAGCCCAGGAGCAGCCAAATCCCATTGTACCACTGTTTTTTCTTGGGTGGCATCTTTAGTAAGATAATATCCTGCCTTTCTTTCCTTACTCGGTAGTAAAGATCCTTCTCAAGACAACTGATACTCATTTGAAAAACTACAACCAAATATACTCAAAAGGGTCTTCTACGGAAGATAGCTATGAGAATTATGCATGAAAATTGTATGTTTTCTTGAGGATGCTTGGGGGCTAGGGCCATTGAGTACATCCGTAGATGAAGAGGCAGCAGCCAGTACCCAGGTCCCAGGGTATAAGAGATGCACACAGGACTGAGTTCTCATCTCAGTCCAAAAGGAAAAGATGAGTGCTGGAGCTCAGCTTTGGCCCTTTCAGATATTAAAGGATGCAACTGCGTTGACTGCATCATGTGGAGGGGGCAGTTGCTGGCTTGCTTGTTTTTTTTTTTTTTTTTTTTTTTTTTTTGAGGCAGAGTCTCGCTCTGTCGCCCAGACTGGAGTGCAGTGGCGCAATCTCGGCTCACTGCAAGCTCCGCCTCCCGGGTTCACGCCATTCTCCTGCCTCAGCCTCCCGAGTAGCTGGGACTACAGGCGCCCGCCACCTCGCCCGGCTAGTTTTTTGTATTTTTAGTAGAGACGGGGTTTCACCATGTTAGCCAGGATGGTCTCGATCTCCTGACCTCGTGATCCGCCCGTCTCGGCCTCCCAAAGTGCTGGGATTACAGGCTTGAGCCACCGCGCCCGGCCGCTTGTTTTTTAAAGACGGTTTATCACTAGCCCCTAACAACAGCCCCACAGCCCACACTTTGCTCACTAACAACGACTTCACAAACTTTAGAGCTGTGCTGTTCAATATGGTAGCCACCAGCCACATGTAGCTCTTTAGATTTAACTAAATACAATTTAAAATGTAATTTCTTGGTTGCACTAGCCACTTTTCAAGTGCTTAATAGCAACACAGAGCTAGTGACTACCATAATTCTACAACACAAATATAGACTGTTTCTATCATTACATGAAGTTCTATTGGACAGAGCTATTCTACAAGACCCGACCCAGGTTTGAGAACAGGACACTTTCTGCCATACTCTTGCCAAAATAATAGAACTTGAATTTTAACAAGACTGTGATTCACAGGAAATGCACAAACTGGAAGAATATGTAAAAATGGCTGGGCACAGTGGCTCACACTTGTAATTCCAGCACTTTGGGAGGCCGAGGTGGGCAGATCATCTGAGGTCAGGAGTTGGAGACCAGCATGGCCAATATGGCGAAACACCGTCTCTACTAAAAATACAAAAATTAGCCGGGCGTGGTGGTGGGCACCTGTAACCCCAGCTACACAGGAGACTGGAGAATCACTTGAACCCGGGAGGCAGAGGTTGCAGTCAGCCGAGATTGCATCACTGCACTCCAACCTGGGCGACAGAGTGAGACTCCGTCTCAAAAAAGAAAACAAAACAAAAAACCCACACTACAGAGAAACAATCAGCAAAGTGCAGGCTGTGGGAAACTCAAAGAGACAATTCCATTTCTAAAAGAAAAAAAAATCCAGAAAAAAGAGACAAAAGAGGAAACCTAGAAATACTTTTTAAGATACATCAAACAATAACAATGTGCAGATCTTACTGGAACAGATTCAAACATAAAGCTATAAAAGTATGTATGATAAGCATGAGATAACTGGAATTTGAACACTGCCTAATTGATGAGATTAAAAGTGAGTATTTTATTTATTTACTTCAGATATGATCATGGTTTTGTGGTAATGGCACGGTAAAACGTCCTTATCATTTAAAAATGTGTACTGGGATATTTACCAAATAACCGATACAATGTCTGGGATTTGCATCAAAATAATTTGGTTGGGGGGAATGAATGGGTGTGTGGATGGGATAGGATTGGCCATGGATTGATGATTGTTGGTTGTCACTGATGGGTCTAGAGGTGTTCATTTGATTATTCTGACTACTCTTGCATATGTTCAAAATTCTCCATAATGGGAAGTTAGAAACAAAACTGGTGAGTCTGCCATTTGATCCAGCAATGCACTCCTTGGTATTTACCCAAAAGAGTTCAAAACCATGTTCACACACAAAAAACCTGCATATAGATGTTTACACGAGCTTTATTCACAATTGCCAAAATTTGAAGGTAACCAGATGACCTTCAGTAGGTGAATACGTAAACTGTGGTACATCTAGACAATAGAATATTATTCAGCTCTAAAAAGAAATGAGCTATGAAGCCACAAAAGACATGGAAGACCCTGTAATGCATATTATTAAATAAAAGAAGCTGATGTGCAAAAGCTACATATCACATGATTCCAACTCTATGACATTCTGGAAAAGGTAAGACGAAAAAGATCAGTGGGGAGAAGAAGGGATGAATAGGTGGAGCACAGAGGAAGTTTAGGGCAGTGAGAGCACTCTGTGTGATACTACAGTGCTGGATACACACCACTACACACTTGTCCACGTCTATAGAATGTACAACACACCACTACACACTTGTCCATGTCTACAGAATGTACAACACACCACTACACACTTGTCCACGTCTATAGAATGTACAACACCAACAGTAAACCCTAACGTAAACTAAGGACTGTGGGTGATGATAACGTACTGATGTAGGTTCATCAAATGTAACAAATGGACCATGTTGGTGGGAATGTTGATAATGGCATCAGCTGTGCATGTGTGGAGGCAGGGGATATATGGCAAATCTCTATACCTTCTGCTGTATTTCACTGTGAACCTAAAAACTGCTCTAAAACAAAGTCTATTTAAAAAAAAAAAAAAAACCTACAGTGAGATACTAAATATATTAGTAAAGCAGGAGCACAGTGCAGAGAGTTACAGAGAATGGAGATTGTCCCTGCCTGAATTCTTTCTCCAGGCACTCCACAGGGACATTGCCCTTGGCCTTGGCTTTCCTCAACAGTCCTTGGAGAGGATCTGCTTCATGCACAGCCCTGAGCAAAGGCATCTGGAAACCAGAGAACACAGGATGGGAAATGAAGCTTGGTATGAATAAACCCAGGCCCGGGGATTTCTGAAGCAAGTCACCCCCACTTTGTGCATATGAATGTCTCAAACCCAATAGCACCATTCTGAGAAGTAGAGAAAAAGGAGGACTTATCCGAACTCCACGCA
This sequence comes from Trachypithecus francoisi, assembly GCF_009764315.1. Lineage (NCBI taxonomy): Eukaryota > Metazoa > Chordata > Mammalia > Primates > Cercopithecidae > Trachypithecus > Trachypithecus francoisi. The sequence goes on from NW_022681461.1 coordinate 11,073,389, forward strand.
AAAGTGGAGTTCGGATAAGTCACCTGGACGCCTGTTTGGACGCTTTCTAGCAGGAGAAAGAACTTTACATGCTACACCACAGTGTGAGTCCTGTGGAAACAGGCAAGTGGATGAGAGAAGTGGCTGTTTCACCATGGTCAGCCTTAATGACCCAATGGAGTTTCACTCCACAGATCATTTGTGACACCTTTAAGGGAGGGAGGAACGTGCCAAAAGTAGGAATTAATATCTATTAAGTGGTCATTGTAACTGGTGTTCTGTGAGTGTTGGCTATTTTTTATGATGCAACATTGTATGGTTTTCCTCTTGTGTTTTTCCTTTCCTTTCTGTAATCGTTGACCCAAGGGATTATAAATGGGGGCGGCCTGAAAATCTCCCTGACAATCATCTCCCAGGAATCTAAGCCGCAAGACCCTAGAGGATTCAAGAGCAGGAATGGGGTCTTTGCCAGAAGTAGGGGGTGCAGCAGAACTCCTCCTTTGGTCTCCCCTCCCCTGAGTGTTCCCTAGCTTAGCAGAGGAGTGGGAAGAGTAAGACCAGCGGGCCTCTTCTGGCAATGCCACAGAGGAAGGGGCAGGATCCAAGAGGAGCAGCTGCATGTCCATCCAGACAAAGCAGACGCCAGGAGTCTCCGAAGGTCCCCTACCTGAGTGGGTCCTGAATTCTTTAATGAGCTACACTCAAATCTCAGCACTTTGGGAGCCCAAGGCAAAAGGATTGCTTGAGCTCAGGAGTTCAAGACCAGCCTGGGCAACATAATGAGACTTCGTCTCTACAAAACATTTAAAAATTAGCCAGACATGATGGCACACACTTGTAGTCCCAGTTATTCAGGAGGCTGAGGTGGGAGGATCACTTGAGCCCAGAAGATCGAGGCTGCAGTGAGCCATGACTGTGCCACTGCACTCCAGCCTGAGTGACAGAGTGAGACCCTGTCTCAAAAACAGAAAAAGAAAAGAAAAAAAGAGCTACACCCGGAGCTGTGTAGACATGGCTCTTGGTTCTTGGCAGTAACTTGGATCGCCCTGCCTCATGTAATTTTGGCATTACAAGGTATTCCTGAGCTTGGCACACATCTGGGAGGAGTCGCAAAGAGGAAGACTGTGGTTATCATGTCTGCTTGTGTAAGAAAAAGAAACTTTCTACTGAAAACTGCTATAGGAAATGACAAATAACAGAAAAGAATTATTGCTTTCAAACATCTGAGCTGGTGACTGATGCATAAAGTACAACCAATAGGCTATCCCATGCATTGTAATCCTCCAACACCCTCATGAAGTAAAAGGCCCTCTGTCGTATGTGATTCATTCTTTCACTGATTCATTCTAGCCACAGACACTGAGTCCCTTGGGACCCAGGCATTCTCCTTGGTGCTGAAAAGAACAGGGAACAAAACAGATGAAGTCTCTGTCCTCATAGAGCTTTCAGTCTAACGGGGTAATAAAAAAAAATACACAAATAAACTAACAAGATCAATACAAACTGGGATAGACACTGCTCACATCACATCATAATCTGGATGATGTGATCAAGAATTCTTGGCCCATGAACAGGATAAACAAGATTGGGAAGGCCTCTCCAAGGAGGTATTTTATGAGCTAAGACTTCAAGCATAGGAATAGCCTAGCCATGCAAAGAGTTGGGAGACAAAATAGAAAAAACAGGAACTGCAAAGACTTGAGAACACATTTGAGAAATAAAAAGGAAGGCAGTGTAGTCAGCCTCTGAAGAGTGAAGGTGAAGACTGGGGAGGGGAGATTGGAGGGAGAAGTGAGATCATTCAGAATCTTGCAGAGCAAGATACAGAGCTTGAATTTTATTCTTAAAACAATGGGAAGCCATGGATTAATTTTAAGTAGGGGATTTGCCTATGACTGGTGCATGGATTAAATAAATTAATATATGTAATACACTTAGAACAGTGGCTGGCAGACAAAGTACTGTAAAAACATTCTTATTTTTATCCTCATTCTTATTGTTAAAGATAGAGAAGCACCAGGTAGACCAGTTGAGAGGCGATTTTCATAGTCCTTTTTGGAGATGAACCAGGGTAATGGCTGTGAAATTGAGGAGAAATTGATGTACATAACAAAATTGTAACTCAGGCATAATAAATAGGACTTTCTGATGATTAAGGAAAAAAAAGGAATGGAGGACTCCTTCTGGGTTTCTGTCATGTCATCTGTCAGATCCATTAATTAGTCTTAAGAAGACCGTAGAAGACACCAATTCAGGAGGAAAAAAATCAAAAGTTCCATTTCATTCTGTTGAGTTTGAGATGCCTATCAGATGTCTAAGTGGGAACATCAAATTTGTTGTTATCCCTGTTGTACCATGGAAAAACTGAAGCTCCTTTACAATGAGGAAGCTGAGATTCATGTAATCTGCTCAAAGTTGAACAGTGGTTGAGAGGTAGAGTCAAGCCTGGGATCTAGGCTAAGAACCCCTTAAAACCAGAGATCTGGAGGCCGGACGCGGTGGCTCAAGCCTGTAATCCCAGCACTTAGAGAGGCCGAGGTGGGAGCATCACGAGGTCAGGAGATCAAGACCATCCTGGCTAACACCATGAAACCCCGTCTCCACTAAATATCCAAAAAAAAAAAAAAAAAACTAGCCGGGCGAGGTGGCGGGCACCTGTAGTCCCAGCTACTCAGGAGGCTGAGGCAGGAGAATGGCGTAAACCCGGGAGGCAGAGCTTGCAGTGAGCTGAGATCCGGCCACAGCACTCCAGCCTGGGCGACAGAGCGAGACTCCGTCTCAAAATAAATAAATAAATAATAAATAAATAAATAAATAAATAAAACCAGAGATCTCATTCTCTCACAGTTCAACACCTGTAGGTGGAGCCCCAGGTTCCTTGTTGATGTAACTGGAACCAAGAATCAATGACAGCAGTGCCATCAGTACTGATATGGTTTGGCTCTGTGTCCCCACCCAAATCTCATCTCAAATCGGGAGGGACAGACCTCCAGGGAGGGAACTGATGAGAGGTGATTGATCCTAGGGGTGGTTTCCCTCATGCTGTTCTCGTGATATGTGAGGGAGCTCTCATGAGATTGAATGTTTAAAAGTGGGCAGTTCCCCCTGAGCTCTGTCTCTCCCGCCGTTTTGTGAAGAACAGATCTACTTCCCCTTCTCCTTCCACCATGATTATAAGTTTCCTGAGGCCTCCCCAGCCATGCAGAACTGCGAGTTAATTAACCCTCTTTTGTTTATAAATTACCCAGTTTCAGGTAGTATCTTTATAGTGGTGTGAAAACAGACGAATACAAATACAATCATCTACAAGTCACCTGCACATGGCTGGAATTCCAGAAACCCCAGGGCAGTACATGAGCCAGCAACAGAGGCCATGAAACGTCATTTGACTCTTGGTGGGCAGATAATTCACCTAGGCAAGAAGGAAAGGCCAAGCAAGAATTGTGTTCAGTTAAAGGGGGTGACATTAGCTTACTAGGCCTTAGTTTCCTATCTGTAAAATAGGCATGGAAACCTATCTAATACACACAGTGTTGGGGCTGATATAAAGGATTATTGAAAAAAAGAAAGAAAGAAAGAGTTGGAGTATGTGCTTCATACGCCTTCCAAGGGCTACATGTTCTTTAACCCTTATCATCAAAATAAAGTTTAAACCGGGAGGCTGGGGGAAACAGACATGGGGAATTAATGTTTAACGGATACAGGGATAATAACAGACTACTGGAGATGGATAGTGGTGATGGTTGCACAACAATGAGAGTATACTAACGTCACAAAACTGTACACTTAAAAATAGTTAAAAGGTAAATTTTATATTATGTATTTTTTACCACAGTAAAAGAAAATTTGCTTATATTATTGAATCAAAGTTGGCTTAACATACTTTTATTGTGTTTACCTCATATAGAGCTAGGTGGTGAGTCAGACTCATTTGTTATCCCTTCACACGTGAGGGAGGACTGGTTCTTACTTGGACAGGAAAGGTGCTGGAATCAAGAAATAAGCTATAAATAAAACCATGGATGTTGTTTTTTAACTTGAATTAGGGGCTAGATTTCAAATTGCATCTTCTTTTATCTGAACAGGATCATTTTGGGCAAGCAAGCATCTGTCTGGGTTAGTTTATGATCCCCCTGAGGGCCAAGCTATGCCTTTGCCTGTCTTTGCAGTATTTTCTCAGTGCCTCACATATGAAAGTGCTGTTACACTGCCAGGAAAATTGACTAGAGAATTCTAATGATGGTATAAGTCACCGTTAGAGAAAGAAAGAGAGACAAAACTAGAGTGCCCACCATCCAAAACTCTTATGGAACTGAGGTAGGAGGCAGGACTCGACTCCAGAGGCAAGGTTCAGACACAAGAACAGATTGAGGACTAGCTAAAACAGGGCTGGGGCAGAAGCAGCTTTCCAATCAGACACGCTCACCCGGGAGTTACCACCCCTTTCCATGGCAATGGTCCAATGACCCAAAAATTACTACCCCTTCCCTAGAAATTTCTTCATAAACTACCAATTAAAAGTGGGTATAGATATGACTGCAAGACTGTCCTGAGTTGCTACTTTCTGCCTACCAGGTAGCCCTGCTCTGCAGGAGCGGTCACGGAGCGGATACACCATCAGTGCAGTAACACTGCTACCTCAATAAAGCTGTTTTCTTCTACCTCTGGCTTGCCTTTGAATTATTTCCTGGGCAAAGCCAAGAACCTTCATGGGCTAAGTCCCACTTTGAGGCTCACTTGTCCTGCATTAAAACCATCATAAGTCAGGGACGCCCTTTTCTGTACTACAAACAACTCTACACACATAAAATTGACACTTAGAGGACATGAACCAATTTCTCACAACTCACCCAAAATGAAATTGATCATTGGAAAATCTGAATAGCCCTACAACTACTAATGCAATTGAATTTGTAATTTAAAAATTCCCAAAAAAGAGATCTCCAGGTCCAAGTGGTTTCATTGGAGATTGTTTAATGAAGAACTAGTATTAATTCTACATAATCTCTTCCAGAAAATAGAAGAGGAGGTTATACTTACCAATTCATTTTATGAAGCTTCTATTACCCTGATACCAAAACCAGATAAAGACAATAAGGCAGTATAAAAAGGGAGAAGGAAAAAAAAAACACAGACCAATATCCCTTACGAATTTAGATGCAAGACTTCTTGACAAAATATTAGCAGAAAAAATTCAGCAATACATAAAAATAATTATACACTATGATGAAGTGGGCTTTATTCTCAGATATGCAAAATCAATTGATATTTGAAAATCAATCAATAGGATCTACCATATTAATAAGTTAAAAAAGAAAAAAGTCACATGATCTTATCAATTGATATAGGAAAATCATTTGACAAAATCCAATACTCATTCATGATAAAAATTCCCAGAAAAACAGGAATAGAGAAGAACTTCTAGAACTTGATAAAGAGCATCTACAAAAAAACTTATAGCCAAAATTACACCTGATGGTGAAAGACTGAAGGCTTCTCCTCCAAGACTGAAATCAGACAAGGACATCTGCATGCATCATTAATCCAATATACTACTGGATATTCTAGCCAAGACAATAAGGCAAGAAAAGTAAACAAAGGCATATAGATTGGATTTTATTTTATTTCTTCCTTTCCAATCTATATGCCTTTGTTTACTTTTCTTGCCTTAGGAAGAAATAAAATTGCCTCTACATGCAGATAGATTTTCCTACACAGAAGATCTCAAGATAGCTACCAAAAAAAATTCCTAAAACTAATAAGTGACTTCAGCAAGGCTTCAGGATATAAGATCCACATATAGGAATTAATTGTGGGTCTATATATTATGAATAAACACAGGGTAACAAATTTTAAAACACTATCATTTACAGTAGCTCAAAAAACAAAGGAGGTGTAAATCTAACAAAATACGTATAGGACTTCAAAATACTGATGAAAGAAATCAAAGACATAGTATATCTCACATGGACATGGACTAGAACCCTCCACATAGTAAAGATGTCAATTTTCCCAAATTAAAGAAAGATTTAGGGTAGTTCCTACCAAAACACTGCCAAGATTTTTTTATAGATACAGATGAGATTATTCTAAAATTTATATGGAAATGCAAAAGAAACTAGAAGAGTTAAACAATTTTGAAAAAGAATGAAGTAAGAAGAAACAGTCAGCTCGATTTCAAAACTTATATTAATCAAAACGTACATTAATCAAGATTGTAGCATTGGCAGAAAGATAGACACACAGATCAATGGAATAGAATAAAGAACCCAGAAGCGGACACATAAATATACTCAACTTTTTGACAAAAGTGCCACCCATTTAATGGAGGAAGGATAGTCTTGTCAGTAAATGGTGCTAAAGTAATTGGACATTCACCAACGAAAAAAATAAAACTTGATTTAAGTTTATACCTTATACAAAACTTGACACAAAATGTATTATGGACTTAAATGTAAAACTTTTGGGAAAAAATTTAGGAGGAAATCTTCAGTATCTAGGGCTAAGTAAAGAGTTCATACACTAGATGTCAAAGCACAATTCATAAAAGAAAAAAGTTGATAAACTGAACTTCACCAAAATTAAAAACTTTTACTCTGTGAAAATCCCTGGTAAGAAAATGGAAAAAACAAAATACAAAAAAAAAAAAAAACAAGCTACAGACTGAGAGAATATATTTACAAATCACATATCTCACAAGAGACTAGTATCTAGAATGTATGCAAAATTCTGAAAACTCAATAACAATAAAGCAAGCAGTATAATTAGAAAGTGGGCAAACAACATAAACAGATATTTCACCAAGGAGGAAATATGGATGGCAAATAAGCACATGAAAAGTTGTTCCACATCATTCACCACTAGGGAAATGCAAATTCAAACCATGGGGAGATATTGCTACACACCTAGTGTGAATGACATAAATAAAAATTTATGATAACACCAAATGCCGAGGAAGATATAGAGAAACTAGGCCACTCATACATTGCCGATGGGAGTGCAAAATGCTGCAGCCACTCTGGAAAACAGTTTGGTGGTTTTAGAAAAAAAATTAAACATCAACTTTGATATGGCCCAGCAATTATAATCTTGCACATTTATCCCAGAATAATGAAAACTCACGTTCACACAAAAACCTATCCATGAATATTCATAGCTGCTTTATTCTCAATAGCCAAACATTGGAAGCAAGCTAAATGTCCTTCAATAGGTAAATGGTTAAACAAACTATTAGTATAATGACATCATGAAGTAATACTACCCAGCAGTGAAGAAATGAACTGCTGGCCCATGCAACATCTTGGATGAATGTTCAGAGAATTATGTTAAGTGAGAAAAGTCAGTCCTACCAGGGTACATACTGTACAGTTCCACTTATATAACATGCTTGAAATGACAAAATTATAGAAATGGAGAACAGATGAGTGATTGCCAGGAGGTTGTGGACAGGGAAGATAGAAGGGAACTAGGTGTGTCTACAAAAGAGGGACATGAGAGATGCTTGTGGAGATGGAAATGTTCTGTATTTTCACTGCATCCATGTCAATATCCTGATTGTGAGATTGAACTACAGCTATGCAAGATGTCATCATTGGGAGAAATTGGGTAAAGGGTTCAAGGAATATCTCTGCATTATTTCTTACAACTGCATGCGAATCTACAATTATCTCAAAATAAATAGTTTAATTTTAAAAGTTTTGTTCATTAATTTGCTCAAATACGTATTGAGCCACGTGTGCATTAAAACCAAATGGACTTCCACAGTTTACAGGGGACATTTCAGCAGTGGGATTATAAAATAAGATATATGAGCTTGCCTATGGGCTGGAGAAAGGATTTTCTTGGAGGGCAAATTCAAATTGTGAAGCAGAAAAACATGTTCAGTCAGTTCTTCAGCAAAGAGGGAGTGGTGTGTTGGTAAAATTCTCTGTTGCTGCACCCAGATGTTCCAAAATGATGGGCTGGCTGAGGTGTGATGTTCTCAGAAGACCACCTTCCCCACCTCGGGTCAACCTGCACCCTACACTCTCAGTTTTCTCTCTCAGGAGAGAATGAGCCCTTCGGAGCCTGTGCGATGCAGGCTGTTAGGTTTCTGGGCTCCCAGTGGAACCTGCCCAAATTAGCTTCAGCCCAGAGCGTGATGGGAATGAGGGCAGGGTGGCCCCGGGTTGAGAGCACAGGCTTTGGAGACATATATACCTGAGTTTTTGTTCTTTCTTGTCCACCTATTGGTGTATAATCTTGACCAAATTACCTATCTTTCCTAAACCTGTTTTTCATCCACAAAGTGAAGTATCTACTTCCTGAGCTGGTTCTTTCATTTGTTTAATACATTTTAATAGCACACCTAGAATGGGTCAGTGACTCTTGTAGAGACTAGAGAAATCACAATAAACAACACAGAAGAAAGGAAGGGAGGAAGGGAGGGAGGGAGGAGGGAGGGAAGAAAAGGAGAGAGGAAAGGAGGAAGGAAGGTAATCTTGAGGGTATTCAGATAATAAATGAAATAAATACAATATATAGTATATTCAATAGTGATTAATACTTTTTGAAGGGAAAAAAAGCAGAAAAGGAGGCTCAGCTGTGCTGAGGAATGAAGACAGGGTTTGATTTTAAAAAGCATAAGTCCTCACTGAAAAGGTAACAGTTTGAGCTCAAGTTATTATGAACGGAATGAGAAGGCCATGCAGCTAGTTGCAAGTTTTAATGAGAAAAAGAGAGGATTAAATGAGATAGTATTGGTAATAGGCTTAGTATAATATAATGCTTTGTACACTGAAAATGTTCAATAAATGTTAATAAGAGAGACACTGAAAGGAAAATTAATTATAGACCAGTAGAATAAATTCTACCCATAATACCGTAAATGGAGGTGGCTTCAGATGTCATAAAACTACGTAGTACTTGCAGAACCCTGCCTGACTGCCCTATCATCTGAGGTTATGTCTTGAAGCCTGGTCCACGATTCACCTGCATCAGCATCACTTGGGTGCTTGTTAGGAAAGCACATTCTCAGGCCTGCTGAATCAGTGTCTGTAGGTGGAGCCCAGGAGCACTCATGCTCACTAGCTCTTTAGGAAATTCTGATGATGGTAGATTTTGAGAACCATCAGCCTAGAGGGAACAGGCCCACTTATCATGTGACCTTGAGAATGGCACTCCTGACAATGTCCACACATATCTCAATCCTTACACTATGGTAAGTACAGTCATGTGTCACCTAATGGCAGAGACACGTTTTGAGAAACACAACTGCAGGTGATTTCATCACTGTGCAAACATCATAGAGTGTACTTCTACACATCTAGAAGGCATAGCCTCCTACACACCTAGGCTATATGGTATGGCCTATGCTCCTAGGTTACAAATTTGGCAGCATAGTACTATGCTGAATACTGTAGGCAACTGAAACACAATGGTAGCTATTTGTGTACCTAAACATATCTAAACATGGAATAGGTACAGTACAAATACAGTATAAAATATTTCATTTTAGGGCTGAGTGCAAGGGCTCATGCCTGTAATCCCAGCACTTTGGGAGGTCAAGGCTGGCAAGATGATCACTCAAGAGTTTGAGACCAACCTGGGCAACATAAGACTGTGTCTTTTAAAAATGAAAAAAAAATTATTTAAAAAATTACTTTTTAAACAATATACCTTTATAGGGCACTTGCCATGAATGGACCTGACAGGACTGGAAGTTGCTCTGGGTGAGTTCACAAGTAAGTGGTGGGTGAATGTGAAGGCCTAGAGCATGACTGTGTGCTATTGCAGATGTTATAAACACTGGACACTTAGGTTACCCTAAATTTATTTTTTAAATTTCTTTCTTCAATAATAAATTAACCCTAGTTTACTGTAACTTTTTCACTTTATAAAGTTTTCTTTTTCTTTCTTTTTCTTTTTTTTTTTTTTTTTGAGACGAAGTCTTGCTCTGTCGCCCAGGCTGGAGTGCAGTGGTGCGATCTCGGCTCGCCTCCTGGGTTCAAGCAATTCTCTGCCTCAGTCTCCCAAGTAGCTGGGATTACAGGCACTCACCACCACACCCAGCTAATTTTTGTATTTTTGGTAGAGACAGGGCTTCACCGTCTTGGCCAGGCTGGCCTTGAACTCCTGACCTCATGATCCACCTACCTCGGCCTCCCAAAGTGCTGGGATTATAAGCGTAAGCCACCACGCCTGGCCTAAAGTTTTCTTTTTTAAGCTTTTTGACTCTTTTATAATAACATTTAGCTTGAAACCCAAACACATTTTACAGCTTTACAAAAATATTTTTCTTTATATCCTTTTTCTACAAGCTTTTTCTATTTTTTAAGCTTTTACTTTTTATTTTGTAAACTTTTTTGCTAAAACCTAAGACTAAAAACACACCTAGACCTACACGGGGTCAGGATCATCAGTATCACTGTCTTCCACCTCCACATCTTGTCCCCCTGGAAGGTCTTCAGGGACAGAAACACACGTGGAGCCATCCTCTCCTAGGATAACAATCCCTTCTGCTATTATACCTTCTGAAGGACCTGCCTGAGGCTCTTTTACAGCTAACTATTTTTTTCAGTAGAGGTACACTCCAAAATAATAATAAAAAGTATAGTATTGTAAATACATAAATGAATAACATAGTCATTTATTATCATTATCAAGTATTACGTACTGCACATATGTGTGTATGTGCCCCATTGTTACACGGCCAGCATCGCAGGCTTGCTTCCGCCAGGATCACCACGAACAAATGAGTAATGCCTTGTGCTATGACATTACCACAGTTACCATGTCTCTAAGTGACAGGATTTTTTTCAGCTCCACCCTAATCTTATGGGACCACTGTCAAATTCTAGCCCTGTCTTGACCGAGACATTGTTATCTGGCCAATGACTATTATTTTTCTATTTGTCATAAGGGACACTGAGCCTCAAAGAATTCAGGTGGGCCTGGAACTCAAACCCAAGTCAGTTAGCCTCTCAACCTCCCGTTCCTCCCACTGCCCTCCTGGCTTCGCTTGCGGGGAACACAAACGGGCAGCAAGGAGGAGGTGTCCGTTACCCTGGGGCTCCTTGAACCCAAGACCTACAGCTCTCTGCAGCATCCCCATGCAGACACAAACGCTCAGTTTCCTCTACTCAGAGATTATGGAACACACAACGTAAAAAAAAAAAAGAAAAGAAAAGAAAAAAGGAGTGGCTTGCTCACCTAAAGGTCAGTTTTTTTGCTTATGATAATTTGTGTTAAAAACCAAAGGGACCGTCACAAAACAAATCAGGCCTTCATCTCGGCCTTCACAGGTCTGTCAATCCCTGCCGGGGCCTGGCATCCGCGCTCTCGGAACATCCGATGCTGGACCATGTGCTTCCCAAAACCTCCTACGCCAGAGCCAGGGCCCTCCGCGGTCCTGCAGGCCTATTCAGTTTGTGCAGTGGAGGGGAGGGGACACAGTTCCCGGGGTTAAGAGCTGGCAGTGGGGCGCGCAGAAGCCCAGCTACCACCGCCAGGGACAGTCATTCAGAGCTCCGTGTGGGTCGCTTTTGTGCCGGTGGGTGAGGCTTCCCACCATCGGTTCCGGTGACTTGGAATGCCAAGGGCCTAAACTTAATTAACTTCTCCGGGCTGGGACTTTTCCATCTCAGCCCGCATCCTGCTTCGTGGGGCGGCGGGATGCAAGGGCTCCCTGCACAAACAGAAGGCCAGGGACCTTAGTGGGAGCATCAGCAAATACAACAGGGCCAGTGGCATCCTCATTAAACTCTGATTAGCAAGTGGACTTGATCCAGGCCAAATCAGAGCTGAATGAGATTTCTTTCTTTCTTCTTCTTTTTTTTTTTTTTGCTGCCAGTTGATCAGATGTAGGCAATTAAGAACCCCCACACCTCCAGCTCTTGTATTTTTTTGAAGCGGGGAGCTCATACCAGTCAAGCCATAAAGACACTATTGTCCTAAGAACAATATTCCCCACTAATCTCACTTCTGGCAATTTACTTTTTCTTCCCAAGCAGATTTAGAAACTTAAAAAAAAAAAAATCTTTGAAAGAGTACGGGGGAGGAATACTCCATGGTATCTAATCCTATCGCAAAGTGGGAGTTTTCTTGTTCCATTCAGCTTTTCTCTGAATGAGCCCTGGATAAATAAACTACTGCATGGTCACATGGAGGCAGAGACCGTGAGGATCCAATTATGCATATGGAGGCGTGTGCATTCTGGTTTGCAAATCAAACACAAAGAGTGCAGCACAAGCTCCCTGAAACCAGTCCTCACTACACATTTACAAACCTTCAAGGTGAGATTTGCTTTTGTTAAGTGCTTAAGGGCAATTATGACCTTTCTTTAATTTTCTGCTGGTAATTAGACTCCCAATCCAGTCCAACCTGGTCTGTACCTGGAAGGCAGCTGTACTTCTTGGTGTGATAGTCCTCAAAGTCAGCCAGCCTTGGGGGGGATTCCTGAGAACTCAGAGAACTTTTTCAGCCTGAGGGCCAACAAGTCTGACAGGCATACACTGAGAAGTCGTGTCGTGTTTTTTTTGTTTGTTTTTTTTTTTTGCCTTTAAAGAGAGATGAAAGACAAAGGGAGATGGAGAGAAGAGTAAAGAAAGGGTAAAAGAAAAGACAGAAACTCTGAGTGGAGAAGAAATAAGGCAAGAAAGACAGTGAGGATTATCTATCTAAAACTAAGGGTTTTCTCTTTTATTTTTTTTTTAAGGGAGCCGGCTCACGTTGCTACTGTATTAACACTTTTATACTCACTCACAGGACTCATGTTAATGAGTCCAGTGCCTCTGGGCCCCCATGCCTCAATGCACTGGACTATTGCATTGAATGAGGAAGCTAAGAGTCTCTCTGAAAAGAAAAACTAAAGAGGAAAGAAAGCAAGGGAACCGAAAAGCCCTGAAAAATAGCTAACCAAAAAGCTACACCTTCCACCATGCCCCAGAGGGTCAACCAACTTGGCAGGCAAGATAGACCCCGGAAGGAATTGCCAACAGCTCCAACCTGCTTGGACGCGACACGGAAGCCAAGCCAGGAATTCTGCTGCTCATCTCGCGTCTGTGACCGTGATGGCAAGATCCATCTCCCACCGGCCAGCATGGCATCCTCTGGTTCTTTTCTAAGGATAAGCTATTTTTCAACTGGTGAGCTATTGAGAACTAGAAGGCATGCCTACCTGGGGTTGGGGGTGGGGTTAATGATAGTGAGCTGGTGAAAGAACTAGACTGGGAATCTGGGGTGTAGGACTTCATTAAGAAGTATCTGTGTTATTATGGAGAAAACCAGAGGAGCAATGGAGTGAGGTGGGCAACCTCGGTAGTGCCCAGGGTCATCAAAAACCAGCGGAGAAGTTCCAAGTCCAGTAAGAAACAAGAAGTGGAAGTTTTCATCTGTAAATTTAGTCTTTTCTCATGAGATAAATCATTCTTCCCCAAGGTGAAGGTAAAGAACCTATCCTTCTATGACATAAGATTTTAAATCATGTAGATCCCCCTTCAGATCCTGGCCCCGCCACTCACCAGCTAACAGTGTGATGCTGGTAAAAGTCTTTAATCTGTATGAGCCTTAGTTTTTCTCATCTATAAAATAAAGAGAGCCCCTCCTTGAGAGGATTATATAAAATAATGTATGCAAATCACCTAACATGTGCATGTGACTGACACTCAAATCATCTGTATGGGAAATTTAGTCTAATAAATTATTAATATCCAGTGATTACGTTTAAGAGACTGGGTTAGAAAGAGAAGTGAGTACTATTTCCCAAGAAGAATAGCAATATCACTGACAAAATAATAGATTTAAATATAGAGAGGTATGTATGAAAGCATTGCTGTAATTCACAAATGTGATATGCATTAACTGAGTGACCATAACATGTCTTCTACCCAGTCTCCACTGAGCAGCAGCTATTTGATAGGAGCTGTATATATGAACAAGCACCACGTCCGAAGGACTTACCATTTAGGGGTGACTTAGCAACATAGCGACCCTACAAGGCAGAATGTGGTAAGAGGCAAAGGGGCTGAACAAAGAAACGCAGGAGCGCGTTGAGGAAGGAGAGATTAGTTCCAGATAGGAGGATTAGGAGAGGCTTTAGGTTGGAGCTGGCATTAAACCAAGACTTGAAGCTAGGTAGAAATAAGAAGAAAGGGCATTCTGAGAGGAGGGAACAGCGTGAATGCAGGAAAGGCAAGGTATGCCTGAGAAATGGTGAGAGGTACCGCCTGGCAGGAGCGAGGCTGTATAGATGGGTGAGATCCTCCAAGGGCTCAATTGTTGGGAGAGTTGGACCTTTATCTTGTCAGCAGTGGACAGAACAGAGTTGTGCTTGACTAATATCCCTCCAGAAGCACACATGTGGATCAGAGGTGGGAAGACACCAAAAGCTAGGAACCAGCAGAGGCCTTTGCAGCAAAAGGAAAAATAACAGCCTGAAGCTGGGTTATGGGGATGCTTATAAGGGTGTGGATTCGTACATATCAGGGCACTGTCATCAAGAGGACTGGCATTGTATTGAATGTCCAGGGTGAGGCAGAGGGAAAAGGTGTAGAAAACATTGAGAATCTGAACACTGGCAACCGCAACGGGCCAGAAATGTTATTCTGTAAACACTGAGATCGGAAGACAATTGGAAAGGTCAATATATTCAATTTGGGACATCCTAAGTGCGAGGTTTTTGTTTAGGGACATCCTAAGTGCAAGGTTTTTATTTAAGTATGACATCTCAGCCAGTCACTTGTCAGATGCTACTGCTATATACATCACTCAGAGCAGCAATTAAGCCGGGGGTCTACCTTGAAAAGTAGGATGTTTGGGGTCAAGTCAGAAAAACAGATATGCATACAGGTCTCTTACACCAAAGGAACTTCATGCCACAAACTAACACAAAGATGAAATAAGAGCTGAGAAGCCAAACGGGAGATGCTGAGGCAACCTAAAGCTCAGAAGAGCACAAAGCTGATGCCTCCCCTGAGGCTAGAGGGACAATGAGTGGTGGAGGGCTCACCAGAGCCCAAAAGCTTAAGCCACCTAGCAGGACTCAGCAGGAGTTAGGGCTAGACCCACAGAGCAGGAGGAGAAGGAGGTATTGCAAAACCTTCGTGCACAACAAAAAAGAGCTCCTCTCATTTTTCTCTCATGCACAAGGAGTAGGGCTTGTAGGCATGAAAAGTTTCTTGCAGAGGGAGGAAAGGTGCTTTGGAGAAGAGAAGGAAGGAGAGCAAGTACTATAGGATGGCCCAGAAAGAGCTGGCAGCAGCATCCCAGTGCCTGGGATGAAAGCCTGCGAAGGAGGGGAGAGTGAGTGCCTGTAAGTTCTTGACCTCCCTACCCCAGAGGGCCATGGTAAGTCGGGGAAAGAAGAGGTGCCCACAGCTCCCCCATTCCTCTGTGCATCTCCTGAAATCAGTGCCCAGCAGCATCCAGTGTCAAAGCTGGACGGGTGGCTTCTGACCTCACATCCACACACAGTCCTGTCATCCCAGGTACTCTCCACAGTCCTGGGGCCATGGCACAGTAGAGTGACTTTGTCCTCATTTCGCCATTGTGCTTTTTGTCACTAAGGGAATCTGCCCCATTTATGTTCCTGCTACCCCATTCTCAAGGAGAACACCCATGAGCTACAGTGCATCAGTGGTTTTGAAACGTCTGTGTATGACCTTTCTCTGACGCTTCTCTTTTTGTGTGTATGGTTTGAAAGTCCAGTGATTCTCAGGACTCTTATTAAAGCTTTTTCAGAGATATCCATTGAAGTGGGTTGGGGAGTTCCTAGAAAAATGATGATATTAAAAGGTCATATCCAGAGGGGACCCAAAGGTCATCTAATCCAGTGTTTCCCAGATGTTCCCATGACCATCACCTGGGGCTTTTAATAGAATCTCAGATTCCCAGGCCTTACCCCAGATCTACTGAATGGGATCCTCCAGCTAAGTCCTAAGATCATGCAAGTTGAGAGAACATTGATTTAATGCAACTTCTTCATCTCAACAAGGAGGCCCAGAGAGTGAGGTGATCCAACACCTTCATCTCAACAATGAGGCCAAAAGAGGTGAGGGGCTTCCCCCAAGAATTCACAAATTCTGTCTGGAAGAAATGGGATGAGAATCCGGGTGCCCACAGTCTGAGCCCAGTTTATCTTCTGATAAAATATCCCAGGAGAGGAAAGTGCGTAGATGGATAAAATGCAAGGTTGATTGACCAAGACTTCTGGAGTTTTTTTTTCCATCAGGCCTGATTTTCACTATATATTATTCATTAAAAAAGAAAAAAATAGCAATTTTTCAAATCTGTTTCTGTATATACCTCAGAAAGCAGGCTGACCCAGATATATACATATATACACACACACACATATATACATATATACCTATATATGTATATGTATGTATAGGTATATACACATATATGTATATGTATATGTATGTATGTATATGTGTATGTGTATATGTGTGTGTGTATATATATACACATACACACACATATATATAAAAACATGCCCAGGACCTACAACTATCAAGTGGCAAGAAACTATCGGGTGGATGAATGAGTGCCAGTATCCCAAGAACTGACTGGACTGCTGGTTTTCTGATCCAGAAAGTCATGGTCACATATATTTTCTGCTCAGAGGCAAGCCTTTCACTCTGGAGATTCTGAGTCTACAATGGCAGGAGTGCTGGTTTGCTGTGCTTTCTAAACCAGCCCTGTGAAGGGAAGGATTTTTGTGTGGCTATTCTTCTTAAAAAACCTGTGAATGGTTCTTTTACCAGCATTTCCCGAGTATGGAAGTGTGGGCGAAGAGATTCTCAGAGTTAATTAACCACCCACACCTCCCTCCTTCTTGTTTGCCCAGCTCATTCAAACACATAAATGCCACTACAAACAACCACTAAATCTACAGAGGCTTGTTCTGGCTGTCAAACACAGCCGTAAAAATAATATGCCCTCCAGCATGGGAGGGAAGGCAAGAAGGGAAGGCACTCACTAATTTTCAACAATCCCTCCTTAGAGACATAATCTTCAAATAAATATTTAACTTGCTCTGTCTTTGGTCTTAGATTATTTACAAATCAGGCTTTCAAGGCATTTAAAATGATCCTTCCTTGAGCTATTTGCACACCTACAGTTGCCTGGAGGTAGGAATGAGCCTTCCCGAGGCCGGAGGCTGGCCTCCTGCATTACCATACATGGCCTGCGAGCCAGTTAGGAGCAGGCAGGCTCCAAGGCAGCTGGCAGCCTGTGCACTCCGTCAGGTTCACTGCCCTCCGCCATGGTGAATACAGGGGATGGGCAGACCTGCCCATCTGCAGAACCTTGTCATCCAGTGCTCTTAGAGAGAAGTGGGACGCAGATTTTCAATCCTGCAATCATTCAGAACGTCGGGATTAAGAGAAGCAACTCCTGGGACTGAGGAGTTGGAAAAGAAACAGGGCAGGGAACTTGCTGTGAGAAAAAGGTTGGGATGAGGGTTCATGGGCAACTAGAAATGTGTTTGAGTTTAGCAGTGGAGGTAGAGATAAAAGATAACATGAATATATGGTAATACGAAGGGTCATACGAAGGCCTTCCGATCTTCTGATGACATCTTCCAAGAGTAACCGAAACTCTTAAGAGGTTAATAGGTTGTCCAAGGAAAGAAGGCATTTGAAGCCAAATAAGTGTGAACCCACATGTATTCCGCCTTTTGGAGACATGTGAGCAGAGGTTGGTAAACCTTTTCTCTAAACGGCCAAAAAGTACATATTTTCTGCTTTGTGGGCTATTTGGTCACTGAGGTAGCTACTCACCTCTGCCATTTTAGTAAGAATGCAGCCATGGAGAATATGTCAACAAATCAGCATGGCTGTGTTCCAATAAAACTTTACTTGCAAAAGCAGATGGCAGGTCAGATTTGGCCTATGAGCCAAACTTGGCTGCTCCCTTCACTAGAATGTTAAAAGCTCCGAGAAGTCCTGCATTAAAGAAATCTTTTTTTTTAATTGTCTTGTTTTAGTTTTGTATTTTACAGAGAGTTTCACTATGTTGCCTAGGCTGGACTCTAACTCCTAGGCTCAAGCAATCCTCCCGCTTCAGCCTCCCAGGTAGCCTGGACTACAAGCATTTGCCACCACACTCATCGAGAAATCTTTAACTTCATCTAATCCAATTTTTTCCTCAATAATTTGGCCATAAAACTCTTCTTTATCCCTACATATCTATCGATATCATGTACTAAGCTAGTGTTCCACAGAGCAATTTGGGAAACAGTATCCTGGGGAATGGACTGGGAAAGAAGAAAAGCTATAGGCAAAAGGTGTAATGCCTTGGTAAGCTAAATATCTAATGCTAGAGCTAAAGCTTTGGTCAATTGAGAAAAAAGATCATCTTCCACTTCTGAATGGGCAGAAAATGAGTAGCAGTAGGAAGAGAGCGATAATCAGAGACTAAAGCAAACTTCAGTGATAGAATCACAAATCTACAGCAGGCCTAAGGAGGCACATGGCACCAACTGGGACACACAGGGCAGGCACAAAATCAAACAGGATACAGGCTCACAGCCAACATGATTCTGACTGTCGCTCCAGCTCGTGATGGTTCTCAAGGCTGCCTGGAGTACAATGGAAAGCTTATTAGTCAGACAGGCTATTGCTTCAACCAACAATTTCAAACACAACAGACCTTATAAAGTTCCAAGAGGGGTTCCTGGTCAGTGGGAAGCTCTCATCCACACAGTAATTCAGGGAACCAGGCACTTTCTTTGTGTGGCCCTGCCATTCCCTAGGGTATCAGAGTCCTCTGCTGCAACCTCTAATATCTGACCAGCTATCAAGGAAGAGAGAGAGGGCTTGGAGGATGGGGCTGACAGCCTTTATGGCCCAGACAGCTCTGTGAATACCTTCAGGGCCTGCACAAATTGCATTACAGCAGGTGGCCCAAGGCGAAGAGCTTTTGCTTCCCTGAGAACTTCAAGCATAAATATATAGACTCTATAGGTTTGCACACTATAGAGTCTAACTTGAGTCTAACTTGATCTTCTTCTTAATTTCCACTTGCCATGAGCTCCTTTTATTCGGTTTATTCTCTTTTAGTGTCTCAAGCTATTTTATATCTTTTTTTTGGCATGGGGAGAAATAATTAAATAAAATGTAATATTAAGTTAAATTTCAAGGGGGAAAAAGAAAAGAAATGCCCATTGCGGTGGAGATCATTGGGAAGAAAGCAGAGTAGAGCTTCCTGAAACTTTCGTGAGCCTTTTTCTTTTCTGGGACAGGAGTCAAGCGTGGGTGGCTGTCTCCAGGTTAGACTCCCAGTGCACTTACTCCACAGGACATGCAGCATCAACGCCCCATTAGTCCAGAGTCTGACCCAGAGAGAGGAATCCAGAGCTCAGCCCCGTCTTTCAATCATCTCGCCACAGGCACTGACCTCGTTCACAAATAGCTGTGCCCTCTTTGCATGAGTCTGGGGGGATTCTGAACCACAGCCAAGGCGAGGTGGAGGCCATCTTAAGGTGGGCTAGATCCCACCCCCACGGGCAAGAGCGCCACCTTGTGGTGCCTGATCCCCAGCCGCTCACGTTTGACCCAAGCTGGAGCTGACAAGTACAGGCTCAACAAGCCCAGCCAGCAAACGCTAAATTCTAATTAGGAAAAAACAGTGGGGAGGGAGGAGGAGAAATAAATTTAAGTTAGGAAAAGATCTGGAATACTAACTGCTATCTTTCCGAGGAGTCTTACAGACACATTGGAGGACACAAACTTACGTGTTGCTTTCGATATTTCTAACCTACTGCTAATATTTTTTTCATCAGGGGAACATTTCGTCTTTTAAAAGCTGGATGTCATGAACTGTGTGGTTTTAGAAAACAAACTAGAGACAATTGGTAGACCACACATACTTAAAACTGCACGCCCTCTCACCACAAATGAAATCATACTGCACCCCCCTCCTCTCCCACATAGGTTCCTTTCAGAATGTTAATCGTAATACTGAATTTGCCTCCACTAAGTTCTCCATTATTGCCACATTTCACATAAAATGATGACTAGGAAATAAGAATAATTCATACATATACATATGTGTATGCATACACATACACATATGCATACATATTACATATGTATGTGATATAAGTACATCCTACAAATACATTTCCAAATTACAAATATATTCTCATTTAATCCTCACAACAACACTGTGAGTCAGGCATGGCAGAAATTCCTCCAGTTTTACAGATGAGAAGGCCAAAGTCGTATCGAGCCAGGGAGCCTCAGAGCAGGACCTGGACCCAGATCAGCCGACTCCCTTCCCCTGCCTGCTGCCTCTGATATGATAACAAGAGTGGAGAGTAACAGCCTGCTAGGTGCCAGCGGCATTCACTTCATATATTATGCTTATCCACACTTAGGTCCACAGCCACACTTCCAGCGTAAGTTATTCTTATCTCCTAGTCGCTGCTTCCAGGGAATGGGAAGAAAGAAACGAGAACACAGAGATGGCTGAGCTGTAAGCTTCCCAGCAGCCAAGGGCAGGAGGACGGTCCGTGGGTTCAAAGCTGTGTGAGACACACCAGGGCAGACATGGATCAAGTTGCCTTTCCTGTAGTTCTCTACCTGTCCGTAATGTCCCCTCCTGACGTTAGATCTAACCACCCACAACTGTGATGTCAGGAACCTGATACTTTAAGTACAAGTCAAACACATGCACACAAACACATACACATTTCGAAAACTGTAAGAGAACTGAGGCAATGATCTGCTTACTCAGATAAAACATTTTTGACTTCCAGAATATATGGATCACTTCAGAGGATGCAGTGTTTTACCTCAAATCCATTAAAATGCCAGACCTTCATTCCTTTCCTTCTGCACATTTGACAGGAGGAGAGTCCTGGCAGGCGAACGAGGAAGGTGCTGGGTGAATGCACTGCACCCTGTACATAGGCATTTCCAGCCATAGCAGGTGCCTGGTGACCTAGTCTCGCATCAGTTTATGCCAGGGCAACCTGATTCTCATGCCTCTGTCACATTCCACCAAGTGACTTAGTGTATCCTGGTAGAAAGCTCCACTCCTAAATCTCACAAAGTGAAAAAGATCAGTGTTCTCTACAGAAATGTAGAGGTGTCTGCGAACTCGAAGGCATCTGATAGATACACCCAAGATCTATGACTGTCTCTAAAATTATGGCTGCTCCTACTTTTCTTCTAGAAGCATTACTCTTTTCTTAAGAAATGGTATTAGACTGCCATAACAAAATGCCACTGGCTGGGTGGCTTATACAATTAAAATTTATTTTCTCACAGTTCTGGAGGCTGGAAGTCCAAGATCAAGCTGCCAGCAGGGTTGGTATCAGGAGAGAGCTCTCTTCCTGGCTTGCAGATAACCATCTTCTCACTGTGACCTTATATGGCCTTTCTACTGTGCTCCCAGGAGAAAGAGAAAAATCTCTCTCTCCCTCTGCTTATAAAGCCACTAATCCCATCAAGAGGTCCCCACCCTCATGAGCTCATCTAACCCTAATTACCTCCCAAAGGGTTCACTTCCAGATACCATCACATTGGGGGTTGGGACTTCAACATATGAATTGGTGGAGTTGGGGGAGACATATTTAATCTATAACAGAAATTACCATGTTTTTGATGTCAAGAAAACACAACCATTTTTAAAAATGTTACATGACTCTTGCTCCATATGCATGATCAAAGCAAATCTATGTAAAGTGTATTCCTTGAAGGAAAGGAAAAAAGGAATGTACAAAAAAAAAACCAAAAAACAAAAAAAACAAAAAAACACAGAGAAATTAGGACTGGAAATTAGAATTTCTCTCTGGGGCCTCCCAGAGAATTTTATAGACGCCTTTTACAGATGCCTTGTAGAGTCCCATGCTAGAGCTCCTCCAAGTATTTCTTAAGTGCAATAGCCAATATTGAGAGCCAGCATCATCCTCCTTGTGGAACTGGGTACCCTTTGAATGGTCAATTACTGAGAAACAAGATCATTACCCAGACAAAAAAAGACAATGAAATAAGGCTGGAAACACAGAATGTTGGTTTATACGTTGAGTCAGTGACTGCATGGAAGCCACAGGACAGGCTGTGATCTTCCTCCCATGTTCTTGATGTCCTTGTCACACCCTGTTATGGGCTGAACTGTGTTCTCCCAAAATTTATTTATTGAAGTCCTAACCTGAATCTCTCAGAATGTGACTGTATTTGAAGAAAGGGCTCTTAAAGACGTGATCAAGTTAAAATGAGGCTGTTAGGAGGGGGCCCTAATCCAGTATGACTGATGTCCTTACCAGAGATGCTAGAACAGAGATGAAAGACCATGTGAGGACAGTGTAGAGGCAGTGCAAGCCAGGGAGAGAGGCCTCGGGAGAAACCACACCTGCTGACACCTTGATCTTGGACTTCCAGCCTCTCATTGCCTCCAGTGAGAGGCAGTGCAAGCCAGGGAGAGAGGCCTCGGGAGAAACCACACCTGCTGACACCTTGATCTTGGACTTCCAGCCTCTCATTGCCTCCAGTGAGAGCAGTGCAAGCCAGGGAGAGAGGCCTCGGGAGAAACCACACCTGCTGACACCTTGATCTTGGACTTCCAGCCTCTCATTGCCTCCAGTGAGAGGCAGTGCAAGCCAGGGAGAGAGCCTCGGGAGAAACCACACCTGCTGACACCTTGATCTTGGACTTCCAGCCTCTCATTGCCTCCAGTGAGAGGCAGTGCAAGCCAGGGAGAGAGGCCTCGGGAGAAACCACACCTGCTGACACCTTGATCTTGGACTTCCAGCCTCTCATTGCCTCCAGTGAGAGGCAGTGCAAGCCAGGGAGAGAGGCCTCGGGAGAAACCACACCTGCTGACACCTTGATCTTGGACTTCCAGCCTCTCATTGCCTCCAGTGAGAGGCAGTGCAAGCCAGGGAGAGAGGCCTCGGGAGAAACCACACCTGCTGACACCTTGATCTTGGACTTCCAGCCTCTCATTGCCTCCAGTGAGAGGCAGTGCAAGCCAGGGAGAGAGGCCTCGGGAGAAACCACACCTGCTGACACCTTGATCTTGGACTTCCAGCCTCTCATTGCCTCCAGTGAGAGGCAGTGCAAGCCAGGGAGAGAGGCCTCGGGAGAAACCACACCTGCTGACACCTTGATCTTGACTTCCAGCCTCTCATTGCCTCCAGTGAGAGGCAGTGCAAGCCAGGGAGAGAGGCCTCGGGAGAAACCACACCTGCTGACACCTTGATCTTGGACTTCCAGCCTCTCATTGCCTCCAGTGAGAGGCAACGCAAGCCAGGGAGAGAGGCCTCGGGAGAAACCACACCTGCACACACCTTGATCTTGGACTTCCAGCCTCCAGAACAATGAGAAAATAAATTGTTGTGTAAGCCTCACAGCCCATGGTATGTTGTTATGGTAGCCCTAGCAGACTAATACACACCCTATTAAGCTTAGAGCAGGACAAGGGACTCATTTGACCTTGAAATGAGAAGGTTTGGGGTTTAAGTCAAGCTTTCCCACTAAGTGAAAAAAGTTAGGATTACCAGGAGTCACTTTGTCATTGTGAGGCTCTTTCTAGCATTCTGCATGGGTCTACTGCCTTTTCATTATGGAACAGATACAGCCTCAGCCTCTACAGCATGGCCTGCCATGGCCACAAGGCCTTCAGGCAGCAGCATCACAAGCTACAAGCACATTGCAAGGGACTTGAGATATGACAGGGGGAAAGAAAAGCTGCATTCTCAAGTGGCAGGAATTAATGAGCTGAGAAGCAATGATGTGGGCTTTGTCACTCTCCCTAATTGGGTCTAGGTGAGGGCAGGGATGCTTTTTGCCTGGAAATCTTTGTGATTCTGAATGCTCAGGTATTCATTCCACCCCACACCCCTTCTCACACACACCTCTCTCCCCAGGGTTGCTCTGGCTTGGAATTCCGCCAAACTCCCACCCGACTCCCAGTTAAATATATCATGCAAGGCCTGGCCTGATGGAGAAAGCCCTCACTTGCTAAGGGGCTTAAATCACTTGACATGTGCATGCCAATTTTCTCCTCCATACCACGTTTACTGATTAGCCTTTTCTTTGTCCCTTTTTAAGAAAATGACTGTGACTCATTATTTTTAAAGAAGTGTTGATGGGATTTGGCTAAGATACAAAACAATATTTCCACCAAAGGCAAAGAGCATGGATTCTTCCAAAGGATAAAAGGAGGAGCCACCTAAAACCACCTACGTCAAGGTGAATTAATACTACTCCATGTGCCCAGTATCCCTCCATGTGTCCCCACTCCTGGCCAGGCAACAGCAGCCAGTGTGCACATGAATTCAAAGCACTCTCATTGTCAGAGAAGCGACGGCTTTCCTCTTGTCTTGTCTTTTCTTGCTTGCTAATTAAAACTGTAACCTAAGTAAGTATGTCTTATGTGTAGAAAGAGAAAAAAACAACAGTGACACCATAAAGTGACAGTGTTGAGTCACATCTTTCTAAATCCCACCTTTTTCAACCAAAAGATCCTTGAATAATAGATTGGAAATGACAGGGGGGCAGGAGGAAAGCTGCTGAATAATGAGAAAATTTCCAAGCAACCCTTAGTTTATAAGTGATGGCTGTTTCCATCCGAAACTAGGTCATCGAGTTTAAACTTCCAGATCAATAATAAAGGGATTTTATTTTTGAGATTGCACATACGCAGAGAGAATTCTTATTTGGAGGAGTGGCTCAGAAAACTTCCCATAACAGCGTAAGTGCATACAATAATAAGTAGAAAGATAAATATCTAGACTAAAAGACAGGAAAACAATACTGAGGCTTAAAAGAGAAAATTGACCGGGAGCAGTGGCTCACGCCTGTAATCCCAGCACTTTGGGAGGCTGAGGTGGGTGGATCACTTGAGGCCAGGAGTTTGAGACCAGCCTGGCCAACATGGTGAAACTCTGTCTCTATTAAAAATACAAAAATTAGCCAGGGATGGTTGTGTGTGCCTGTAATCCCAGCTACTTGGGAGGTTGAGGTGGGAGAATCGCTTGAACCCGGGAGGCGGAGGTTGCAGTGAGCAGAGATGGTGCCACTGTACTGCACTCCAGCCTGGGCAACAGAATGAGACCCTGTCTCAAAAAAAAAAAAAAGAAAGAAAGAAAATCTATTCTGTATTTAAAAAAAAAAAAAAAAATGAATGTTGTGCAATTTGAGGCAGAGACTGGCAACTCCAGCAATGTTAAGAGCTCTGGGGCCGGCCAGATGTGGACCAAATGGTGGGGCTCATGGAAACGCAGCAGAATACAGGGCCAGGACGCAGTGGACAGGGTTATGACCAGGTCCAAGTCAAACAGGACTCTGGCCCCTCCTGGAGAAGGCGCCCCTCTTCCCGAGAACATCACCCAGGAGTCACACACACATACAGGATGTGACATTCCTTTCTGAGTTTGAGCCTCAGTTCACTTCAGTGGGTTTGGGGGAGTTTCCTGGGATCTCCGATGAGAGCCACACCGAGTAGCAGCACTGCGAGTCCCGTGTAAAGGGGGCAAGCCGCCTTCATCTGTGTCCTCTATAAACACACGAGTAAAGACAGACTTAAGGAACAAGACACAAATACCCTCCAAAGATCTGTGACCTCCAAAGACCTCCTTTTGGATTGGATTTTCCAAAGAGAGAGTAATGAGCAGATAATCCTCTATCCAGCTTGGAGCCCACTTACAATTACAATAAATCATAATCACCTTCTCTACCCAGGGAATGGTCCTCGACTCCTTGATGTATGACAATCTAATCCACGATGTTCTATAACTGAATCTAGGTGGCCTCCTCCCCAGTTAACAATTCACTCTGCAAAGAGCATCTTCTGCAGAGACCTGGAACAACAACAAAAAAAATTAATTTCAATGATGTGACACTAAAGCATCTGAGAGGATCAATAAAAATATTACCTAGAGATGGACCAATTTGAGAAACAAGGGTTACATCAAGCAAAGCACATAGCACCTGTCAACAGTATTCTTTTCCTTCATTATTTTTAAATAGCTCTGAGTTACCCCAGGAGGATTTGTGAGCGCCCTCCCCAGAGGTGTTGAAAAGAACCCTGTTTAGTTGTGCATTTACTTGTGTTTATTGGATTTCATGCAAATTAGGGGTGAGGAAAGACTAAATGTTTTCTTTTGATCCTTCCTATGTTTGCCTCTAGGTATAATATTTTGGACACTTTTCTGAGTTTGCTTCAATTTTCACCCACTCCTTTCCCCACAGATTTGTCTCGTTGCTTTTTTTTTTTTTTTTTTTTTTGAGATAGGGTCTCACTCTGTCTCCCAGGCTGCAGAATAGTGGTGCCATACACCTCACAGCCTCAAACTCCTGGGCTTAAGGGATTCTCCCACCTCAGCCTCCTGAGTAGCTGGAACCACAGGCATGTGCCACCACACCTGGCTATATTTTTAAATTTTTTGTAGAGATGGGGTTTCCCTATGTTGCCCAGGTAGGTCTCAAACTCCTGGGCTCAAGTGATCCTCCTGCCTCAGCTTCCCAAAGTGCTGGGATTCCAGGCATGAGCAAGGGCACTAGGCTCTTTCCTTGATTTTTATAACTACTTTCTTATAAATAAGGAACAGCTCCACAGCAGTTCATTTTGCCTAGTCAATTCTTCCTCTCAGGCTTCTTGATATTTGGGTTGGCAAAGAATAAAAATATAAAGCTCCCAAACCTGTAAGGGGTTCTAAAAGTCTAAAATTCCCTGAAAGTACAAAGGCACGATAGTTTCCCACTTGATAATGTGACCTTCGTTGCCTTCTACAACCCTGGAATAGAGGAATGAGGCAGCAGGTCTATGTCGTGGCACCAGAGGATGGATGGCTAAGCTCTGCTACATTTCCCAGTTAGAGGCAGCTGATGGGGAGCAGAGATGGTCAGCTGGCCATGCTCAGTAGCTCTTTGTATTTCATAAAAATGTGTAGATCCCTTAAACATTACTCGAGAAATAGGCCTGTCCCTTGACTTCATCATGGTATAGACCATAAATGAATCTTAGTCTACCAACTCAGATAAACAGGAAACAGCACATGTTCACTTCTTTTAAATCCATCTAAATTAGCCTAAAGAGAGAATTCAGTCTTAGTCATTATCGGGCACCATTCCCTCCTTAGGCACACAATTGTTCATAAAACTCATGCAATGTCCAGACAGTGGAAAGGGGAGTTCTTCTAGCCATTCATTGCTACATAACAAAAGATCCTACAAGTGCAGTGGCATAAAACAGAGAAGATTCATATTATTATTATTATCATTATTATTATTTTGGGAGACAGGGTCTCATTGTTTCACCCAGGCTGGGGATCAGTGGTGCAATCACAGCTCACTGCAACTTCAAATAAAAGACTCATATAGGCCGGGCGCAGTGGCTCACGCCTGTAATCCCAGCACTTTGGGAGGCCGAGGCTGTTGGATCATCTGAGGTCAGGAGTTTGAGACCAGCCTGCCCAACATGGTGAAACCTCGTCTCTACTAAAAATACAAAAATTAGCCAGGCCTGGTGGTGGGCACCTGTAATTCTAGCTACTCAGGAGGCTAAGGCATGAGAATCTCTTGAACCCAGGAGGCAGAGGTTGCAGTGAGCCAAGATCGCACTACTGCACTCCAGACTGGACAACAGAGTGAGACTTTGTCTTAAAAAAAAAAAAGAAAGAAAGAAAGAAAGACTCATATAAATCCATTTGTATGGAATTTCTGGAAAAGAAGGAACTGCAGAGTCAGAAAGCAGAGCTGAAGTTGTCTGGGATTGGGATTAGGAGAGGAAACTAATGACAAAAAGCACAATGAAATGTTTGGGTGACGGACATGTCTTAAAATACCTTGATAAAGCTTATTCAAAAAAAAATTAGTGGCATAAGACAACAACCATTTCAGTACAATCATGAATGCTGCAGTTAGGAATTCAGTTGGGGCACGCTGTGCATGCTGTCTCTGTTCCACAATGTTTGGGGACTCAGATGGGAAGAAGAAGAGCAAGAGGCTGGAATCATCTGAAAGCTGTTCAGCATGGCTGCAAGGCTGAGCCCGGCCAATGCTGTCGACTGGAGTGCTTACACACGGCCTGTCCACGGAGCTTGGGTTTCTTACAGCATAGCAGTCAGCTGGGTCCTGGAATGGAGCACCCCTGGAAGGAATGCCCAGAGAACTTGTTTGCCAAAGACCAAAACCGATATAGTTAGGCTCTGTGTCCCCACCCAGATCTCATCTTGAATTGTAATCCCCACATTACCCATAATCCCCACATGTCAAGAGAAAGACCAGGTGGAGGTAATTGAATCATGGGGGCGTTTTCCCCCATACTGTTCTCATGATAGTGAGTGAGTTCTCACGAGATCTGATGGATTTATAAGGGGCTCTTTCCCCTTCAGTGGGCACTTCTTCCTGTTGCCTTGTGAAGAAGGTGTCTTGCTTCCCCTTTGCATGATTGTAAGTTTCCTGAGGCCTCCCCAGCCATGCTGAACTGTAAGTCAATTAAATCTATTTTCTTTATAAATTACCGAGTCTCGGGCAGTTCTTTATAGCAGTATGAAAACGGACTAATACAAAAGCAGAAGCTGCATGACTTCAGGTTACAAGCCAATATCTAGGCCAGCCCAGATGCAAGGGGAGAGAAACTAGACCTCATGCCTCTATAGAGTGTGGCCAGGCCACATCAAAGAACGGCATGTAGGATGGAAGATATGGTGGAGTCCACCTTTGGAAAACAGAATCTGCTACCAGACCCTATTCTTCTCACTGTCACAAGCCCCAAGGTCTCCCTGTGAGTGAACAGGCTTTTTCTTTTTCAAGGGGTAACAGAGACCGTTTACAAAGAGAAATCTTCATGCTAAAATCCTGCCCTTCCCAACAGCACCAGAAAGCCTTTTGCCTCCTGAGGTCTTGCTGAGACATTTCACTTTATAGGCACAAGTCCCATCGCTGAGAAACTGCTGGCCTCTGACCACACGTCTGATTTAGAAACTGCCCCTTGCTGCTGCTGTCACTGTTCAGCTCTCCAGTGCACTTGTCCCCCTTCCCATTCCCTTGAGGACACCTCAGGAAATGGCTTCAATGGTCTTTACATTGCATAAAATACAAAAAGAGGAGGCTCCCAAACAGCAGTCTTGATTATGGGTTCTGTAAAATCTCTAAAGCTGGGGAAAGAGAGATAGAGATATTGGGTGAGACAGAGACAGAGACAGAACCTGTCATTTTCTTTTTCAATTGGGGAAGGCAAGTGACAGAACAAAACACATCAATTTCCCAGTAAATCATTCTAGCTCAATTGTCAAGTGTACACATGTGCGCAAGCGTGCATGCACAAGATTTATAAAAGGCTCTGCAGTAACTTGCATGAATTTTTCAAATGAAAGTACTGCTTAGAAGCAGAATGTAATAAATAAGGAGGAGGGGAGGAGCTGGTTTCACCTAGAGAAGAAATATTTAACTTTTTGTCTTTTTTTGAATAGTTAATGCCACATTTCATATTTGTGGGAGATAGCACTCTAAATTTTTTAATCTGTAAATACTTTCAACATAACCCATCAATGACAGTTTAGAGATCATTTTTAAATAAACTCACTTCAAATGTGAGTTTAAATAAATAAATAAACTTATTTATTTATTTATTTATTTGTTATACTTTAAGTTCTAGGGTACATGTGCACAACGTGCAGGCTGGTTACATATGTATACATGTGCCATGTTGGTGTGCTGCACCCATCAACTCGTCAGCACCCATCAACTCGTTATTTACATCAGTTATAACTCCCAATGCCATCCCTCCGCCTCCCCCCTCCCTATAATAGGCCCCAGTGTGTGATGTTCCCCTTCCCATGTCCAAGTGATCTCATTGTTCACTTCCCACCTATGAGTGAGGACATGCAGTGTTTGGTTTTCTGTTCTTGCGAAAGTTTGCTGAGAATGATGGTTTCCAGCTGCACCCATGTCCCTACAAAGGACACGAACTCATCCTTTTTTATGGCTGCATAGTATTCCATGGTGTGTATGTGCCACATTTTCTTATTTATTTATTTTTTGAGACAGTCTTGCTCTGTCACCTAGGCTGGAGTGGAGTGCAGTGGCGTGATCTCGGCTCACTGCAACTTCTGCCTCCCAGGTTCCGGTGTTTCTCCTGCCTCAGCCTCCCGACTAACTGGGATTACAGGTGCCCACCACCACACCCAGCTAATTTTTTGTATTTTTAGTAGACACGGGGTTTCACCATGTTGGTCAGCCTGGTCTCGAACTCCTGACCTTGTGGTTCGCCTGCCTCGGCCTCCCAAAGTGCTGGGTTTATAGATGTGAGCCACCACCCCCAGCCATATTTTTTATATATGAAGGAGGTCTTTAAGTGACCAGAATAAAATGTGCTGTACACCAGGCAAAGTTCAAGGGGGAATGGAGAATCAAGATTTTATTGAGCATGAAACCAGAGCGTGCAAGCAGCTTTTCATTCATTATATAGTTTAATCTTTCCTATTATGTGAGACAACTATTTGTATCTTGTCCAGTTTTTCAGATTTGGAAACTGGAGCTAAAGAGGTTAAACAATGAGGAAGTCAGGCCATAAATGACAGGATTGGGAATGAAATGCAGACCTGAGCACAGCTTAACCTGGAGTTGCCTGTAACACAGGAGTTGAATCCCAGAGCTTGGGAATATCCCAATACCTGCCAGGTGCCTCTCAGTCTGATAAACTGGAATGATAAATTGAGACCCACTACATAGAGACATTCTGAGAGGCCAGCAACATCTTTCCTTCCAGATCCATTACGTCCTTCTGGACCCAGCTTAGAATGTCATTCACATGGGAATTCTTTCAGTTAACTACATCCTCACCCAAACAAGTGAGGGCTTTGTAATATGCCTTGCTAAATCTTCCCTCAGCAGCACTCTACCCTTATTCTTTTTTTATTTTTATTTTTTTTGAGATGGAGTTTCACTCTCGTTGACCAGGCTGGAGTGCAATGGTGCAATCTTGGCTCACCGCAACCATCGCCTCCTGGGTTCAAGCAATTCTCCTGCCTCAGCCTCCCAAGTAGCTGAGATTACAAGCATGTGCCACCACATCTGGTTAATTTTGTATTTTTAGTAGAGACAGGGTTTCTCCACATTGGTCAGCAGGTCTTGAACTCCCGACCTCAGGTGATCCGCCCACCTCGACCTCCAAAAGTGCTAGGATTAATGGAGTGAGCTACCAGGCCCAGCTTTCCTTATTTTTAACAGCATAGAACCTTCTAGACTATAAACGGTATTGAGTGTCTATCTCTCACAATATACTCTATGCTTTCTGAGGGGAGATGCTGTGTCTACTCAGCATTTGTCCTAGTGCTGGACATGTAGCTGGTGCCCAAACACTTGTGGAACACATGGATTAAAGGTCACTCAGACGCAGTACCAGAGCCCCTCCCACAGGCCTCACTAAAGCAGGATATTACACTTACAAATCATAAAGTTCTTTTTGTGAGAAGAGATGGACACAATGACTACACAAAATTTAAAACACATAAACAACAATTAAAAGAGAGTTCACAGCCTAGAAGAAAATATTTGCAAAGTCAACACAAGATTAAATCCTTAATATTTTTTTATTTTTTTATTTTTTTTTTTTTTCGAGACGGAGTCTCGCTCTGTCGCCCGGGCTGGAGCGCAGTGGCCGGATCTCAGCTCACTGCAAGCTCCGCCTCCCGGGTTTATGCCATTCTCCTGCCTCAGCCTCCCAAGTAGCTGGGACTACAGGCGCCAGCCACCTCGCCCGGCTAGCTTTTTGTATTTTTTTAGTAGAGACGGGGTTTCACCGTGTTAGCCAAGATGGTCTCGATCTCCTGACCTCGTGATCCGCCCGTCTCGGCCTCCCAAAGTGCTGGGATTACAGGCGTGAGCCACCACGCCCGGCTGATTAAATCCTTAATATTTAAAGAATTCCTACAAATCAATATTAAAAGATACATAGCACAATAGAGAAATAACAAGATTATGCTGAACACAGGGAAAGGGTTCTTTGATAATTGTTTGACCAACTATGCATTTTGTTGAAGGCCTGAATGTTTAGCTTACAAAATGTAATAACATGGTATCTTTCCTTGAGGAGCTTACAGTCTAGAAGAGAGTCCAACAATTAACATATAAAATCATATAACCCACAATGAGTGATACTGTATGGTCTCATGGCCGACTGAAAAGATGAGGGTAAGTCAGGAAAGCCTTCACCAAGGGTGAAGTTTGTCAGTTGAGACTTAGACAATGAGCAGAACATTTTTTTCAGGTAATCAGACATGTATTAATTTTTAAAGACATTTTATGTAAGTAAAAATAAAAAAAATTGCTATTTGCCTACAACCAAAAAGTAATTAAAGAACAAAGCAAAAAAAAAAAAAAAAACTAATTAAATACAAAGTGAAAGAGTGGTTGTTGATTTCTAAGACCTCCTCCAGCTTTAAAAATGTCCATTTTTATCACTCAAAACATTCACTGAACACCTGCAAAGTGCTCAGCTCTGAATTGGTTATGGAGGTAGAGGGATGATAAAGTGATGTTCAATTCATAAGAAGCTTACAACCTCGGAAGGAAACCAAACTAATGAACTGAAAATGTGTACCTGGCAGTGCCCAGGTCAACAGGCCATTCAAAGTGTTTATCTAGGCATTACATTGTATGGTGTAGACTCAAAAGATGAAGGCAAAAAATGAGGCAGTCAAAATCAACACACGCTCTCAGATTTGTAAACTTATGTATGAGCTGCAAATATTCAGCCATATTAGTAACATCTTCAGTGAATCTTATTTTTTAAAATAGTCAAGTTACATGAAATCTAAATTCTGGCAAATACGTATATATAAACTAACACAATATGTGAGTATTGAATGATGATAGGCACTACAAACGTTAGTCATAAAACAAAAGTGGAACTTGAGTTGGGCCTAATAGACACGTTACATTGGGCTCATGGAAGAGATTAGGAAGAATATTAGCGATAGGAAGAGGCCACCAAAGGTTATGGGGTTCCCTTCCATTCTGAAAGACTTAAACAATCATACACTGTTCTTATTACCCTTGCTTATTAGTCACAAAATGCCCAGGGATAAATAAAGTTTGCTGTTCTCACACCTGTAATCCCAGCACTTTGGGAGACTGAGGCAGGCAGATCACAAGGTCAAGAGATCGAGACCATCCTGGCCAACATGGTGAAACCTGGTCCTACTAAAAAATACAAAAAGTAGCCAGGCATGGTGGCAGGCGCCTGTAGTCCCAGCTACTCGGGAGGCTGAGGCAGGAGAATCACTTGAACCTGGGAGGCGGAGGTTGTAGTGAGCCGAGATCACACCAGTGCACTGCAGCCTGGGCGATAGAGGGAGACTCCTTCTCTAATAAATAAATAATTAATTAATTAATAAAATAAAGTTTGCTCTTGAAAATCACTGGAGAAACTCTGAAAGGAAACTAACCTCACATAGCTTACAAAAGCAGAAGTGTCCAGGAGGCCATCAGGAACACCAAGGACTTCCACAGACCGGACATTGAAAGGTTCTGAACTTTTGCCTCTAATGAGTCTGGTTGTACACTATTTACTTTCAAAAAGAAAAAAAGTACTATGAGAAAATAGCACTCCCAAAAGTCTTAGAGGGTATCTAAGAGAGGTGAGTTTACAAGGCAAAGGGAAGTAGAATACTAGAAACTAGAACCTTGGAAGCGGCAATGGGGAGAAAATGAACTGGGGGAGGTTGAGGGAACGAAGGAAAACCAGCTCTTGTTAAGTTTACAGCCAATTAACATTTGCCATACTGCAGACTGCAGTGTTTAGCAAGGGCTTCTCAATATTAAAGGCAGCTCTTTGAACAATAGAGTCCTTTTTTTCTGCCGTTCACAGCTGTCAGAGATCATTTAACTCCCTATATATTTCCAAAAAGTGATGCCTTTAATAGGCAGCATAAACACTGGGGTTAGAGCACATTGAGGCTTGACTTGGACGCACGGTGTTAGGGCACAGCTCGCATCTGTCAAGGTCTGGAAATGAGGCCTAAGTAAATAGGCCTTAAACTACATTTAGAAAAAGAATGCAAGAAAAAAAAAAGGAGAGAGGGAGGGTGGGGTGGAAGGGGGAAGGATGAGGAAGACAGAGAAAGGGAGGGAGGGAGCAGGAAAGAAAGGAAATTATACAAGGATGAAAGAAAGAGAGAGATTAAAACTTCTGCCAGGGAAGCTGAAAACGCATTAATTAAAACTTCAAGTAACTTCTGAAAATGGTTCCTTTCCATTCTAATGTAAACTTGGTCATAAAGAAATATGTTAAATCTCACATGTCAGGCCCAAACAAATTTCCTAGTTATTAGGAATTCAACCAGAGCTCTTGTTATCTCAATAGTTTATATTTAATTTCCAACTTGTTTTTCTTCTTTTACAACAGATCCAGGTATCACATATAACATGTGCTGATTTTTCTGTTCCTCTGAATATTTTCAATGGTCTTACTGTTCTCCAAGACCAATAAAACCAGTGGTGTGATGTTCCTCCCTTTGGAGTAGGATTCTGTATTAGAAATATAAATCCAATACAGTTATTAAAGAGAGACTATGAAACTTAAGAAAAAGGCTCACACTTCTAATTAGGCAAATGTGACCTGCAAGTTTAAATGTTTTCTGAACTCAGCAGTGTTTGTAAAAATATAAGAATCTTAAAAAAAAAATCTTCCTTTCAAATGAATAGTGGGAAGTAATAACATGGTCTTCATAATATGATGTTAACTAAAATTCTAAATATATTTAGGAATTTTACATATAACCTTTAAAATAACTAACCTTTATAAAGTGAATTTATGGGAAAGTATCGGCTAAGTTTATCTTCTTAAGTAATACCTACATGTGTACAAAAGCATAAAAAACTCAGCAATCCACAAAGTTCCAAGAAAGAAACAACTCACTTCGAATCATGACACACAGAAATAAGCAATGGTAAGAGTCTACGAATATTATTTTTACAGAATCTCTCCAAACCAACACACAGAAGAATTAATATAAGTAAGATGTGAGAGCGAGATCTATAAACAGATATAGATACAAAAATGATTTCATTAGAATAAAATTATATAATAGTTATTCTTTTAAAATACTTGATCTTATTTTATGTGCATTTACAAAGATAAAAGAAACTGAAGTAAAAGTGAGGAAA
Source organism: Trachypithecus francoisi (assembly GCF_009764315.1). Classification (NCBI taxonomy): domain Eukaryota; kingdom Metazoa; phylum Chordata; class Mammalia; order Primates; family Cercopithecidae; genus Trachypithecus; species Trachypithecus francoisi. Next base: position 11,108,473 of record NW_022681461.1, read on the forward strand.
CTGCAGAATTTCAGATAAACGTTTCTTTGCATCTGAGATCCAGAAAGAAATTAAGTAATTCACAGCCTGGAGTCATCATCTGTGGCTGCCAGTTTTAAAAAATACATATTTTATTTTTAAACAGTTTGAATTGATTCCCCACTAAAAAAGATGACACCCAGGTTGGCCATGGTGGTCACACCTGTAATCCCAGCACTTTGGGAGGCTGAGGGTGGATCACTTGAGGTCAGGAGTTCAAGACCAGCCCAGCCAACATGGTGAAACGCTGTTCCTACTAAAACTACAAAAATTAGCCAGGCGTGGTGATGGGCACCTGTAATCCCAGCTACTCAGGAGGCTGAGGCAGGAGAATTGCATGAACCTGGGAGGTGAGGTTGCAGTGAGTGAAGATTGTGCCACTGCACTCTAGCCTGAGTGACAAAGTGAGACTCTGTTTCAAAAAAAAAAAAAAAAAAGATGAGACCCTCTTTTACTTCCTCCCACCTCCAATCTCCCTCCCAATTTTTTGTTGCTTTATATTATTTCTATTTCGTCAAGAGTTTGTGACCTTTACATAAATCATAATTCCCCCATTCATTTATTCTTAGATGTATATTTGAATGGAATCCACACTCACAACTAGTCTTTCTACTACCATCTCTCCACGCTTGACTTCTTCATCTTGATTCATTCCTTGCCCCAGATTTTATATATATGTATTTTTTACATAGGCAAACACTTTTTTTGTAAAACATATTAGAAAGCTTCCAGTTTAGTGTGAACAATGGAAGTTGGGCAGTTGTACTTGTGTGTTTAGTGAGAGTTAGGGAAAACACAACCTGCTTAGACACCTCAGACTTTAAAACACTGGAGATGCAATTTGTGAGAGGACTTGATGTGCCTCCTAAGGGAAACCATGTGAAAACTTCAGGAGCTGACAGGAGAGGCCTCTAAGACAGGGTTAAGGCTCCAGTTCAGCGTGCGGGGAGATGCCGGCCTCATCCCATCTTTTAGAAGGGCCCAGTTAGGTAGTCAGAAGGTCTGGAAGTCAGAAGGTCTGAGAGTCTGCCTTGATACATTTATTATTGAGAGGCGAGGACTATTTTTTAGGGGTGATCTGTCGCCTCGTCATGCCACTTCTGTTTAGATGTTTAAAAGTGACCACAGCCTGGGCGCAGTGTGGAGGCTCACGTCTGTAATCCTAGCACTTTGGGAGGCCAAGGCGGGTGGATCACCTGAGATCAGCCTAGCCGATATGGTGAAACCTCATCTCTATAAAAATACAAAAATTAGCCAGGCATGGTGGCGGGCACCTGTAGTCCCAGGTACTTGGGAGACTGAGGCAGGAGAATCGCTTGAACCCAGGAGGCAGAGGTTGCAGTGAGCCAAGATGGCGCCATTGTACTCCAGCCTGGGCAACAGAGCAAAAACTCCATCTCAAAATTAATTAATTAATTAATTAACCCCAAACTCAGCCTATCAAAACTTGAAGACACCACAAAAATTCATACCCACAAGGATGGTTTTAATTTCAAAATAGAGGGAATAAGAGTGTTTGCAAAGACGTAGAAAAATTGGAAGCTTTGTACATTGCTAGTAGGGGTGTAAAATGGTGCCGTTTCTGTGGAAAACAATTTGGTGGTTCCTCAAAAAGTTAAACTTACAACCCAGCAATTCCACCACTAGATATATTCCCAACAAAAGAGTGGATAAACAAACTGCAGCACATACATGCACTGAAATATTATTCACTTGCAGAAAGGGAATGAAGTACTCATTTATACTACGACATAGTTGACCTATTGTATGATTTCCCTACCATGTGGCTCTCCTCTGTCTTTCCTAGTTAAGTGAGGAGGCGTCCTTGTCTCCTTCATTGCACAGGTCAGAAATGTTCTCTCCCTTACTTTTATATCCTGTGTGCAATTCATATCCGTCTTTCTCCACTGTCAACATCCTAATCGGCGTTATTCTTAGGGTGACAAGTGAAGGTCCCTCTTCAGTCCAGTGTCCAAAATGCAGAAATGTACCTGTGAAACAGCACTTGCATGACTAAATGGCCTCAGGCAATGTTTGAATTATTATGACTATTTTGCTCCAAAAAGGGATATTTCTTAGTTTTCCATGTAAGAAAACCATATGAGCAGAAAACCAGATTTAGCAAACTTTTTTTTGTAAAGGAACAGATAGGAATCGTTTTTGGCTTCGCAGACCACACACTCTCTGTTGCAACAACTCACCCTGCCATTGACAGCAGTAAAAAGCAGCCATGGAAAATATGGAAATCAGTGAATGCAGCTATGTCTCAATAAAATTCTATTCATAGAAATGGAGGGCAGACATTAAAAGAAGAATTAATACCAATCCTTCTCAAACTCATCTAAAAAAATAGAAAAGGGGTGAACACATCCTAACTCATTCTATGAGGCCAGCAAGGACCTAGTATCCGGAATACATAAAGAACTCTTTCAACTAAACAACAAAAAGACAACCCAAATAAAAAATGGACAAAGACTTGAATAGATATTTCTTCAAAGAAAATGTACAAATGACCAATAAGCACATGAAAAGATGCTCAATCTCATTAGTCATTAGGGATATGCAAATCAAAATCACACTGAGACACCACTTCACACCCACTAGGATGGTTATAATTTGTAATAAGGGGGAAGTCAGGTGTGGTGCTGCATGCCTAGTCCTAGCTACTCAGGAGGCTGAGGAAGATCGCTTGAGACCCAGAGTTTGAGGTCAACCTGAGCAATATAGCAAGACCCTGCCTCTAAACATATATATATTTAAGCTGAGCCCATATGGTGGCAGGTGCCTGTAGTCCTAGCTACTCAGGAGACTGAGGCAGGACAATCATTTGAGCCCAGTTGGAGGCTGTCTTGAGCCATAATCACACCAGTTGTTTGTAGGAATGTAAAATGGTGCAGCTACAGTGGAAAACAGTTTGACAGTTCCTCTACAAGCTGAACATACAACTCAGCATTTCCATCACTAGATATACACTCAAAATAACTGAAAACGGGGTCTCAAATAAATAGCAAATAGTGTTCATAGCAATACTATTTACAATGGAAAAGGGGTGGAAATAAACTTGAATGCCCATCAACAAAAGATTGGATAAACAAATTGTGGCATGTACCTGTAATGAAATATTATTCAGTTATGAAAAAGCAGTGAAGTACTCACTCATACTACAACACGAATAACCTCAAAGACATGCTACTTGAAATGGGCCATGCACAAAAGATCACATGGTGTGTGCTTCTATTGATATGAAATACACAGAATAGGTAAAATTCATAGAGATAAAAAGTAGATTGGTGGCTAAGAGGGGCTGGGGAAAGAGGGGAATGGAGAGTAACCACTTAACAGTTCAGGGGGTTCCTTTAGGGACAATGAAAATGTTTTGAAACTCAATAGAGGTGGTGATTGAAAGATGTTGTGAATGTACTAATTGTCACTGAGTTGTTCACTCTGAAATGGTTAATTTTATGTTATATATATTTCATCTCAATAAATTTAAAGAAAAATTTAAATTTACAAAAACAGGGGTAGTCATATTTGGCTTAGGGACCGTAAGTTGCTGAGTCCTGATCTAGATTGGGTAAGGAGTTCACCGCTAGCTCTAACAGTACCTTTCTCGCTGACACTGGGACTAACAGTTCTACCTACCCCAGGCCTCTTCTTCTCCAGGAAGCCATTCTTGAACCTCCTACCCCGACCCTGCCTGGTATAGTTAGTTGTCCATCCAGTAGGGCCTCCTCCAGCCATGTCACCATCATCTCTGTATGTCTTCATTTCTTCTGTTGAACTATGGGCTTTCAGAAAGCATAGACTGGATTTCATTCCTCTTTCCAGCTCCAGTGCCCTTTCAGTGTCTGACACTTAATAGGCACCCGGTTAAGTGTTGTGTAATGAACAGATAAATGAATAAATAGTTATCAGAGACATCTGATCTTTCTGGCTGTTGGTTTGTTCACATGTAAAGTGAAGAAAATAATGCCTCATTTTTCCTTCACAGTGGTTAATTGTATAATTGTGCCATTCTGTCCTTACATGAACCTAAACATAGCCATGATTAGATATTACATGGTTAACCTCAGTTTTCATTAAAATATGTCATTGGTGATAACAGAAATAAGCAGGTTGTCAGAAGAAATTACTATATTTTTCAGTTGGGTCTAGCATATCTAATTTCTTTCCCTTTGTTCGCTTAAATTTTTCTTCACATTTTCTAAGTATAAAATTTAAACATGGCCAGACACAGTGGCTCATGCCTATAATCCCAGCACTTTGGGAGCCTGAGGCTGGTGGATCACTTGAGGCCAGGGGTTCAAGACCAGTCTGGCCAACATGGTAAAACCCCATGTCTACAAAAATACAAAAATTAGCCAGGTATGGTAGTGTGCACGTGTAGTCCCAGCTACTTTGGAGGCTGAGGCATGAGAACTACTTTAACCCGGGAGGCAGAGGTTGCAGTGAGCTGAGATCATGCCACTGCACTCCAGCCTGGACAACAGAGTGAGACCCTGGCTCCAAAAAAAAAAAGTAAACATATTCAGAAAAATATTGAAAGTTAATATTTATCCCATCTTTCTCTATGCCCCATCTTATTACCCATACGTTATTCTTTAATAATTTCTGTTTTTAATATTCCATAACTATGAATATGAATTTATATCTCTATTTTTTGATTTATGAACTACAGTATTGAATTTTAAAGATCAGAAAAGAAAAACAAGGAAGGACAGTATGCATAAAACAAGTCTTTCCTGGGAAAACTGATATTTTCACCCAAGTTATAACCCTATCTTCACCCTCCTAGATTGTACATCTAAGGATAACGACAACTTTATTCAGTTCTGAGCATCTCTGGAACTCCTACCATGGTATGTTGTATAAAGTAGCTGATACTACTTGTAGAATGAACAAATTCAAGCTTGTTCTCTACCCTCTAAAATTAAAACAAAAAATTGATGAAGATTTAGTTTGCACTGCCTCCATCTCTCCTCAAACATCCTCAGCAGAGTTGCTGGGAATAAAAGAGTGAGTAAGAAGACATGTGCCTCCCCTCAGGGAACCCCCATTCTTAGTTGGGGAGAAAGACAAACAAGTGTAAACTGTAATTCAATCCTATAAAAAGAATCAAGAAGCTGAAAACAAAACCAAAGCATGTAAAAATATGAAGGAGCTGGCCAGGTGAAAAGTGGAGGTTTTTCTGGGGATTAAAATAATGTACGTGAAAGCACTGTGTAAACTCTCATATGTCATACCAACTCCAGGTCTTGCCATCGCTGCTGTTAGCATAACTCTGAGAGAAATTCTAGCTTCTTTTTCCTGCTGGAGTTGCTAGTGGCCAGAAATGCTATGGCACTCTTTCCAAAAAGGTTTTCTTTTTCCATTGGAACAAATGACCCAGGAGCCAGTACTACAACGGATGCCCATGTCACACCTATTATAACTTTCTTTGAAGAAAGACCCAAAGCAAAAAAAGGCATTGCCATTTTTTCTTTTTTCTTCTTATTTTATTTATGTATTTATTTATTTCTTTGAGGCAAGCTCTCTCTCTCTGTCGCCCAGGCTAGAGTGCAGTGTTGCAATCATGGCTCACGACAGCCTTGGCCTCCCAGACTCAAGCAAGCCTCCTGCCTCAGCCTCCTGAGTAGCTGGGACTACAGGTACACACCATCACATGCAACTAATTTTGTTTTTTATTTTTAGTAGAGACGGGGTTTCGCCATGTTGCCCAGGCTGGTCTTGAACTCCCGGGCCCAAGCGATCCTCCCGCCTTGGCCTCCCAACAGGTGTGAGTCAGCACGCCTGGGCCATTATTAAAGTTAATTCGTAACTGAGGACTTAATCTTTCCACATTCAATGCAATTACAATTTCTTGTGACCACAGAGCTGGTGGAGCCTATGACTACACACAGCACTCACATACACATGCACACACATGCTCACAGAGATACACACAACTGGAGAGTTCTCGAATTCTCACTGAGCTGATGCACAGAGCAGGAGACAGAGAAATCGGTCCATGAATCCAAGTATGAAAATCCAGAAAGTAACATTTAAAGGAAAACAAAAGAAAATACAAATTTCAAGAAAGGCTTAAGCCTTTCTGGAAAGAGGACAGAGATGCGTTTTTTAGATGGCTGAGCAGTTGCAAATACTTGTTGTCTATCTTGAATCAGCCAACCATGATTCTTACTACCAGCCCCAACAAGTAGGACACAGAGAGTAGGGTTTGTCATGAAGATCTTCAAAGACTTTTGATGCAGAGAGCGGCCTTTGGTAACAGCGTCAGTTCCCTATCTTCCTAGTAAATAGCACTCCCATCCACTAAGTGTCCAAGCCAGAAACCTAGGAGATGTTCTCAACTCATCCATTCCTTCATTCCCCTCTCTTACTCAATCACCATGTTCTCATACCTCCTTCATCTCTCCTAAAGGTGTCAATTTGTGGGCACTCCCCATGCTACTGTTAGAGTTCATTGTAATTCTCTCTTAGTGAGACCTGTTACAAAAGCCTCCTCAATGGTCCTTTTCACTTTGACTTTACCCTTTCCAGCATGTGTTCCTTATTCTACATTCAATGTGCTTTCTGAAACACAAATTTGAGATTTACAACATAACGGTTAAGAACTTGGGCTCCAGGTCAGAATGCCTGGGTTCAATTCCACACACCACCACTTACCAGCTCCGTGTTTGGACAGTTACTTCTTCTTTTATGCTGAGTTGTGACTGCATTTGGAGATGGGGTCTTTAAAGAGGTAGTTAAGTTTAAATGAAGTCATTAGTGTAGACCTTAATCCAATCTGACTGGTGTCTTTTATGAGAAGAGGAGGTCGGCGCACAAACAGATACCGGGGGAAGACCATGTGAAGACACAAGAAAAAGACAGCCATCTACAATCCAAGGGCAGAGACCAGGAGAAACCAGCCCTGCTGTCACCTTGATCTTGGACTTCTGGCCTACAGAATTGTTAGAAAATAATTTGTTGGGCTGGGCACGGTGGCTCACGCCTGTAATCCTAGCACTTTGGGAGGCTGAGGCGGGCAGATCATTTGAGGTCAGGAGTTCAAAACCAGCCTGGCCAACATGATGAAACCCCGTCTCTACTAAAAATACAAAAAAAATAGCCAGGCGTGGTGGTCAATGCCTGTAATATCAGTGACTCGGGAGGCTGAGGCAAGAGAATCACGTGAACCTGGGAGGTGGAGGTTGCAGCAAACCGAGGTCACGCCACTACACTCCAGCCTGAGGACAGAGCAAGACTGTGTCTCAAAATAATAATAATAATAATAAGAAGAAGAAGAAGAAATAATAATTTTGTTGTTGTTTAAGCCACCCAGTCTGCAGTACTTTGTTCTAGCAGCCTCAGCAAGCTAATAGACTCTACTGTCTAAAGCCCATCTTTGCACTGGCAAAATGGAAATAGTAATAGTATCTCTCTCAGAGAATTGTTGGGAGGATCAACTGCAATACTGTGTGTGTTACACCTAGAACACTGTCTAACACATAAGTCATACAAAGGAGCAATGAAAAAGATAGTGATGATGACGATGCTACTCCCTTACTTAAAATTCTTCCATGGCTCCACATTGCCCAAAAAAAGAAAGTCCAAACTTCTTAGCACGCTCCACGGCACTACATGACCCAGACAGTGCATGCCCCTCAGCTCACCTCTTGCATGTGCTACAGCCACTCCAAACTGCTTAGAGTTTCCCAGAGCACCTGCCATCCCACAGTCCCAGCCTTTCTGATGCCTCCCCTTCTTCCTAATGGCCTTTTCCTACAGCATTGCTTACTCTCATCTTCAGAACAACTGCTCAGCGAGGATGTCATCTCCTCAAGGATCTTTCTCTGCTCACTTCTGCCCCCTGCTGAAATAGGTGCCCACAGCGCTCTGTCTTTTATTTTACCACCCGTCACTGTACAATAGTTGCGTATGTCCTATCAGACTTTCCCAAAGGACCTTCTATTCCTTCAGGGATTACGCTTGATTCATTATTGAATCCTCAGCGTAGATCCTAACATGTGCCATGAACTAACTCATTAAATATTTGTGGAAGGAATGAATGATTCTGACCATACGTCATCAGCCATGCTTTCAGTGGGGGCTTTGCCTGCTTGTTCCCATAGCACACTCAGTGAGAACCTCACAAGGCATGACAATGCATGCTCAGGTGCCAGAATTTAGGACTGAGTCTTTGGTAGATATCTGCATGTTTCAAAATCATTGCAAGAGGATACAAAGGAATGTATTATATTTGACAGGAAAAACCCTGGTGTGCAAACAATACATCTATGTAAGCTCCAAAAGAGTGATTGCAAGCTTTTTTGAAAAAGAGGATGAGATGTGTTCAGTAACTCCAAGGAATTTGTTATTTACAAGCACGTTGCTGGTATTTTGGCCATCAGGCATTTCTCAGATGAAATGCCAAGAATGTGCCTGACAGCAACAGATGCCTTTCACTTGGAGGCCCAGCTCTGCTCCTGATAGAAAGTGTGTCCCCTTAAAGAACACCCTCCTTGCCCTGAATATGCTGACCCAGAAGGCATTACCCATCCCTCCCTCTCATTTCCTCCGTAGCAGTACCAGCCCCTGTGAGGAAGACTCAGAGGTCAGTCTACACCCAGCCATTCTCCCACACACATGCTGACTAAACTACCTGGACGAAACCAGTCGAGGCCTTATAGCCCCCCCAAACATTTGCATGATGATGTTACTTTTTAAATTCAGTATCGGCCTGGGTGTGGTGGCTCATGCCTGTAATCCCAGCACTTAGGGAGGACAAGGTGGGAGGATCACTTGAGGTCAGGAGTTCAAGACCAGCCTGATCAACATGGCGAAACCCTGTCTTTACTAAAAATACAAAAATTAACTGGGCGTGGTGGCGGGTGCCTGTCATCCCAGCTACTCGGAAGGCTGAGGCAGGAGACTCACTTGAACCCGGAGGACAGAGTTTGCAGTGAGCCAAGATCATGCCACTGCACTCCAACCTGGATTACAGAGTGAGACTCTATGTCTAAATAAATAAATAAATAAATAAGTTCAGCATCAGGATTTTGAACTGAGGGGCTTTCTCTCACTGATATGTTTCCATTTGTGTCTTAATTGCCAAGACTTTGAGACTCACACTGAATATCTAATCACAATAACTATGTTAGCTGATGCCGTAGGTCTGTTTCCTTCCTCACTTCTGTATGACATTGAATTGCCCAGTTTTACTCTAATAATATTCAGTATGCTGGCAGAGGGCATGGGTCTGGGCTCTGAAGTCAGACTACCTAAGTTTGGATCCTGACTCTGCCCCTCATCAGCCGTGTAACCTCGGGGAAGCTAATTAACCTTTCTGTGCCTCAGTCTCCTCATCTGTAAAATGGAGACAGTTATATAAGTTAATGCACATAAACAGAACACATAGATATAAAGATATAGAACCGTATGTAAAAAATAGAACAGTGACTGGTACAAAGTCATTGCTGCAGCAGAATTTTTTATATGTACTTATTAATATAAGTTGCTTGAATGTCTTTGGGAAGCAGTTTAAGTATAAATTATAAATATATGATAATATTAGTAAAACACATTTGCTTTAGGAATTTATAGCTCATAATTTTTCTGATTGGTACAGTCATTGCTACAACAGAATTTTTTATATATAGTTATTAATATAAATTGCTTCTGGTATCTTTGGGAAGCAGTTTGAGTATAAATTGTAAATATATATTAGTAAAACATATTTGCTCTAGGAATGTGTAGCCTGTAATTTTTCTTTTTGATAGCACAATTGACTTGAACAAATTTGATTCAGGACCTCATGGTGCGTATACATACATACACACACACACACACACACACATACATGCTATATTGCCTTTGAAAACAAAACTACAGCAATATTCTAATCCTAAATATGAGTTTTTGTATTTGGAATTCTGTGATTTGAATTGCTGCAAAACCTATGTCTACTGGACCACTGCCACTTCTTACATTTTACTATGTTTGAATAATTCGGGTCTCAAAGGAGAATCACAGTTTGAAAAGCCAAATAAAGAGAATAATGTATTAATAAGCTTAACTTTATTGGAGGGGTAGCCCTTTAAACTAAACATGGGCTCAGACATCAGACCGTGCTGGCAAAAGGTCACAGATCCTGATGTCTATTTCAAAAACTACTTTCCATACCTACCTACCTGGCAACAAAAATGTTAAAACAGTTCATGGACAAATAAAAACTGTTTTTGTTCTGGAAGTGTTTGATTCAAATTTCATTTCAGGGATAATGTACTATCTGGCTCTGGAGGCCTTGCCCAGGGAAACAGTGGTGAATGTGATGAGTCCAGGTTCTCCTCAGAGAAGTTAGCCACTAAGAGGGTGGCCTTGGCAGGTAAACAGGTAATTATCATGCTGTGTGGAATCTCACCTTCTCGTGCTGGAAGCAAGTGAGAAAAGATACATGAGCTCAGGTAGGATACCTAACTTCAAGCCACAATACACATTTCCAATATTAGCTACGGTTTGCAGAGAACTCACATTTCATGCTGTATCTGCCAGTCACAGAAACCCAGGTGAGAACAAAAACAAACCTATTAGCCACTTTGAAATGGCTGAGTTCATATTTTCAGTGAAAACACTTGGGGTTGGCAATGACCACTAAATCATCTATTGCTCTGCTTCCCCCCTACTCTCAAAATATTTTTACACACTTGGAGCTCATACCTTTGTTTACATTGTTTTCATTATGACTATTGATCAAGTAAGAAAGATTTATTGAGCACCAACTCTTTGTGATAGAAATTATAGCACATCCAGAAGTAAAGCCATATCAAACTTAGCTTTTGCAAGACTTAAGATGCTAAATACTACACTTTAAAAAAAAAGTGTAGGATGATACAAACAGAAGCACTCAAGTCTACAATTTAGACTTATCCAGCATGCACTGGCATGGGGGTAAGGTTTGAAATGACCCTTGAAGACTAGAGAATAAATGGACGTGTAAGGGACGGAAAGTCTTGCTGCATGAGAAAGGCAGGGCAAAGGAGCTGGAAAGTAGAAATAGAAGAGCAAATAGCACAGATCTGAAGTTGGGAATGAGCTTGTCATCTTTGTACAAAATCAGGAAATCAGGCTAGAGCTGGGGCCTATACACAGGAGGGGTCAGATTAGAACCACCCCCACATACCTCTCTCTGATGTGTCTGTGCTTGCACACTTGCTGCTCAACTGTCTCACTGTCTCCACCACTACACTGCACACAACTCAACTAACTGATGTCCTCAAATAATAGAAACTCATTTTCTAGACTGGACGTGGTGGCTCATACCTGTAATCTCAGCACTTGGGGAGGCCAAGGCGGGCAGATCACGAGGTCAAGAGATCGAGACCATCCTGGCTAACACGGTGAAATCGTGTCTACCAAAAATACAAAAACTTAGCTGGGCATGGTGGCATGCACCTGCGGTCCCAGCTACTTGGGAGGCTGAGGCAGGAGAATCACTTGAACCCGGGAGGCAGAAGTTGCAGTCAGCCGAGATTACGCCACTGCACTCCAGCCTGGGTGACAGAACGAGACTCCATCTCAAAAAAAAAAAAAGAAAGAAAGAAATCCATTTTCCATTTCTATATCCAGTGATTAGGAAGTTGTTTCATAATTATAATCTTGTATTGTTAATTCTGTATTATAAAATAGGAATAAATGTATATTTATACCCTGCTGTTTTCCAAAGTTTATTTAAGATAGTTCACAGAAGTAACATAAAGTACAATGAAAGAGCAGTAAACAGCTCTAGATAAGATAAATAATCAAGAGAAAACAAAAGTATATATTAAGTTGAGCCAGAAAAAAGCTTAGTACTAATTATAGGTCACATGGGGCCATCAATTTGTCTTCTGGTAGCATGCAGAGAGAAACCCGATGGTTATGGGAAAGTGGTCATTTAATCTGTCATAGTCACACATATCTTTAAAGCCATTAGAAGCATTAACAACTATCCATGTCCAACCCTATCATTTCAAGACGTGGCAGGTGGGACTCTGGAGCCTCTAAGTATGATCACAGAGCTAGTTAGGACAGAATAGAAGTCAACTTTCAGAAGTGTGGAAATTATTCCGAGAGGAGATTAAGAATCAAAATTAAACCAATGAATATAAATCACCTTTCCAAGGATTTGAAACCTCCTTTGAGAGCAGTGGAATTTCTTCTGCAAAAGGCACCACTGAGATGCGAATTAAGGAGTATTCTAAGCTTCTAATTAGATTACCTTAATTGTTGTTGCTACATTCAACTATAATACCAGAAAGAATGCTTGAAATCCAGCATAGTCTTTAGGAGATGGCGTGTTTCTTGTATATGATTCAGCATCAGCAATAAACTGTATCTGCTGGTTTTACCACCATCACTAGTGAACTCGCAGAAAGACCCATTTTCTGGTACTTTGGCACAGGCATTTTTGATTTGTTTGGGTTTTTATTCATTTGAGGGAGTGTTGTAACCACATATCCTCACCCTGGTGGAAAAATGTGTTTTCACTAAAACTATAATTTACTACTTCAAGTCTGCCCCCTTCATAACAAAATGGTGACTCTACAGGAAAGGCCTCATTATGAAACTTTGTTGTTGTAATGAGAGAAGAAAGGAATAATATTCAAGCATTGTTAACTTGGTGAAAAGAATCCTTGTTAGAGCTGGTGATACAGCTGTAATGCCCAATTGATGCAACAGCAAGAAAGAAACCGGGCATCCTGCTCATGTGATTAAGATAAAGACTAAGCAGAATTGAAGGAGGAGGGCCACCAAAGACATTTTGTGAGAGATTTGGAAGGTGGAAGTGAAGCAGCACCTTAATATTACACTCAGAAGGTCAGTGGAGGACTCCTAGGTGCTACTGCAGCTCTCGCTTCTCTCTGTGGAACTTCCTATTGACACAGGCAGCAGCTGGGCCTGCAGCTACTCCATCTCCCCAGATTTTCCTTCACTTCTCCAACCCCTGGGCCAGGGACATTCTTTGCTAGAGACCACCAACATCATTGAGGTGGAAAGAGCTAAGAGATTGACAAGGGCTCTAGTCCATCCCCATGGTCTTGCTCCTGCTGGTAGTCCCAGCTTGTCCTTGCTGTCCCCACTTTGATGCTCTGACCCTTCCAACTGTTTCAACACCAGGCACAAAGACCATCTCGCCAGCTCCCACGAGGGCCTAAGGGCAAATCCCTCTCATATGCCCTCATAAATCCCTAGTTGTTCTGCTTTGGGACAGCAATGAGGTAATTCTAGCCAATCAATACAGACAGAATCACGGAAGTAGAAAGTCATCCTTTTCCAGCCCTTGATGATCATCAGTGGTTAATAGAACCATCAGATGAAAGACTGATAAGGAACTGTAGAATGGATGGGTCAGGCTGGCAATACCTTAGGCCACTGATCAACATTAACCTCGCAAAAATGGCTATGAAATAGTAGTCACCTCCCACTGTGAGGCAATAGGGAAGAGAGAGGCCCCATCTGTGATACATTCTAGCCACAAACTTTGGACCTGAATCTAATCAAGGCTCCAGATGAAGCTAACAGTTGACAGGAAATACAGGGACTACAAGAACATGGCAAATGACACCAGCAGATACAATCATCAAAGTCCAGAATGTAGGGAACTTGACAGAACAGTTTACTCCCACACTAGATACCTTGGGGCCATCTTTGACTCTTCAAATCCCCACATCTTGATTTCCAAAATATTTCCAAACCCTGTTATTATTCCTTTGCTATCTCTCTTAAATACACCCTTTCCCTTCCTTCTTAAGAACTGTCACTAATTTATTTTTTGTTTTTAAGAGCAGTCTCTTCATTTTAATATTGTTTATCACACTTTTTAAGTAAATATTAATGTGTGTTTAATATGTGTCTCCCTCACTCAATTCTAAGAGGCCTATGAAAGGACCTGACTCTTGTTCTCATCTATTACCCTGACATACATTAAGTATGCCACAGTGATATGTTCAAGACTTAATCCTCAATTGACTGAATGAATAAGTGAATACATGCATGCACCAGTCTTTCAGGCTTCTATGCTATTTCTGGACTTTTTTCGTTTCAATTCATCTTACATACTGTTACAGTAGGTTGCTAGTTAGACATGAGCAAGGCAGGAGAGGGCCCCCACACTCCTCGCCCCATCCCCCATCAGAAATGTCCGGCGACCATCAGATGATGGTCAGGCAGTTGTTAAATTGTCTCTCTAAAAAATAATTGGCCACAGCTGGCACCAGGGAAGGGCAGTCTCCAGTTAACAGAAACACCTGAAACTGGTGATCAGCAGATTCCCGATGAGATCTCAGGAGCTGGGTGAGTGGGCTCAAGCATACGCATTAAGAGGCAAAATGTCAGAGTTTAGCTGGTATATGACCTTCCAGGGACATTTGAGTGGTAAGGGAAGAATGCCTCAAGCAAGCATGCACACAACTCCAGTAGACACACTGCACATGCTCCCTTCTCAAGTGCTAGCTGGTCACTGTGCATGCAGACGGCCCACCCCAGGGAAGAATCAGGGGAGAAGGGACGCAACCCACCCCACAAGCATGCCAATATGTAACATCCGAAGTCAAAGGTCAAAAAATGCACTTGATTTCTCAAGTCACCTGCTTTGCCCTCTTCCAAGTATACGTTCCTTCCTTTTATTCCTGCTCTAAAGCTCTCTGATAAGCTTTCATTCCTGCTCCAGAATTTTCCTCAGTGTCTCACTCTGCCCCTTGGTTAAATTCTTTTTTTCTCAGGAGGCAAGAATTGAGGTTGCTGCAGACCCATACGGATTCACCACCAGTAACATAATTTGGTGCTGTGTGACTCGAATACATTCCCAAGTGCTAACAATAACACCACCACACGATTTCTCCTAAACAATTACAATGATCCTATTACTAAAGTGACTCACTGTCATCTACAGCATCAAGCTGAACTGTTCTGCGTTGAGGGCTCCAAATCCAAGCCCCTCATTTTAGCAAGGGTTCCCCAGAGTAACTAAATCAGTAAGATGTATGTAGGGAGATAAAGAGACATATATTGAGGAATTGACTTACACAATTGTGGAGGTTTGGAGACTTCAAAGTGTTTCGGTGAGAGAGAAGGGACAAAATGGAGGAAGGTGAACAAGACGGCACAGTCCCGATTGCTTCCGGGTTCTTCAACACCAACTTTCCCGTGCCCGGGACAGTGCAGGACAACTGAGCATGCGCCAGGTGACGTCAATCCGAAGAGATGGAAACTTACCCGGCCACGCCTATGGTGACGCCCCTATCACGCCCTTATCCCGCCCACTGCCCCCCCTTCCAGTACCAACGCATAAAAGTCCACCGCTGGCAGAGGCCGGCGCGGCTTCCCTGCGTCCATAGCTGAGGACAGGAGAACCTGGCCGTGTGCATATTTGCAATAAAAGGCTGCCGGTTTCTTATGTACTTTGGCCTCATGTTTAATTATTTAGCTCTCCTAAATTAAATTAAATTAAGACACAAAGTTTGATGGGATTGGCCAACAGGCTGTAGCCCCAGGGAAGAGTTGAATTTCGAGTCCAAAGGCAGTCTACGGATGGAATCCCTTCTTGCTTTTTGGAATCCAATCTCTGCTCTATGAAGGCCTTCAAGTGATGGGATGAGGACCACTCATGCTATTGTGGGTGATCTGTTTTACTCCAAGTTCACTGACTTAAATGTTAATCTCACCGCAAAAAAAAAAAAAACACCTTCACAGAAACATCAAAATGTTTATCCAAATCATGCTTTTCTGGACACCATGGCCCAGCCAAGTTGACACACATAAAATTAACCATTCCACCCTTCATTTCTTACCTACCCAAAGGCATTTTCCACCAGCCTGCAATTTTTCTGCTTCATGGTTTCCCATGCCTGCCACCTTCATTCCTGAGTCAGCTCTTCCCTGGAGCTGCCTCCACCCCACTTAGGAATCCTCTCCTTCCTCCGTCTGATTCTTGGACACCCACCCATTTCCAACAATTCCTCTGCACCACCTTTTCTGGCCTCCCCTAGAGTTCAGTCATTTTGCCCAAGGGCCATAAAATTTAACTCTCTAAAATCATAGATTATTAGAGTTGCAAAGAACCTCAGAATAAATTAAGTAAATTCAACCCCTTTCATTTTTATTCCACAAAACGAAACTCAAATAAAGTGGGGATTCTGAGCTATATAGGAAGCCAGATCCAGCCCCTGTGAACTAACTCCGTACTCCTTCAGCTCCACACACAGGAGGGGCTCAACTGAAGAGCATTTGACGGCCATAATCCCTGAGTTCTCCAGAGCAGTGGATCCCAAAGTAGGTGAGCATAATTCCCCCTGAGTGCACAAGGACTTCTGGTAAGAAAATAATATAACTTCTAGTTATTTTTATTCTTCACTTATTCTTCTATGTATTCTACTTCTCTGGGTGTTTTCATATACATTATCTATTGGCACAGTAAGACATCTATATAATTGATAAATAAATGCAATATGTACAGAGGTGTGTGCTTTCATATATTAATATATTAAATGTTTTTAACTACTAGAGTTGTATCACATACACACATACACACACACACACACACACACACAAAATTGGTAGCATCTGCCTCTAGACGGCCAAGCCTAAAATATCTATCTATTGCCTATTGTGAACCAAGGAACTGTTGGGCCATTTTGAAGGAGGGGTCCCTCCTCTACTCTTTGAAATGACTATTTTTTAAAGCCTTTCAATAAACCCCATGGCTTCAGGCAGTTTCAATCTGTTCAAATTCCTAAGGACACTTAAAGGCAATAGCTTCATTTAGAGAAGACTTTCTTAAGAATTGTAGGGAGGGTAAGTGGGAGAGAAGGCTAAAGATCATGACCCCTACTTGCTACAACACCTGGGCAATATTTTCCTATGAGCTCACTGATAGTGAGTTTATTTTGGTAACTTTCTGGAGATGACTCAAGTTCTAATTGAAAAGCAAGCACAAGTATATTGGGAGAGAAGAAAAACAGCAACTGCTAGAACGAACGCATGGCCACGTTATGACTGACAAGAGCTCTGCTCACACCAGAACACACATACTCGTCTAACTCTGGATATACATTCAAATTTAAATGTTTATAATTCCTCTTTAGGTCCAAAAATGCAACAAAAAAACCTTTGAAACAAAAGATTCATTTGCTCATTCTGGACGACAGGTATGAAAGAAGGCTTACTGCCAGAATTCAAGTGATTTTTATTGCTATTCCTCATGGAAGCATATTTTACTCAAAACAACTTAGCAATTAGCTTTCCTCCTACCCCAACCAAAAAAAAAAAAAAGTTAAACACAAGTCATTGATTTGCTGGTTGTTCTCACCTTCAAGTTTAGGTCCCTGCAGATATTGACCATAAATTAGGTTCTACTTTTCATGGACAGCAATAAAGAAATAATTAGACAAAATACATTTAACAGGTTTGTTTATTTGAGCAAAGAATGATTCTCAAATTGAGCAGCCCTCAGAACCAAGAAGAGGTTCAGAGAACTGTGCTCTGCAATGTGGGCAGTGAGTGTTTATAAACAGAAAATGGCTGAAGAAAACAGAAGCAAGGAACAAAAAAGCAAAGTGGCCATTTTGAAGTTACTTACCTTGTAAGGGTTAAAGCAGAGAGTGCTTCCTTATCAAGCCAGCTAAAACTAGGCTGTTAGAGGATTTGACCATTACCTCTCTCTCCTGATCTCTCCAAAGATCAGATAAACAACTTAGTTTTGGCTTGGTGGCACAGAACTTTAGCATAAACAACTCCAGTTTGGTTTGGTCAATAGGAGCCCAGTGAAAGAGCGCAGTCCAAACCTATGGCATCTTATAAATTTAACAACAGTTTATTTTGGAAATTATTGTGTTCTTCTCAATACACATAAAGAGTAAAAGGAATAAGCTTTGTCTCCTTAAACTTAAGCAACAATTTTCAAAATTATACCTAATTTTTCCATAAAACTTCAGAAACAAGCCCCAAAATAATAACTATGTGGGTGCTCTGGTAATTGCTAATTCTACAATATTTCTTCAAGACAAAAGATTCCTGATTACAGAATTTACCAAAAGCAATTAATAGCCTTCAGTAGTTTATTCCTGTGATTTAGCTCTATTCTATCAACATGGTCAAATCAGTTGGAAGGGGAACTAATTATGTTTATAAAGAACTATTCAGAAAAGCACTGCTGGACAGCTACAGATGTTCCCACACCTGTTGACTATATCCCAAATCCAGCACCATCTTCTGTACAGGAAATTATTATTAGTTCTCCCTGGTTTCCTTCCTGTAGTCAGAAATATGTCGAACAATGACATCATGCAAGAGCATTTGCTCATCTAGAATTACAATACACCGAGGATGTGATCCCAGGGGTTCCGTGCTGCCTGGAATCTTTCCAACATCTGCAAGGTGAGTTAGGGACCCGGAAAGCAAAAAAATACTTTCCCCAAGGGTAGGTGAATCATACTCCTCTCTGTGAGACTCTTGGAATTCAAGGCAGAAAAGAAAGAAGAGAACTCCCTTTAACATCCAGCAATAACCCTTAATCACAGCTTGTACAAAGTTACTTGGATGACTTGAATATGGGGAATGCTTATTCTTTCAAAAGTAAAATCAAACAATCATCCAGTCTAAAAATACATTTGAAATAAAAATCAATTCTGTGTTTTATCTGTGAGTTGAGTCTCTAACATGTTTAAAACCTAGATAAAAGTGTTAAAAACAAACAAACAAACAAAAATAATCAATTATTAAGATATTTGCCTTTATTGGAAAAGCAAGTACCGGGGACAGATGTGAAAAAAACAGCATCAGTAGCAGCTTAGAAGTCAACAGAGCAGAACTGCACAGGTAAAAGGGGCCTCTGCCCTGAATGATGGCAGAAGAAAGAGTTTGGAGGAACTGTACTAATCAGGGGAAAATATTGTTTGAATTCTTAAACCATGAAAAAAAAATAAGATTTGGTTGATGAAACCCATTCTAGCTGGGGTGAAGAGTTTGTTTTCCCTTTTGCAAATATGTGACCTTTGGCTGGCCAGTCAACTCAGCTGTTTGGAGCTTGATATTTAATTAGGTCAACGCCCAGGATTCAAGACCCCCCAGCCCAGTTAGCAATAAACATCACAATGAGAAAGCTTTTGTTCATGACCAGAGATTGATCTACTATCCCTAAACAGTCTCCTCCTTCTAGAAGTAAGACCCCTTTTGCCAAACAAAAGACTGTGATAAATTTAGAGTAAAATGCTATACGTAATTGGAAAGAGGAAATGTTGCATATGACCCTGGGTAAGTTACCTAACCTCGCTGAATCTTGGTTTTCACATATTTAAATTGCAACCTATAATACTATGGACTAGATAGGGTTGTTGTAAAGATTAAATGAGTTGCTTTGTGGAAAACTCTTAGAAGAGTGTGAGACATAAAGTAAGTGCTGGATAAATGTTAGTTACAATTTATACTATTAAAAAAAATTGGCCGGGCGCGGTGGCTCAAGCCTGTAATCCCAGCACTTTGGGAGGCCGAGGCGGGCGGATCACGAGGTCAGGAGATCAAGACCATCCTGGCTAACACTGTGAAACCCCGTCTCTACTAAAAAACACAAAAAGCTAGCCGGGCAAGGTGGCGGGCGCCTGTAGTCCCAGCTACTCCGGAGGCTGAGGCAGGAGAATGGTGTAAACCCAGGAGGCGGAGCTTGCAGTGAGCTGAGATCCGGCCACTGCACTCCAGCCAGGGCGACAGAGCGAGACTCCGTCTCAAAAAAAAAAAAAAAAAAAATTAACGGTGGGTCAGAATTTTTGTTTTTTGTGAAAGCATGCTACTTAACAAGAATCAAGAAAACTGACATTGGAAATTGAAGAAGTGATTAAGAACTAAAACAATAGTTAAGCAATGGGATTCAGTGGGTTAACCAATTCAGTGGCCTGGCCAAAGTGGCAAAGTTTTTAAAGAAGCCTAAGCAAGCCTATAAAAATGAAAGGGTCAAAAAAAAAAAAAAAAAATGAAAGGGATCCAGAAGACTCACCTGATTAATATTTTAAAAAACTGAGTGTGATTTAGAATCTGTATGTTAGCTATTTGGGCTTTTCTTGAGTCAGAGATGTGGTGGAAAGAACACAGAGTCAAGCTGGAACCCTCTCCTGTCTGCATTATCCTTGCAGAAAGATTCCTTTTGCTGTAACCCAGTTGAAAACAGGTCCCACTTGTGTGAGGCTGGGTTTGCAGGTGAAAGGACAAAATCCAAAAGGCTGAGGAGAAAAAAGACCTGCCTCAAAATGTGGATTTGTGTCCATGTGTTGTCTCTCGCATCCCACCCCTTCTCAGAAGTCTGCTGTTCTGTGTGGGGTGGGACGGGAGGGGGATGTTGAGTGAGGTGGGGCTGCTGGGGTAGTTGCTGGATCAGTCCAGTGGGATCAGAAGCTAAGTAAACTTCCTCTGCAACAATAAAGACCTGCTAAACAAAGGATTATCCCCAAGTGGGAAAAAAAAAGGATGTCTTTGCTGTCAGTCATCGCTCCCTTCAGGGAAAAGCCTCCTGAAAGGCAGACTCAGATGCTTACAAATAGAGCAGCTTTCCCAAATCTGATTATGAGCCCTTTGGGCTTTGAAAATTATGGCAGCTTATGAAAAGTAACCACAGAGTCCTCTGTGGGTGTGGAGTAGGGCTCTGGGGTAGCCTCCTGGGAGGGGAATGAATTCAAACCCAGCCTTCCAGGTCTTGTTGCCAAATAAAAACAGCTTTCCATCGACACAGAGCCATTTGCAGTTTTGGCTTTAAAGAAAAAAAAAAAAGTGAGTTCTTTTTGTTGTTTTGTTTTGCTTTGTTTCACTTGTGTAGATATTTGTGGCTAATACAAAATCAGATCTCTCCTAAAGATATAAAGAATGCAAACACAATATAAAATAGTACTAACCGAGGACAATGTAAATGTTTTTCCCATAAAGAAAATGTGAAATGTGTGGGTTTTTATTTTTTCCATCACAAATTCCCCCAGAGAGCTAGAGGCTGAGGTGGGACTGGTAGCACCACTGCCCCTCCTCTGCCGCGACAGACCTTGTTAATCAATCATGGTACTGTTTCTTCTAAACAAAACATTCCAAGCATTTAGCCGTCCATCAGAGATGGCACAGAAGTGGAGGCCGATAAAGAATATATATATTTATAAAAGAACACTTTAGACTGGGCACCAAAATGCTGAGAAAAGAACACTAGATTGGAACAAAGGTTATGACACTGCAGTGTACATCAGAACCACCTGAAGGGCTTGCTAAAACACATTGCTGGGCCCCATCCCTAGAATTTCTAATTGAGTAGGTTTGGGGCTTCAGAGAGCTTGCATTTCTAACAAGCTGCCGGGTGATGTTGATGCTGCTAGTCCAGGAACTGCATTTGAGAACCACTGGACTAGGGCTTAAGGACAATATGGTAGGCTGATCACGGCTCCTGACATATCATAAGATATGTCCATGTCCTAATCCCTGGAAACCACAAACATGACCTTACAAGGTAAAGTTTCTGTGGGTGTGAATAAATTAAAGATCTTGAGATGAGGAGATTATCCTGGATTATCTGATGGGTCCTGCTATAGAATGAGTGTTTGTGTCCCACCAAAGCTCACTTGTTGAAGTTGAAACCCTCAGTGGAGTGGTATTTGGAGGTGGGGCCTTTGGGAGGTAATTAGATCCAGCTGAGGTCATTTGGGTGAGGCCCCCGCGATGGGATTCGTGTCCTTATAGAAAGAGGAAGAGACCAGCACTCTCTCTGTGCCATGTGAGGATACAGCAAGAAAGCAGCCACCTGCAAACCAGGAGGAGGGCCCTCTGTAGGAGCCTGGCCATACTGGTGCTCTGAGCTTGGACTTTCCAACCTCCAGAACCATGAGAAATGAATATCTGTTGTTTAAGCCACCCAGCCTATGAAATTTTAGAAGGCCAAGGAGACTAAAACAGGCCCTAAATGCCATCACAAGTATTCTTATAAGAGAAAGAGGGAGAGGGAAACAGGAGAGAAGGAGGCAGTGTGGCCACAGGAGCAGAGACGGGAGTAATGCCTCCAAAAGCCTAGGAATGGTGACTGAAAGAGGCAAGGAACAGATTCTCCTGAGCCTCCAGAGAAAACATGGCCCTGCAGAAACCTTGATTTCAGCCCGGTGAAACTGACTTTGGACTTCTGACTTCCAGAACTGTGAAAGAACGAATATCTTTTAAGCCTCAAGTTTCTGGTAATTTGTTACAGCAGCCATAGAAAAGTAACATATTGTCTTAAAGCTGAGAGACTAAATTTGTAAAGCAGAGGCTAGAACTCACAACTTCTGCAGCAATTTGCCCAGAGTGGTCAGGAGTTGGTCAGAAACTGCTAGCTTCTCTAATTGTTGACTCTACTCTTAAATTTAACCCACCAGAGAAAGCCAAGTATGTTCCCTGAACCAATCACATAGGATTGCCCTGCTTCTAGTTAGCCTGCCTCCAACTTCCTCATGCCAACCTCCTTTCAGAGCACCCCTGACACCTTCCCTCTTGTTCACGATAAAACTTTCTGACCCTCCTGCCTGCCTTTAAGTCTCTACCAAGTGCTAGTGTTGGTGGCTGACCCTTGCTATAGCAAGCTCTGAATAAATGGCTTCAGTTTGTTCTCAGTTATGTAATTTTTGTTTATTTCCACAAATCCTTTGTCTCAGTAAATTCATACTCATTCTTTTCTACCACGCGAAGTAGTTCATTGCTCATAGAAGATATTTAACAATTATTTTCAAGGCTGAAGAAAATTTAGTACAACCTCCCCTACTATCAATGAAGAAACTAGGACCTGAAGAGAGAAGTTGATTTGCTAAAGGTTATGTTGGAAGGAAAGATTAGAAGTCACATGTCTGGACACCAAATGCTGTTTTTTCACTGGGAGATTGACTTACTGCTCCCAGTATTTTCCCCAGTCCACCCGCTCCATGCCATGGCCTTGGAGTCTAGGGAGTATACTTTCCTGTCCCTTGACTTTGGGCTTGGCCATGTGACTTGCTTTGAGCAATGGTATGTCAACACTCCTCACCCAAGCAAGAATTGAAATGTGCCTCACAGTTGGGTTTGCCATGTTATGCATTGTGAGAAGAACATGCCTCACTTGTCCCCTGGTCCAAGGAGGATGAAAGACTCATGGAACAGATGCCCATTCAGCATGGAGCTTGCAACCAAGTGCAATAGCCGGCCTAGATTAACCAATCCTGGCTGACCTATAGATGCATGAGCAAGAAGTTATTATGGTGTGTGCTATGGTTTGAATATTTGTCCCTTCCCAAATTCATGCTGAAACTTAATACCCAATATAACAGTATCAAGAGGTGGGGCCTTTCAGAGGTAACTGGGACATGAAGGCACATTAATCCATCCTGCCTTCATGTATGGATTCATCCATTCATGGATTAATGAATTAATGAGTTATCAAAGGAGAGGTTAGTTATCACAAGAGTGGGTCTGTTATAAAAGCCAGTTTGGCTCTCAGTGAGCCCCTCTGTCTATGTGATACCCTGAACCACCTCGGTATTCTACAGAGGGTTCTCACCAGCAAGAAGCCCTCACCAAACGTGACCTCTCAGCTTTGGACTTCCCAGTCTCAGTCTCTAGAACTGTAAGAAAGAACTTTCTTTCCTTTATAAGTTATCTACTTTTAGTTATTTAGTTATAGCAACAGAAAACAGACTAAGACACTATGCCCCCGAGGCCTGCGGGTATTTCCAAGCAGCAACAGCTGATTATTACAACTATCAATCATTTGAAATAAAATGTGTGACTTGGAAAGGAAAGCTCAACAATAGAAAGGTGTTTATTAATAGAAAAAAAAAAAGAGGGAGAGAGAGAAAATCTTAGTAGGACTGTGTGCACTAGTTATCTATGCACCATAACAAATTACCACAAACTCAGTGGCTTACCGTCTCAGTTACTGTGGGTGTCAGGAGGCCTTTGGCTAAAGGTTTCACAGGCTGCAATTAATGCGCCAGCCAGGGCTGGGTTCTCACCGGAGGCTCCACTAGGAAAGTGTCCACTTCCCTGCTTATGTGGTTGCTGGATTCCTTTCAGCTGAGTCCACGGCAGTTTGATTCAGCTGAGTCCACGGCAGGATTGCGTTTGATTCCTTTCAGCTGAGTCCACAGCAGGATTGCGTTTGATTCCTTTCAGCTGAGTCCACGGCCGTTTGCTTCTTCGAAGCCAACAAACAAAGAGACAGCAGAACACGTTGGCTAGTGAGACAAGGTGTATTTTAACACAACATCATCACAGAGTGGCCTCCCATTGCCTTTGACATGTTCCGTTGGTCAGAAGCAAGTCAGAAGCCCCACCCATACTGAAGGGGCGAGATCACACAAAGGCATGAGCGGCAGGAGGCAGGCACCTCAAGGTGGGGATGGCCAAGACTGTTCACCGACGTACACCTTCCATCCCCCATGGATGATCCACATCAACTGTTCATTCATTCCTATGTCATGGGGGTCTTGGATCTGTGCTAGTGAAGAGCTGGCCAGGAGAACATGAGGAAAGATGTAAGGAAATGGTGATACATTCTGGAAAATAAAAAACTGAATGAAGCTACATTAGCTCTTTGTTTCCTTTTTAAGCATCTTCATGGCTGGGCACGGTGGCTCACGCCTGTAATCCCAGCACTTTGGGAGGCCGAGGCAGGTGGATCACGAGGTCAGGAGTTCAAGACCAGCCTGGCCAAGATGGTGAAAACCTGTCTCTACCAAAAATACAAAAATTAGCCAGGCGCAGTGGTAGGCGCCTGTAATTCCAGCTACTCAGGAGGCTGAGCCAGGAGGATCGCTTGAAGCCAGGGGGCAGAGGTTGCAGTAAGCCGAGACTGTGCCACTGCACTCCAGTATGGGTGACAGAGTGAGACTCCATCTCAATAAAAAAGCATCTTCATTACATTTAGCAGGAAAATGTGACCCAGAAACTCTGCCTTTTGTTATGTGCCCTAGAGAGAACCACTAGCACAAGAAACTTTTACGCAAGGCTCAGCATTTGTCATATGAAGAACTAGAAATAGCCTATGTGCCCGGCAACAGAAGAATCGCTAAGTAGATTTTGGTCTGTCTGTACTCTGGAATACTTTGTAGTAGTTTAAATAAAAAGGGCAAATTCGAAGTATATTGTTGAGTGAAAAAAGATAAGGTAAAGAATACACGGCCGGGCGCGGTGGCTCAAGCCTGTAATCCCAGCACTTCGGGAGGCCGAAGCGGGTGGATCACAAGGTCAGGAGATCGAGACCATCCTGGCTAACACGGTGAAACCCCGTCTCTACTAAAAAATACAAAAAACTAGCCGGGCGAGGTGGCGGGCGCCTGTAGTCCCAGCTACTCGGGAGGCTGAGGCAGGAGAATGGCGTGAACACGGGAGGCGGAGCTTGCAGTGAGCTGAGATCTGGCCAGTGCACTCCAGCTTGGGTGACAGAGCGAGACTCCGTCTCAAAAAAAAAAAAAAAAAGAATACACATGCAGTGTGACACTACATGTATAAATACTCATGCAGATGAAACACAGAATATTTTCTGAGTATAAAATGCACAGTGAAACATCTGGAAAGACATATAGTAGTAACAGTACCGGTCAGTTAAGAGCTTCTCAGCTGATAAGAACTGTGTCAGGGGAGGGATCAAAGGAGAGTCTGGTCATAGGTAATGTTTTGGCTTTTTGTATGTGGAGAATGTGTTTTTATATTACTTACATAATGAACTATTAAAGGAGTATAAATTAGAGATTCTATATATGTCATCTATATAGCTGTATAGATTGCAATGGTTTAAAAATGTACGCACTCTCCTGTAGGCACGGTGGCGCACGCCTGTAATCCCAACACTTTAGGCCGAGGAGGGCAGATCACCTGAGGTCAGGAGTTCAAGACCAGCCTGAGGTGGGAGAATTGCTTTAACCCGGGAGGCGGAGGTTGCAGTGAGCCATAATCATGTCACTGTACTCCAGTCTAAGCGACAGAGCAAGACTCTGTCTCGAAAAAAAAAAAAGTGTATATATATATATATATACCACTCTCATCACACTTCTGAAAATAAATATAAAAGAAAAAAATTAATGATAGCAAATTTTAAAATTAAAGACAATTATGTCCACAAATTCTTTGATACATCTACCAGCAAGAGATGGAACCCAATTCCCTCCCTTTAAGTGTGGACTGGACTTGGTGATTTGCTTCGACAGAATAGATTAAAGCAGCAGTAATGGCATGTCCCTTCCAAGATTAAGTTATAAAAACACTGTGGCGGCCGGGCGCGGTGGCTCAAGCCTGTAATCCCAGCACTTTGGGAGGCCGAGACGGGCGGATCACGAGGTCAGGAGATCGAGACCATCCTGGCTATATACGGTGAAACCCCGTCTCTACTAAAAAATACAAAAAAAACTAGCCGGGCGAGGTGGTGGGCGTCTGTAGTCCCAGCTACTCGGGAGGCTGAGGCAGGAGAATGGCGTAAACCCGGGAGGCGGAGCTTGCAGTGAGCTGAGAACCGGCCACTGCACTCCAGCCTGGGCGGCAGAGCAAGACTCCGTCTCAGAAAAAAAAAAAAAAAAAAAAAACACTGTGGCGTGTGGCTGCTTTCTCTGTCTTCTCTCTCTTCTCTCTCTCTCTCTCTCTTCTCTCTCTGTCTCCTCTCTGTCTCTCTGTCTCTCTCTGTCTCTCTCCCTCTCTGTTTCTGTCTCTCTCCCTCTCTCTCCACTCACTTGAGAGGAAGCCATGCTGTGGAAAGGTCTATGTGGTGAGGAACTGAAGCATCCTGCCAACAACGATGGGAGTGAGCTTGGAAGTTGATCCTCTAGTCCCAGTCAAATCTGCAGAGACTGGAGCCCTGGCAGATAGCTTGACTGCAACCTCATGAGGGACCCTGAGCCAGAACCACCCAGCGACGCTTCTCCCTCACACAGATGCTTGCCTCATGCAAACTGTGAGATTAATAAATGTTTGTCATTTTAAGCTGGTAAATTTAACAGTAATTTGTTACACAGCAACAGATAACTAATACACACGTTCATTAGACTAGTAGTGGCCCTTTGTAACAAGGTGGTATTTCCAACCTGGAGCATGCGAAAGTGTTTTGAATGATAGAAAGTATATCTCAATTCAGTTCAACAAATATTCATGTGCCAGGAATTATGAAAGGTATGAAGTTAAAATAAAGTTCTTGTTTTCAGTGCACTCACAATCACTAGACATGGAAACTCCTGTTTCATCAGGAAAAAATATAACCAAAGCTCTACCAAACCTTTCTTGCATGATAACAATCACCAAAATCCTAGCATCCACCTTGTCAAAAATGTTCTTCTGAAGTTTCAGATAGACAGAGGGAGTAAATTTCGAGATCTATTACACAGCAGGGTGACTATAGTCAATAATAAAGTACCGTACATTTCAAAATAACGATGACAATAACTTTCAAATGTCTTACCATAAAAAACGATAGGTAAACAAGATGGTAGATATGTTAAATTAGCTTGATTTAATCATTCCGCATTGTCCATATATATTAAAACATCACATTGTATCCCATAAATGTATAGAATCCTGATTTATCAATTAAAAATAATAATTTTAATACAGTTTTTTTTTTTTGAGACAGAGTCTCACTCTGTTGCCCACACTGGAGTGCAGTGGCGCGATTTTGGCTTAGTGCAACCTCTATCTCCTGGTTCAAGTGATTCTCCTGCCTCAGCCTCCTGAGTAGCTGGGACTACAGGTGCCCGCCACCACTCCCAGCTAATTTTTGTGTCTTTAGTAGAGACGGGGTTTCACCATGTTGGCCAGGTTGGTCTCCAACTCCTGACCTCAAGTGATCCACCCGCGTTGGCCTCCAAAAGTGCTGGGACTACAGGCATGAGCCACCACGCCTGGCCTTTAATACAAATTTTTAATGTTCTTCTGGTTCACCTGCAGTGGAATTTTCCTTTGGCTTTTAGAATGCATTCTTTCAAGCTCTAGTGCCAGAATCACATCAACAATTTGATGACTGCCCAATGACTAATGATGAGAAATACGACATCCACATGTTAGCACTGGGTGTTGGGATTACTGCTGATTTAATTTTCTTCATTGTAATTCTCTTTTCCAAATTTTCTGCTATAAGTGTGTATTAATTTGAAAAGCAAGGCCGGGTGCCATGGCTCATGCCTGTAATCCCAGCACTTTGGGAGGCCAAGGTGGGTGGATCACCTGAGGTCAGAAGTTCGAGACCAGCCTCGCCAACACGGTGAAACCCCATCTCTACTAAAAATACAAAAAATTAGCCAGGCATGGTGGCGGGGGGCCTGTAATCCCAGCTACTTGGGAGGCTGAAGCAGGAGAATCCCTTGAACCTGGGGGGCAGAGATTGCAGTCAGCTGAGATTGCACTGCTGTACTCCACCTAGGCAACAAAAGCAAAACTCTGTCTTAAAACAAAAACAAAACAAAACGAAAAAAGTAAATGCTAATTCTTTTAAAACACCACCACACATCAATCAATTAACAAAAATGTCTTTTTCTCTGTTGACATTCAGAACCTGGTTTCACTGAGTCCCCATCTCATGCTGTGGAAAGGTCTATGTGGTGAGGAACTGAAGCCGCCTGCCGACAGCCACAGGAGTGAGTTTGGAAGCTGAACCTTTGGTTCCAGTCAAATCCAGTTCACCACAAAGTACTTAATTTTAGCCAGTGTGGCTCCAGACATTTCTCAAAGGCAGCTGGGTAAGCCCTGTGATGGGCTTATGTCCTATAAGGAAACAAGTAAAACGTTATTACCTGATGGAAAAGTTTTCTTGATTTTGAGATCTTTCTGGGGCTGGGGTCTTGTGTCTTGTTTCCAAGGCTCAGACCTAGAAACAGAAGGTGGGCAGGGTCGTGGATCCTCAAATCTCTGGGAGCCAACTTAGGGGCCCCTTTTTATTCTCAAAACTGTCCCCTTTTGGACAGTGAGTCAGGGGGTCAACTAACTGCACTGAGAAGGAAACCCTTGGAAACCTTCTCAAGTCTCCATAGCTCAGTCAAGGTTCTCTTCCAAGCCACACCATGCAGGACCTGACACAGCCACTGACCCTTGGGACTGCAGGTAGTCAATAGGGAAAATCTTTCAGGAGGAAGATTCCACTCTCTCCTAGAAAATGACAACGTACACTTCCACTCCCAATGCTAATGATTTGGGTTTTGACGTTAATTCTCAAAAGCTGAGGTCACTGAAGATGGGGAAGCTGCTTCCCATGAAGTCATACCCTCAGCTCTGGGCTGAGTTAGATATTCCACAGTCAGAGCCAGTGAATGGTAGCAATGTGTTCTCCACTGGGCCTAAAGCTCTCCAAGCACCCTGCGTTTCTGTCCAGCGAGTTGAGTCCGCCAAGCTTTTGGAGATGTCTAAGAAGACCACGGCACGTTTACTGAAAACAAGTCACTCCCATCAGCTTCACACTCAGTAAAGGCAAGAAAAGGAGCAGACTTCACATCTGCTCTACCTGGAAGCATTTCCATCCTGCAGGTAAGCCCTAGGCTGCCAGCACAGGCCCTCACTCTTTTAGGAGTGTTCTTCCTCATCACGGATGCTGTGATAGGGAGAGTCCATGGAACTGGATTTCCTGGAGATGTTTGTAATAAGCAGGAGAAAGACAACACAGTAATTGCCATTCAGTTCAACACACGGGGGGATGAGAGAGAGAGGGTGAGAGGGAAGTTGCATTTACTTAGCCTCTTTCAAGTGCCAGATGCTTGGCTGGCATCTTTGAATCGTGCCTTCCCAATGTTCCATAGGACTGGCCTCAGGTAATTAATTCTCACGCTGAGTAGAGAAGGTCAGGGCAGTGTTACCACGCAGTTATAAATTTCTCCATTTACTCCAAGAATGGAGGCTTGAGCTGAAATAACTCACCCAATTATCTCCCAGAGTATCCCCATCTCCACCTTGTCAATGATACACAATGTGACCGGGCAGGTCATTTCTTTTTTTCTGAGCCACCTTTTCCCAAAGGGATTGAACCAAATGATCTCTAGGAACCCTTCCTGTTTTGAGGGTCCCTGATATCTGAAACTACCACCCCGTTCTCCTAATAATGAAAAATGTCATTCAGTTGGCCTTGAAGAGCTGGCCTTCTGAGCTGTTCCTTGTCTTTGGACCTATAAAGGGTCCTGGAGGATGCAAGTGGTGGGTTTGGATGAGGAGCATGTCTCAGGAAAGGGAGCAACCCCAAGTGGTTAGGCCAGGAAGTAAGCCCTTGGATTTGAGTTATGGATGGATTTCCCAAGAATGTCAGACATATATTTTTAAAACCCTTGAGATCTATTTTACAAGTCATAAGAGATAAATGTCTGAAGAATACACATGAAATGCTTAGTAGGTAGTAGGTCTCCAGAGACGTTTTACCAAGAATGGCAGAACAAACAGGAGTTAAAGAAGAAAAGGTCAGAAAGAAAAGAATCACTTTTCATTTAAATCAGCATAAAACTATGGATTGGAGAAGAGCAAAGACCTTAGAAATCACCAACCGCTAGGCTGCTAGAGCCTACTTGAAATCAAGGACCCTCAGATAGCACTGGGACAAGGTCCTTGTGGCCTCTGATGTCCAGACATTCGGGGTCTATTTCTGGTCTTATCCTCTGGCAGGTGATCGCCTCATCTGTGTCGTGTTCACAGCATCGGCAAAGCCATTCCCAAGTGAATCACTCCCTTCGCTGCTCACATCACTCTTCACGTATAACCAATGGATAAAATTCTATCTTGCATTATAGTTTGCTCATTCAAATAATGTATGTATTCAGCCAATATTTAATGACTCCCTAGAATATGTCAACTTGAGGCTGAGAATATAACAATAATCAGAATAGACACAGCTCCTCCCCTCCTAGAACTCACAGAGCTTAGAAACTAGCGAGTGAGCGAGACATTAAACTTAGCATCACAGAAGTCAATATAGAAGTACAAATTTTAAATGTGCAATGATAGGAAGATACAGGCTTCTGTAAGAGTGCCTAACAGGGTTACCTGATGGGGTCTTCAAAGGTAGGTTGCAAAAGTTGCATTTGTCCCCAACTATTTCACAACCAGCTTCCTGTGGGTATGATCCCGTCATATTTATCTTTGCCTCTCCTACAGCCCTAGTCAGTGGCTTATAGTAGCAGCTCAATAAATGTCTGCTGCAAGAAAGAAGTTACCAGACCAATTCAGTGCCAGGTCTTACTCCCACTAGAGTTAATAAAAAGCTCTGGTTACATGCTTCTAAAAGATATAACCTGTAATGTTTGCTTTTACTCCTTTTCAAGGAAGAAGTTCTAGAGTTCCAAACATTTTAAGAGAGGATTCAAGGGAGAAAGTTTGTGTAGCTAATGATCCAGTTTGGTATGGTTTATCTCAAAGCCAGGGGAGTTTTTGCTGCCTTCACCCTGTCAGCAGGGAAGGGGCTCTGAAGATGTGGGAGATTACAGGAGCTTTCAAGACAAAGGCACATAAATCAAAAAGAATGAAAAGAAAACAAGATCCTTGATCCTCCTCCTGTTAACGTTCTTTTAAAAGTATTTTGTGAGAGGGTGGGGTAGGGGGGAAGGTAAACAAAGCTTTTAAAAGGGAGTTAAGTCAGACGTTAAACAGCTGAAGCCAGTGTTGAGCCTGGGTCTGTCTCTCTGTCTTTCTCTCTCTCTCTCTTTCCTTATTTCTGTCTTACTGTTAACAATCCAAAATGATTAATAATTGGAAAATGATGTCGGATGTCAAAGAGATAAGCCATTTTTTCCCTCTCATTTCAGTTCCTGTTTGGGTCAGAAACCCCAAGCTATACATAGATCTCCTTTCGTGCTGAAATGGTTTGGGCTCCACTGAATAAACAAAGACAAGAGTGCAAAATAGTGATGAGCAGGTGGGTCAGAGTATCCGGAGCAGAGTTGTTTTCTTCCAAAAGAAACAGAATAGATCTGATTTGGATTTTAATATTAACTCATCAACCAAGGTGTCTAAGAGCTATGGAGGTCTCACGCCCTCTATAATAAATGAAGGAGGGACCCAGGCCCCTTACCAGAAACCTAGGCAGAAGCCATTCCACTCCAGGCCACTCAGGCTTCTGGTCTTCTCTAAGATGCATGACCAGAACCTAAAGATACAGAAAAGTTCATTTCTGCCCCTGAAACTTCCACCGGTGGTCTACAGTCATACACAGCAGCAGATCACTTCCTCAGAAATTAGAGTTGCCATATAAAATTCAAGATATACAGTTACGTTTGAATTTCAGATATGCAATAAATTTTTTTTAGTATAAGCATGGTCAAAATGTTGCTAATTGGGGTGTCCTGTACTTTAATGTTACAGGACTTTGACACTAAATCTGGCAACCCTTCCAAGTAGCAAACTCAATAGATCTTAAAAATGTATATTTATAGCCAGGTGCGGTGGTTCATGCCTGTAATCCCAGCACTTTGGGAGGCTGAGACGGGTGGATCATGAGGTCAGGAGTTCAAGACGAGCCTGGCCAACATGGTGAAACCCTATCTCTACTAAAAATACAAAGAATTAGCTGGGCCCCGTGGCAGGCGTCTGTAATCCCAGCTACTTGGGAGGCTGAGGCAGGAGAATTGCTTGAACCTGGGGGGCAGAGGTTGCAGTGAGTTGAGATCATACCACTGCACTCCAGCCTGGGTGACAGACTAAGACTCCGTCTCAAAAAAAAGAGAAAACTTGATATGGTTACCAGATCAAGTACAGGACTGCCAGTTATATTTGAATTTCAGATAAACAACAAATAGTTTTTTACTATACCCATGTCCCATGCTGCAATATTTGGAACTCGTATATTATTTTAAAAGTACTCGCTTCCTATCTGAAATTCAAAGTTAACTGAGCATTCTGTATTTTTATTTACTGGGTTTGGCAACTCTACTCACATGTTCCCTCCAACAGTTTCATGGAAGCACAGCTAAGAAAAGAAAAAAATAAGGACATTCTGAGTTGAGATGAAAATTCCAGAAAAAACAAGTCGTTGAAGGGGATGTGGAGGAGGCAAGAGTGGGTCAGTCATACTTCTTTCCTTTAATAACTAAGTTTCCAAAATTGTGAGCTTAGAGATATCTCTACTATTCTTATAGTTTTGAAAACGTTATATCTGAATTATTTCCCCTTTCCTGTGCTGTTTATTTGTTTTCTCTAATGAACCTTATCAGAGATAGTTTTTTTAAAGGATCAAATTTCAATTCTAAGAAGTTTGCCTATTTCATTAATTTTTGCTTTTATCTTTATTATTTTCTTTGGATTTACTTTGGGGTATTTGTTGTTGTTGATGATTGTTCGTTGTTTTACTTTCTTGAGTTGAAACATTTTGCATACAGATTTTTTCATTATCATTAAGGTTTCTTTTTTTTATCCAGGTGTTTAGAAGTGAGTATTCCATGTTAGAAAAATAAGAGCCTTTTCTTTTCTTTTGGTTATTTGCTTTTTTTTTTTCTTTTAAATCCAATGATGCTCCTTTATGGCAGTGTTTTTACTTTCATGCTTCATAATTAGGGAATATGAGCTCATTTTCAAGAAAAGGAGTTTTTCACATGTGTCTTCCATCCCCGGCTCATGGAGATCTCTGGGCATGGTTTTGATTTTACTTTGCTGAGCCCCACGGTCCTCACTAGTCCAGGACACCAGTTTAGTTTCCATACCGTCACTGTGGTTTAAATCCACCTGCACGCTGCCCCTACTGTGGGCTTGAGGTTCTGATTTGTCAGGATCGCTCTGTGAACTAAGGTCACATTGAGAGTGTCAGGCCTGGGTTTAGATTTTGTGCACCATATAAGAGAAGAGAAACATAGTTCGAGTGTTTCGTTGGCTCAAGTCTCGTGGCTCCTTCCATTTACTCACTGGCTGATTTTGGGCAAGTTGTTTAACTTTTTTTTTTTTTTTTTTTTGAGGTGGAGTCTTGCTCTGTCGCCCAGGCTGGAGTGCAGTGGCATGATCTTGGCTCACTGCAAGCTCCGCCTCCCGGGTTCACGCCATTCTCCTGTCTCAGCCTCCCAAGTAGCTGGGATTACAGGCACCTGCCACCACGCCTGGCTAATATTTTTTGTGTTTTTAGTAGAGACGGGTTTTCACCATGTTAGCCAGGATGGTCTCGATCTCCTGACCTTGTGATCCACCCGCCTTGGCCTCTCAAAGTGCTGGGATTACAGGCACCTGCACCACGCCTGGCTAATATTTTTTGTGTTTTTAGTAGAGACGGGTTTTCACCATGTTAGCCAGGATGGTCTCGATCTCCTGACCTTGTGATCCACCCGCCTTGGCCTCTCAAAGTGCTGGGATTACAGGCATGAGCCACCATGCCCGGCCAAGTTGTTTAACTTCTATAAGTATCAACTTTCCCATCTTGAAGTGGAAAGGGTAGAAACAGTACCAACCTCCTAGGATTTTTTAAAAGATGAAATGAAGAGTCTTAGCACAGAGTAAGTGCTCAATAAATGTTAATGATGATTTTGTTACCTTTGTGTTGTTATTATGGTTAAGAATGTAAATGTTTTAAACTGTGATCTTAAGTTCAAGGGTACATGTGCAGGTTTTTAACATAGATAAGTGTGTGTCATGGAGGTTTGTTGTACAGATTATTTCATCGCCCAGGTACTAAGCCTAGTATCCATTAGTTATTTCTTTCTGCTCCTCTCCCTCCTCCTACCCTCTGCCCTCCAGTGGGCCCCAGTGTCTGTTGTTTCCCTCTATGTGTCCATGTGTTCTAATAATTTAGCTCCCACTTACAAGTGAGAACATGTATTTGGTTTTCTGTTCCTATGTCGGTTTGCTAAGGATAATGGCCTACTGCTCCATCCACGTCCCTGCAAAGGACATAATCTTGTTCTTTTAATGGCTGTATAGTATTCCATGGTGTAGACGTACCACATTTTCTTTATCCAATCAGTCACCGATGGGCATTTAGGTTGATTCCATGTCTTTGCTATTGTGAATAGCGCTGCAGTGAACACAGTGCAAGCACGTGTCTTTATAATAGAATGATTTATATTCCTTTAGGTAGATACCAAGTAATGGGATTGCTGAGTCAAGGGGTGTTTCTGTCTTTAGGTCTTTGAGGAATCACCACAGGGTCTTCCACAATGATTGAACTAGTTTACACTCTCACCAACAGTGTAAAAGTGTCCCTTTTTCTCCACAACCTTGCCAGCATGTTATTTTTTTACTTTTTAACAATAGTCAAGGAATGTAACTATTAATGAGGCACAAAAATTGGTACACTGTATGCACATACAGAGCACAGATACACCTAATAAATGTTAACTCTGTTGGTGGCTGATCATTTCAAATAACAAGGATGTTTCTATTAGACTCATTCATTTACTTTTTCAATATGTGTATCCCACGTGTAAGGTATCAGGCTAAAGCCAACACAGTGATAGTGGGTAGCTTTTGTGAGAATGCCTTGGTAAAGATGAAAATTGCATAGCACCACCAAAGGAGTGTGTGTGTGTGTGTGTGTGTGTGTGGTGTGTGTAAACAGGGGCAACATGTCGTTAGTGTGATGGTGATGAAAATGACAGCTACAATAACAGGTGAGCTATTATTGTTGCTGTTTGGGGATAGAAGAGAGAAGTCCTAAGCACACACACTAATATAAATCATAAATAAGGATGGGCATCTCTTCTGAGAAAACAGGGGAGCAGAAGGGGTAAAGTCCCAGATGAGTTTTGAGGGGTAAAGAAACATTTCAAATATCCTCATCCCTCAGAGTGGAAGGAGACACAGCCATCTTCCGTGTATATTAACTGAAAGCTTACGAAGGATGCATTTAATTTAAAGCCAATTAGGAGCATAGCATTTGTCTTGGTAAAGCTTTTGTGAGTGTTTTGTTTGCCTATTTTGGTGAGTTTGTTCTTGATTATTAAGTTTTTACTATTATTTGTTTCACATGTTATGAGGATATAAAGCTAAAATGTATCTTTTTTCCTTAGTCTGCTCTTCAAAGTGGAATCTATATGGAAAATCAGCAAGGATGCAAATACATCTTTCAAAACTAAACTCATAATTCTATTTTTAAAATTGGGATACATTATTATGGGGGTGATCAGATATTTCCAGTCTTGCTAAGATGTTGTTATCCAAAAAGGATGATAATGATTATACAAGACAGCATTGGTCAATAGAAATACAATGTGACTCACACATTGTATTTTCAATTTTCTAGTAGCCACATTTAAAAAAGAAAAAAAGAGGCAGATGAAATTAATGTCAGTACCGTATTTTATTTTACCCCAATAAATCCAAAGTAATAACATTGCATCATATAATTAATATAAAATATTGAAATATTTTATACGCTTTTCTTTTTCTCATTAAGAAAAAGAATATAAAATATTTCGAACTGTAGCACTTCTCAACTTAAATGCTAAATTTTCATCAGAAATACTTCATCTGCATCTATTTCATAAAATGTACAATTGAAAAAGTAAATGTATGTACTCAAGTTGTTTTAAATATACTCAAAAGCTTCCCAATAATTGAAGCAGGTATCATTTTAAAATTTAAGTTTAAATAAATAAAGTTAAATAGAATTTGATAACCAGGTTCAGTTGTACTAGTCACATTTCAAGTAATAGATATTTGATGACACAGATGAAAAGTATAGCTCCAAACACCCTGCCCTCAGTATTCAGGACTTAAGTAGCATCGCCCATTTCTAGTCTAATGCTGTGTTTCCTGTTCTTCCCTGAGTGCCACTCACTTACTCTGTATACAGTGAGGCCAGCCCTGTGGAAGATAAAGACAGAAGACAGATTAAAAAGAGGAGAGGTTGGTCAGGCTCAGTGGCTCACACCTGTAATCACAGCACATTGGGAGGCCAAGGTGGGTGGATCGCTTAAGGCCAGGAGTTAAAGACCAGCCCTGGGCATCATGGCAAAACCTCATCTCTACAAAAAATACAAAAATTAGCCAGGCATGGTGATGTGCACCTGTAATCCCAGCTACTTGGGAGGCTGAGGTGGGAGAATCGCTTGTGCCAGGAAGTGGAGATTGCAGTGAGCCGAGATGAATTGCACCACTGTACTCCAGCCTAAGCCACAGAGCCTAACTGTCAAAAAAAAAAAAAAAAAGGGAAGAGAGAGAGAAAGAAGGGATTTACAACCAATGTATTCCAAAAGAACAAAGCAAATTCATCACCTGAGCTCTGGTGACATTTTCTCGACACTACATTCAGAAGTTCCACAGGAATCTCACCTACACATGATTTGGGGGTGTTTCTGCACCTAGCTTTTCATTTTTTATGGTGGGGATGGAGCCTTGTGCTTCACAAGTATTCAGCAAATGCGTGTTGGATGCAAGACAGAGACAGAAGGGAGAGGATACTGGCAGGAGGGGAGCCCCCAGATAACTCTGCTTAGATGGCCGACCAGATTCTATCTCCTGCCCCTACCCCCCACTGCCTTTGGTGGTGGCACAGAGCTGGCACAGCCAGGACCCGGGGCTGGGCTATTCTCAGGCATCAGTTTGAGGGGTTGAGATAGAGCAGAGTATCCATCCCAGTAGAGATAATCCAGAGACTAAAAGGCCCGCCTGCAACAGAGACCAAAGTGCATCCCTTTGGGGATTGCTGAGAGCACTTCCAGAAGCTTGAGAAACATTTAGAAATAAGTATACAGGAATAAACGCGGTTGCGCAAACTCAAAAGATTCCAACACGAAGGAGATGACAGGAACTCCTTTTTAAAAAGTCCCCAGGAATCACAGAGAGCTCTTGGACTACTTTCACTTTGAGAAGGTTGTGTGCAAAGGTGAAAACGAAGATGCATAAGTGTTGCCCACCTGGAGGAAGAAAGTTAGCAGAGCCAAAGCCCAAAACGAGCCTAGGGGAGGGGAAAAACAATGCTTAGCATATCAAGAGGATGTTCTATTCGTTTCCTATGCTACTGTAACACATGACCACAAACCCAGTGACTTAAAATAACACAAATTTATCATCTTACAGTTATGGAGGTCAGAAGTCCAAAATCAGTTTCACTGGGCTAAAATCAAGGTGTCCATTGGCATGTGTTTCTTCTAGAGCCTCTAGGGGAAAATCCATTTCCTTGTCTTCTCCAGCTTCCAGAAACTTCCCACGTTCTTTGGCTCGTGGCCCAACCTGACTCCAGTCTCTGCTCCTATGGTCACATCTCCTCCTTTCTCTGATCTTTCTGTCTCTCTCTTATAAGAAATCTTGTGGCCAGGCACAGTGGCTCACACCTGTAATCCCAGCACTTTGGGAGGCCGAGGTTTGTGGATCACCAGAGGCCAGGAGTTCAAGACCACCCTGGCCAACATGGTGAAACCCCGTCTTTACTAAAAACACAAAAATTAATCAGAGGTGGTGGCAGGCCCCTGTAATCTCAGCTAATTGGGAAGCTGAGGCAGGAGAATTGCTTGAACCCAGAAGGCGGAGGTTGCAGTGAGCTGAGATCGGGCCATTGTACTCCAGCCTGGACAATGAGAGCAAGACTCCGTATTAGAAAAAAAAAAAAAAAAAAATCTTGTGATGATATTGGGCCCACCAGGGTAGGCCAAAATAATCTCCCCATCTCAACATTCCTAGTTTAATCACATTTGCAAAATTTTCTTTACCTGGGTTCTGGACATTAGCACACGAGCCAATGGTGTCATGCTAAGAGATAACAAAGAGGAAGTGGATCTCCTTAATTCCAGTATTGCTTCCAGCATCTCTGACAGGGTGACTGATCCCTGAACTCATAAACCCAGGACTCATGCCTCCTTCCCCAGCCCCTCTGGGCTAATATATCATGAGTGCCCCCAGGTCCCCATGGCTCATTGCACATTCCTTTGTTATAGTAATTAATCACTCATCAAATATGTATTGAACACCTACATGTGGAGACCATATTCTCGTTACCAAGGATACACTGGCCAACAGAGTAATCCAAAGCTCTTACCTTCAAAGTCTTACCCTACTTGTAGGAGAAGGCACACAATAAACAAAATAAGGAAATGACGTAGCATATTTGGAAGTAGTTAAGTGCTGTAAAGGAAAATAAGCCAGGTTGGCATGGCAGCTCACGCCTGTAATCCCAGCACTTTGGGAGGTTGAGGTGGGAGGATTGCTTGAAGCCAGGAGTTCGAGACCACCTTGGGCAATATAGCGAGACTCTGTCTCTACAAAAAATAAAAAATAAGAAAAGTAGCCCTGCTTGGTGGGATGCACCTGTAGTCTCAACTACTCAGGAGGCTGAGGTGTCAAGATCCCTTGAACCCAGGAGTTTGAGGCTGCAATGAGCCATGAGCATGCCACTGCACTCCAGCCTGGGTGACAAAGTAAGACCCTGTCTCTTAAAACATAAGATAAGATAAAATAAAAGAGCAGGAAAGTGGGTTAGAGAGTGCCATTTTGGAGGTTAGTTGCAGTGCTAAACAGAGTGGTTAGGAAAGGTTGGCTGAGAAGACGGCATTAGAGCAGAAGCTTGAAGGGTATGAGGGAGCTACGTAGATTCAACAAATAATGCAGCAGCCCTGAGGGGGAGCAGTCCTGGGCAGTCTCCAGCACAGGGAGGCAAAGGTGCAGAGGCAGAACAGGAGGATAGCTTGGAAATGGGAGGGCCAGCTGGCCAGAGGCTTTATTACTTCGGGTGGTGCAGGGCTGTGAGCTCTGAAAAGCAGGGACACTGGTGTCTCTGACACTTCGCACAGGATGAGAATCATAGTTAGCACTTGAGGACTGTGACTGAAAGAAAGAACCTTGGTTTGATTCTCCACTGGGCAAGAAAATGAGACATGGTTCCCTCTCCACCTTCACTGCATTCTTCTCCTTCCTTTCTGCATCAGGGACAGAAACCAGGGTGTCTGTCATTGAGCTGTGTGCAGAAACCCAGGTGCCAGCATGCATGGCACCGCTCTCCCCCTCAGGCCGAGAAGCAGGCTTTGCCATTGCCTAGAGCCATAATCCTGTGCACCCTGCTCCACTGTCCTGCTGACCTGCTCTGCCACTGACTGCTTATTCCTCTCTCTTACCCTCAGCCAATCCTATCCCACCTCAGCCAACAGCCCTGGCAAGGGCTTCCTCCTCTCGTTATCTGCAGGGTGCACAAGCGTCAGCTGAAGCCTGGAGAAACTGGAAGAATGGGTGGGGAAGAAAGGAGGTGTAAGAAGCCAGGGTCGGGAGCAGAGCTGAGAAACAGACCAAGACCATTCCTGGGAAACAGGAGCAATGGGAGAGAGGACATGACGAAGCCCCTTGGTTCCAGCGTGCTGCAGAATAACAAAGGGTTAAGCTATTTGCATTACTGTATTTGTGTGCAGGCCTCAGAGGGCCGCCGGAGCTGCTCTTGGGTGGTCCAATACAGTCTCAGGCAGCAACCTATTAGTGGTATCTCGGTGTGATTTATGCAGCTGTCAAGCTGCCTTCACCAGGACAAGTGAATTGCGGGCACCGGCCGGCGGCCCGTGCTCCTTCCGAGAGGGTAAGTAAATGAAGGCCGAAGAGAAAGAAAACAGCCCAAGGTGCCACCCCTGGTCCTCTGGGTCTTCTAATAACGAGTCCCCTCTATAGAATAACATCCAGCTTCTCACAGGAGACTGCTCTTACAGAGCCCCACTGTCTGTCGCAGACCGCCGGGAGCGGCTGCTTCATGGTCCGGCCAGGCCAGGAAGGCAGGGAGGGCTGGCCAGGAGCCACCCACCATGGATGGAATGGGAGATACTAGGCTGAAAGACAGCAGGACTCTGGGACCATCCAGCTAGAGTGGCGTGGCATGGACACTGGGCCTCTGTTTTAGGCCTGAGAGAGATAGGGCAATGCTGGAGCAGGGACTGTCCTCCTGCAGCCAAGGGAAGCGCTGTCACGCACAGATGCCACCCACGAGGTCCTGAGGCTGCTGTACTCAAAAGGTACAAAGCTTTGCTGTGCCAGGCCTCCTCCAGCAACTGCCGCACCTCATTTACCATTCCCTATGGACGGGTCAACCGTCGGGCTCAGGCCTGTAAGCATCTTGCAGCTACGCTGGGAATGCTGTGGGGGCAGAATTCATTTCCAAGTTGGGTCTGAGAGCCTGGTCTAAGCATCTGATGTTCCTGGTGTCGACCCCCCCCTTAGGCTGGGGACCTTCCCGGGGTTGGTTCATTCATAACCAACACACACACACACACACACACATGCACCCCTACATATACACCTGTTACCACAGAGGGTACCAAGGAGCGGGCTGCCTGTCTCTTTCAGTGTTTGATTGACAGTGGAGTAGCCAGAGACATGTGCAAAACTTTAGAGGCTTGGGTGAGTGTGTGTGTGTGTGTGTGTGTGTGTGTGTGTGTGTATGAGAGAGAGAGAGAGAAGCCAACAGCAAGACTTCACTTTTTAATAACATCCCAGACCTTCTTTCGCGGCCCTCTTTTCTCCCCCCTACCAACTGGCATGTGGTGTATTGTGTTTGTGGCACGGCAGTGGAAGGCAGGTGTTTCACATTGAATTTGATTCCCAGCCAGGACATCTCAGAGGATGGGGGGTGTGGGGGATGCAGAGACAGATTCCTGGTTGTTGCTGAAACTGAGGAATAAGAGGACCGAGCTGACCGCTTTCAGCAAATGATAACCGTGAGCTACATTTCATTCCCCCCTTTCTCATTCAATAACTTTGCCTGCTCTTGCCTCTGTAGGATCCATCACTCCAGAATGGGGGTGCCCTGAGGAAGACGTCTCTTAGCTGGACTTAGATAGACACAGGTGGCACCAGCAGCTGCATGCTCCCTGAGTTTCTTGACTTGGCAAGAGGTCTGTGGATTTAGTCTTTTAACAGTCCTTTCAGCACTGGCAGGAGGGGACAATGGGCATTTTTAATAGGCTTCCTGTTTGTTCAGATAGGAAGCTGCTAAGGCCTCAGTTCGAAAGGGTGCCTGAAGGCAAATGTGCCAACTCACCCTCCAAGCACCTGATTGCTCCCTCTTTGCAAGAAACCTTGAGTGCCCATTCAGCCGGAAGTTTGAAAGTTTGACAGTTTAGTTCGGGGCATGGCAGGGCTTGTACTTACCATTGCCAGGGGCATTTTAAGGGCCCTTGCACCCTTCTGTTTTCCAGGGCACCATTCTTCTGCTCTGGTTCTGGGGATAAAGGGAACAGCTGCACTGGAAGTCAGGACTATAGCAGGCTTGGCCAACATGCCTGTTACAATTCCCATCTCAGCCCTCTCACCCACACCCCCACGTCCGGTCATTATACACACTACTTGCTTCCTTGAGCTTGCTTCTATTTTCAAATCTAAAATGCAGAACTTCTCTGCTGTCCTCCAGAGACCTGTGAGAGCCTCACTCATAGGACTCTCTCGCACCACACCACCCCTACTTGGGTTCACACAACACAAGGAGCCTTTGGGGGATTTGTTTTCCAGGCAGTTTCCCCACAGACCCCAGACAGAGAAGATCACAGAAGTGGGAAGGGTCTTTTCCATTTTCAGTTGCTCTTTAGAAAAAAAAAAAAGGCCAGAGACAGAGGCATAAACCGTTGTTGTTGCTTTTCAGGCACACTCTGTAGGTGTGGCCATGCCTGGATATAACAGTGGAGGGAGCCCAGAGTGATTATTTTTCTGTAACATTTCACATTTAAGGTCCTTTCTAACAAGCTTACATAGGGGTTACTTTCTTTTCCATAAAGTTGAGAGAAGGTAAAATTTCATACCCGTCATGCACTGTCTTCTGCAGGATCTGTGAAGTCAGGCCAACTTCTTCACTGTTCCTACACATCTCAACCCCATCAAGCCTCATCCAGGTCACTGTAACAGCTTCCCAGAAATCCACTGACATGGTTTGGCTGTGTCCCCACCCAAATCTCACTTTGAATTGTAATAATCCCCACATGTCAAAAGCAGTGCCTGATGGAAATAACTGAGTCATGGGGTCCGTTTCCCCCATACTGTGCTCATGGTAGTGAGTAAGTCTCCTGGGATCTGATGGCTTTACAAATGGGAGTGCCCCCACACAAGCTCTCTCTTGCTTGCTGCCATGTAAGACGTGCCTTGCTTCTTCTTCGCTTTCTGCCGTGATTGCGAGGCCTCCCCAGCCATGTGGAATTTGAGTCAACTAAACCTCTTTCCCTTACAAATTACACAGTCTTGGGTATGTCTTTATTAGCAGCATGAGAACAGACTAATACATCCACTCTTCCTGCCTTTACCATGATCATCTTCTTAAAATACAA
The DNA here is from genome assembly GCF_009764315.1 of Trachypithecus francoisi. Classification (NCBI taxonomy): domain Eukaryota; kingdom Metazoa; phylum Chordata; class Mammalia; order Primates; family Cercopithecidae; genus Trachypithecus; species Trachypithecus francoisi. The sequence continues at coordinate 11,151,609 of NW_022681461.1, forward strand.
GCCAGATCTCACTTCCTTTAAAATCTTCATTAGCATTCCCTCTGCCTAAGCCTCAAACTTGAGAGTGGTATCAAAAGCCCTCGACCAGATAAATGTATGTAGTGTCTTTTTCTATCTGCTCCCTGCAGAAAACATAGGTGATATGTGATCATCTGGAATGGCCAGGAGGCAAATACCAAAATGGGATTAAATATGTGTAGAATTTGATTAGGGCTAATACTTGTGGAAGAGAAAATGAGTTGGAGAAGGCTGGAAGGACTATGAGGCTGTGATGGCAGTTTGATGCCCAAGTGAAGGAAAGAGGGATGGGAAAGTCTGCTAGAAATGTCTCAGACTGTTGGAGAATCTAAGACAGTTGCAGCAAGGCCTTTGGAGAGCAATGATAGCCAAAAAAAATTCCATGTCTCCCAGGAATGGGCCAGTCTTAGTATCCCTGTCTCACTCACTGACTGGCCAGGAACAGTCTGTGGGAAATATATGTGGCTGTGGAGAAACCCAGTGTGTATTTCAGAGAGCAACCACTGGGGCCCTAGGTCCATACAGTCCCTAGAGTGATTCCATCTCTCTGTGCATCTGCCCATGCCTTTTTCCTTGCCTGTCATACTTTTACTCCAGTTCTACTCATCTTGCAAGACTCAACTCAAGGGCCATCTTCTCCATGAAGCCTTTCATCTACACGATGATACTTTACCTGCCCCTCTATTATAGCATTCCTTAATTAGAACTCAGTGCTTGCAAGTCTCTCTCCTCTCTGTCCTTGGGAACAGCCACTGTTTCACTGATTTGCACATGATAAAGTCTGGCATTATGGATCACATCTAGTCATTTGTTTATCTATTTGACCACAATGTATTAATTGTTCATTACTGTGTGCCATATACTGTAACAGGCTCTGCTGGTTGAACCACAGGTAAGACAGAGAAGGAGCTTACTTTCCAATCTTGTTCAACAAATGAGGTAATAAATAGTAAATGAATAAAGGAAGAGGGAAGTGATATCCTGATATAAACATATTCCAACGGACACTGCTACAGGAAAGATTAAAGGAGGCATTGAAATGTAATTGAAGTCAAACTTGGATGACGGTAAGGTGATATTAATAATTTGATGGTTCTGAGGTTGGATATCAAGTAAAACAAAAGACTAAATCTTGAGAGCTCTCTTTTAAGAGTTGAGTCAAATCCTTATGCAGTAAATGATACAATGACTTTTTTTTTAAGTTCAGAAGACATGACTCTCATACAAATACAAAGTAAGCACATGTCAGTGATTATTTAACTCATTGGGGAGGGAACTAGCAGGATGACAATGCAGGGAGTCAGAGTAGTAAGCTAAAGTGGATATGACATCTGCCTCAAGGGACGGGGAAGAAAGGGGAGGGTGCTGGGTCGAAAGTAGCTAGTATTTGGGTTTGCAAAAATATACATCAGTACACAAGGTCTTTGGATGCCTAAGTTAGGGAGCTGAAGCTGAGACCCCCACAAAAGTTGACAGTCTCAAAGGGCTGCAACCCAATGAAAGAAAGATATGCAAACTTCAATGACCCCACTAGCCCAGCAAAATAACCAGGAAGCTTATATCCATAATGGTTCAAATGGGCAAAAAAAAATCCTCTGTGCCAGTATCTTGCTCTAGTTTAAATTTTTTATTTTAACTACACACATGGCATATATAGTCTCAAGTTCAAGCCAAGAAATTATCAAAGAAACATAAAGCAAAAGCTCTTTGAAACTCATCTTCCATTAAGACTTACAAAGTACTTGAGAAAACAATCCACCAAGGGTGAAAAGTAGTAGCCAGAGCAGGATGATTAACTCCTCAACGGCTTCAGATAACAGAAAAGCAATGTTATATAAACTATAAAGGAAGTGGGTTTGAAGTATTAAAAATATTAAGGGAAGAATTAGATTACATGAAATGAAATCTAAGTGAGCAGGCTGATATAAAAAAGAACCACATGAAACTTCTATAAATGGAAAATATTTTTATTAAAAATAAAAAGTGAATGTGCAATTTAAACAGCAGATTATATAAGATAAATTTGAAAAAATCATCCAGAATACAGTACAGAAAAATAATGACATATAAAATTTAATACAAGTTAAGAAACATGGAGGATAATTGCGTTGGTCCAACATATGACTAGTAGGAATAGAGACAATATTCAAAGAAATAATGTCTAAGAACTTTCTCACACAGATGAAAGACATGAATCCCCAGATTTAATAAGCATAAATCCTAAGCAGAATAAATAAAACCAACACCTAGAACAGTACATTAAAAGTGCAAAACACAATGTTAAAGAGAAATTATTCAAAGCAACAAAAGAGAAAAGAGAGATTACCTACAAAGAGAAAATGAAGAATAACTAACATAATTAAACCACTGCAATAGAAGCCATGAGACAGTGGAATATTGCGAAAATCCTGAGAGACAGAAGTGTTCACCCTAAAATTCTATATTCATATTTATTTATTTATTTATTTTGAGATGGAGTCTCACTTTGTTGCCCAGGCTGGAGTGCATTGGTGCTATCTCAGCTCACCACAGCCTCCACCTCCTGGGTTCAAGCGATTCTCCTGCCTCAGCCTCCTGACTATCTGGAATTACAGGCACCCACCACACTCAGCAATTTTGTGTTTTTGGTAGAAACGGGCTTCTCCATGTTGGCCAGGTTGGTCTCAAATTCCTGACCCCAGGTGATCCACCCACCTTGGCCTGCGAAAGTGCTAGGATTGCAGGCATGCGTAACTGCACCTGGCTCAAATTTTCTACTTTATTCTTTAACCAAGAACACAAAAAGACGTTTCAGCCAGATAAATTCTGACATAATTTATAATTCACAGATCTGCACTGAAAAACATTTAAAAGGATGTGCTGGCTGGGTGCAGTGGCTCACGCTTGTAATCCCAGCACTTTGGGAGGCTGAGGCAGGCAGATCACCTAAGGTCAGGAGTTTGAGATAAGCTTGACCCACATGGAGAAACCCGTCTCTACTAACAATACAAAATTAGCCAGGCGTGGTGGCGGATGCCTGTAAACCCAGCTAGTCAGGAGGCTGAGGCAGGAGAATCACTTCAACCTGGGAGGCAGAGGTTGTGGCGAGCCAAGATCATGCCACTGCACTCCAGCCTGGGCAACAAGAGCAAAACTCCATCTCAAAACAAACAAACAAACAAAAAAACCCGGATGTGAGAGGATTAAAAAAGGATAGTGAGAGGGCAGGTTATGCCAAAGGAAAGATGCAAATACAAGAGCCAAGGATCCACCAATATGATGCTTAAAATTTAAATCTAAATAAATGTTAGCTGTAAAATGAATAGTAAACATAATAAGTCATTTAGAATAGTTTAAACCTAGAAGGATTTAAAATACTTAACAAAAATAACATGTGAACCATTGGGGGATGGCAAGGTTAAGATCCTTATTGTATTGTTCAAAGAGAGGCTAGACCCAATAGATCTTAACAAAGATGTATATTAAAATTTAAGGGCACTAAATACAATGTGGTATCCTGTATTGAATCTTGGAACAGAAAAACGACACTAGTGGAAAAACTTGTAAAATCCAAAAATCATCTAGAGTTTAATTAATAGTTTAATTAATAGTAACACTAATGCATCAGTGTTGTGGGTGACTGTTTTTGTTTTCCACAAATGCGACATGGTATTAATGTATAAGATGTCATGGTAAATAAGATGTTAACATTATAGAAAATAGTGAGAGGTAGAAAAAACTATTCTATATTTGTAACTTTTCTGTAAATCAAATTATTGCAGAATAAAAACTTAATTAAAAATACAAATAAAATTTATAAATGTAAAGCTAACCAGTAAAGACTGAAATAATAAAGTATTACCTCCAAATCGGTGGAGAGCAGAGGGAAATTGTATTAGTGAGGGTTCTCTAGAGGGACAGAAGTAATAGGATAGGTGTATATATGAAAGGGAATTTATTAAGGAGAATTGACTCACGATCACAGGTAAAGTCCCACAATAGGCCATCTGCAAGTTGAGGAGAAAGGAAGCCAGCAGTGACTCAGTCCAAGTCCCAAAACCTCAAAAGTAAGGAGGCTGACAGTGCAGTCTTTAGTCTGTGGCCAAAGGCCTGAGAGCCCCTGGCAAACCACTGGTGTAAGTCCAAGAGTCCCATAGCAGAAGAACTTGGAATCTGATGTTAGAAGGCAGGAAGTATCCAACACGGGAGAAAGATGAAGGCAAGAAGACTCAGCAAATCAGCTTTTTCCACCGTCTTCTGTCTGCTTTTTCTAGCTGCACTGGCAGCCGACTGGATGGTGCCCACCCACATTATGGGTAGGTCTTCCTGAAGGTGGGTCTTCCTCTCCCAGTCCACTGATTCAAATGTTAATCTCTTCTGGAAACACCCAGAAACACCCAGATACACCCAGAAACAATACTTTGTAGCCTTCAATCCAATCAAATTGACCCTTAATATTAACCATCACAGAAATGTTGAGAAATCTTGAGAAAATAGAATAGAAGATAAGAAAAAAGAAAAAGAAAGGTATTTATCATATGTAGAAAGCAATGAGTTTAAATATCACAGTGGGGGCTCGAAAAAGATAAAAGCAGAAATTAATGAATTATAAAATAATAAAAAGATAAGCTAATTAAAGACATGAAGATATATTAATAATTCTTTAATTTAGAAAGGGAGAAAGAGAGAGAAAAAGAGAAAGAAAAAGAAAAAGAAAAGAAAGAGCAAGAAAGAAGTCAATCATCAGGTAAACAAACTTTTTAAAAGAGAAAAACAGACAAAATCAAAATAACTACAGATATAGAGGAAACAAAAAAGACTTTGAGAGCCCTTACTCAGCTCTATGTAAATCAACTGTCTATGAAGACCTGGGTGATAGGATTTTTCTTTTGCCCCTCTGATCCTCCCTGCTGTGTGTCAGGTTGAACTATATGGGCCACATCAACCCCTCTGGTTTCAAGTTACTTCAGGTTCAGCCAAGGGGAAGGTATGAGAGGGGAGCAACAAGCAGGGAGGGACTGTTACCCAGTCCCCTCCCAGTTAGCTGCTGTGGACAGCTCCCTCACTCCACGCAAGGGCACAGCTCCCCTGGAAGTCCTCTCCTGCAGCTGTTCTCCTAGGTTCCCAAAACAGTTTCCTCTCCTCTTCCCAGCAGATAACACCTTCCCAGGTTGACTTCCCTTCATCCTGCCCACAATTTTGTGAATTGTCGTTTTATTAAACTCTCTTCCATTGACCCTTTTGAGGTTCTCTATTGGGACTTGCCTAGATAATATGGATAACTTTTAGATGAAATAGAAATGATCAAGAATGACCAGAGAAAATGTGCAGAAAATGTAAATCAATCAAAAGCCGTAGCAGAAATTGAGAAAATTATCAAAGAATTAAATTTCCTCATCCCATCTGCCTCAAAAGTGTCAAGGGTGTATGGGGGCCAAAAGGGAAGACAAGTGGGGAGTTGGAATGTCTTGGTATTATTGACATAGAAGATATTACAAGTTATTGACAAACTGGATGTGAAAGAAGAGGGTGTGAGCAAGCCTAATACATGAGGAAGTGTGGCATCCCGTGCCGCTTCTCTTGTCTCATATATCATAACTCTACTTAGCTTCTTCTAATGTTAGGGAAAGAATAATCTGTTAAAATGGCAATGGAGAAAATTCCAAGCCCCAGGTGTTACAGCTAGTCAGGCAAGAGCAAGGCAGGAGAGGGCTCCCTCATGCTTCCACCCCAAACCAGGAATGTCAGGTGACCATCAGGTGAGGGTCATGCAGTTGTTAACTGTCTCTCTAAAATAATAATTGGTCACAGCCAGCACCAGGGAAAGGCAGTCTCCCAGTGGATGGAAACACCTGAAACTGATTATCAGCAGCTTCCCAATAAGATCTCAGGAGTTGGGCGAAATGAGATCCTACTGGGTCTCATGACATGGGTCAAGCATGCACATTAAGAAGCAAAATGGCAGAGTTTAACTGGCATATGACCTTCTAGGAACATTTGACTGGTAAGGGAAGAAAGCCTCAAGGGAGCATGCGCAGAACTCCAGTAAACACACTACACATGCTCCCCTCCCAAGTGACGGCAGGCCTTTACTCATGCAGATGGCTCACTCCAAGGGAAGAATCATGGGAGAAGGGACACAAGACCCTGGAAGTATGCCAACGTATAAAACCGTAAGTCAAAAGGTCAAACTGCACACTTGATCTCTCAAGTCTCCTGCTTGGACCTCTTCCAAGTGTACTTTACTTCCTTTCATTTCTGCTCTAAAGCTTTTTAACAAACTTTCACTCCTGCTCTAAAACTTGCCTTCATCTCTCCTTCTGCCTTAGGCCCCCAGTCAAATTCTCTCTTCTTTGGCGGCAAGAATTGAGTTTGCTGCAGACCTGTACAGATTTGCCACCGCTAACACAAGTTAGCATTGTTTTGATCACTGCTGTTAGAGTCAAGGGTATAATTTCTTCCTTTAGAGGGCTGGAGTGTTGATCACATTTGGAGTAGATTTCCAAAGGCAGAATTTCCCAAAGGATGCTCCATACAGCATTGTTCCATGAAATTGTTCATGAAAAAATGTTCTGTGTTTGCAGGAGATGCCAGGGAGCTTTGTCCAGATTCCCTCTTCAGGACTGATGTACCCATCCCCCAGCTGCTGAGACCCACAGCAGCATCCCTGTCTTGGAACTGCCTTCAGCATAGGGAACTGCTTCAAAGAGGGGGCAGCCAGCAGCCAATGATGCTGATGCAGGAATACAAAAGCCCAGCCACCTTGCCTGAATTCAGAACACTCTGAAGGCCCCATCCCAGTTCTAGAGCTCCTGGTAGCATCAGTGGAGGACTCCATTGCAGCTGTGTGGCAGCTCAGCTTCTACCTTTGCCTAATCTTGCCTTCCTCGCTTCCACACAGACATAACTTCCCCAAGGACATGACCCAATAAATATTCTGCATGCAATTCTACATCACAGTAGAGGAGGGAATTGAATCATGGGGACAATTTCCTCCAAGCTGTTCTTATGATAGTGAGTGAGTTCTCACAAGATCTCATGGTTTTATACGGAGCTCTTTCCCCTTCATTCAGCACTTCTCCCTCCTGCCGCCTTGTGAAGAAGGTGCCTTGCTTCCCCTTTGTCTTCCACCATAACTGTAAGTGTCCTGAGGTCTTCCCAGCTATGCTGAACTGTGAGTCAATTAAGCCTCCTTCCTTTATAAATTACCCAGTCTCGAGCAGTTCTTTATAGCAGTATGAAAACAGACTAATACAGTAAATACAGTAAATTGTTACCAAGGTGGTGGGCCGCTGCTATAAAAATACCTGAAAATGTGGGCGCAACTTTGGAACTGGATAACAGGCAGAGGTTGGAACAGTTTGGAGGACTCAGAAGTAGACAGAAAGATGTGGAAAAGTTTAGAACTTCATAGAGACTTGTTGAATGGCTTTAACCAAAATGCTGGTAGTAATGTGGACAACGAACTCCAGGCTGAGGTGGTCTCACATGGAGACAAGATACTTGGAGAACTGGAGCAAAGGTGACTCTCGCTATGCTTTAGCAAAGAGAAAGGACTGTACCCTACAAAGCTCAGAGGCGGAGCTTCCCAAGGCTGTGGGAGCCCACCTCTTGCATAAGCATGCCCTGTATGTGAGACATGGAGTCAAAGGAGATCATTTTGGAGCTTTAAGATTTGACTGCCCTGCTGGGTTTTGGACTTGCATTGGGCCTGTAGCCTCTTTGTTTTGGCCAATTTCTCCCATTTGGAATGGGTGTATTTACCCAATGCCTGTACCCCCATTGTATCTAGGAAGTAACTAACGTGCTTTTGATTTTACAGATTCATAGACAAAAGGGACTTGCCTTGTCTCAGATGAGACTTTGGGCTTGGACTTTCAGGTTAATGCTGGAAAAAATTAAGACTTTGGGGGACTGTTGGGAAGTCATGATTGGTTCTGATTGTGAAAGAGACATGAGAATTGGGAGGGGTCAGGGGCGAAATGATATGGTTAGGCTTCATGTCCCCACCCAAATATCATCTTGAATTGTAATCCCCATAATCCCCATATGTCAAGGGAGAGACCAAGTGGAGTAATTGCATCATGAGAGTGGTTTCTCCCATGCTATTCTCATGATAATGTGTGAGTTTTCATGAGATCTGATGGTTTTATAAGGGCTCTTCCCCTTTCACTCAGCACTTCTCCTTCCTGCCACCTTGTGAAGAAGGTTCTTTACTTCCCCTTTGCCTTCTGCCATGATTGTAAGTATCCTGAGGCCTCCCCAGCCATGCTGAACTCTGAGTCCATTAAACCTCTTTCCTTTACAAATTACACAGTCTCAGGCAGTTCTCTATAGTAGTATGAAAATGGACTAATACAGAGGTTCCTCAAAAAACTAAATGTAGAATTGCCATATGATACAATAACCCCACTTCTGGATATATAGCCAAAAGAATTGAAACATGTATGTTGAAGAGCTATCTGCACTCCCAGTTCATTTCAGCATTATTTATAGTAGCCAAGATACAGAAACAACCCAAGTATTCATCAATGGATAAAGAAACTATTGTGTCTGTACACAATGGAATACTATACAGCCTTTAAAAAGAAAGAAATTCTGTCATTCTTGACAATGCAGATGGAACTGGAGGACATTAGGCTAAGCCAGGCACAGAAAGACATATACAGTATGATCCCTTTTATATATGGAATCTAAAAATGACCATGTCATAGAAAGAGGGAGGAGAAAGGTGGTTACCAGAGATTGACAGAGAGGAAAGAATGAGAAAAAAAAAATGTTGATCAAAGAATGCAAAATGTCACTACTGGAAGACTAAGTTTTAGTAATCTATTGCACTACGTGGTGACCACAGCTAATAATAATGTATTATATATTACAAAATTGCTTAAGAAAAGGATTTTTAACATTCTCCCCATAAAAAAAAGAGAGTTGGTAAGGTGAGGAATATCAGGTTAATTATCCTTATTGAATCTTTCTGCAATGTATAAAATATCACATTGTACCCCGTAAATACACACAATTATTATTTGTCAATTAAAAACAAAATAAAGTAAGGTGAGTCTTGTAGATAGAAAAAAATTGAAATATTTTGGGACTGTGTTTGTTGCAAATTGATCCTGTGTTCCTTTTAGGATCCATGAATGAATGAATGAATGAATGAATGAACAGATGATACAGGACATCAGGAGAAGACCTGGAGAGAACAAATGCCCAAGAAGTCCTTGCTGTGGCCTCTAAACTAGGAAATATTACCAACTGTGTGCAACTGGTTATTTCACTTTAATTTTGATATCTAACCAAAAGGTTCTCATTTTCATTCCTCTTCAATCTTACTTATTTTTTACTTTTTCTCGTCTTTTTAAATAATTTTCTGGCAAAGTGCAGCACTTCCAGTCAAGCCTAGATTTGATTGCGGAGTTGCTCACAGGCAGAAAAATAGACCACACACCGGTACAGGATTAACATTTGACTCTCCTCTTCTCTTACGTCTTTTCTTTTTTTTTTGTTTTCTGTTTAAGCTCATAGATGATTTCAGCTCTCACTAGAATCTCTACTGAAAGTCAGTACAGTTACACATATGGTGAAGCCCAAAGCAGCCAGTTTTGTAATTTGTTCACACTCCTTGGAAAAAGACTAGCATGACCTCCCTCCTCTCACCATAGGAAGAGCTGCCTCACATGCATCACCCAAGGCTCCCAATGCAGTACCGTGCACATTTTATCCCTGCGATCCCACCTGTAAGGTAGCACATCATCTCTTTTTATCTAGAGTATAGATTCTAAAGCCTTCATGAAACCGAGACCAAGATACCATGGCTAATCCAGCTCCATTAGAGAGTGCAACACTCGCTTTCTCCTCTGAGGCCAATTTTCCTCATAAAACCAAATGAAGCCTCGTCAAATAATTTCCTGCGGTGACAAAAAAGGTATCATCACCATAACACACACATAAATCTGGTGTGCCCATCTTTTTAAATCACTTCCTATGATATAAAAGGCAATATATATTTTTTTAAACCACCTCCTGTCTCTTCAATATGTTTACAGTCTGAGTCATGTCACCCAGTGGTATACACAGTCATAAAACATGTAAGAAGAAAAAATAGAAGACGAAAGCTTCTTCATCGCCGGGGTGTTTCTCTCTGAAACTCTTGCTTTCCCTGTCTGGGAAGTCACTCCTCCACTGAGCGGCCTCATGTTTACAATCCGGTGCTGGGAACATAAAGTCTAGACTCCTAAGTCATTTCACATTTCAACTCTATTTGAAGTGCTTTCCTGTTTGCCAGAACCTGATTTTGATCTCTCTTCTTCTAATTATACCAGTCTGCAAGTGAGAGAGAAATAAAAATGACCCCAGGAATCCTGTCATTCATAGAGAGAGATAGACACTATTGTTTATTTGTTAATTTCATATTCTTTTCCTGTCCTGTATTTTCTCCCCAGTGTTTGGATCTGTCCTGAAAGGGCTTCATATTTTTACTACGTTACTACTGTTCCATTTTTTTTAACACTTTAAAAGATGGTTTTTAGCTAAAGTAGACTAAAAGAACTTATTCCTGTTGAGTTCAGTGTTCCTTAAAAAATAAATGCAAAACAGGGTCATGAAATCAATACAATCTAAAGGAGAAAAGACCTAGGTAGCTGGGTCCATTCCAATCCCTTCCTGCTCCATGACACTGGATGTGTCTGTGTTGGCTTGGCAAGCCATAACCTCTCAAAGAGGCAGGACTCGCAGCATACAGGGACCTGACTTCTCTCTGTGTCCCATACCTGCCCCTTTCTTGCATGCTGTAGGCTTTCCTTGCCTCTAAGCACTGCTCTGGGCCAAGCTCCTGTTGAGCACTTTGGCTCTGTAGCTCCTAAGGGACAACTGCGCAGCATCCCTCCCATCCCCCAGTGTGGGCACTCCTTGACTTCTCTTCCTGCACCCAGCACACCTAACCACGGCTGTCACAGAGACATGTCCTACTATTCGGAAGACTCTGCCATATCAATAGCATTAATATCTTCCTGAATTTAAAAGGAATGAAGGGAATGTTTTCCATTGTGGGTAAAAGCATCAGTTTTGGAGTTAGACAGACCTGGATTAGAATCCTGTCTCTGACATGTATTAACTGAGATTCTGTGTGAGTTACAAGCTTCCCTAAACCTCAGTTTCCTCATCTCAGAAATGGGAATAATATCTATTCCTCTGTGCTTTAGAGGATTACAAGAAACAATGTATGTCTCATCTGTAATTTTGGAGATCACATTGTCTGTTACATTATCAGGTGTTCAATAACAAATATTCATTCCCTACCCCTTTCCAGAACTTCCACCCTTTTCCCCATCAGCTACTGGGATAAACTGACTTCTAATTTACATGCTTTGCACTGTTATTGACTAAAACATATCTCCAATCTAACTTTAGAATGTGTTTAAGGAGTGGCATCAGTAATCGCAGCCCACCCTCTCAAGGTGGCTGTAACAAAAGACAGCATCATTTTGCTGACCAAGGATAACATCTTTGATGTTGGTTTAATCCAGTGGGCCTTTATTGAACCTGCAATCCTACTGGGCATTGTGCTAGGTGCTTAAGGACACAGAAATGCATGGAAGACATAGTAATGAGAGAAGCTCATATTCTGGTGTAACATCAAAGCCATCTCCTCTCCTTTCCTCACTAAGTGAATCTCATCCATTGTCCTCATATGTCCTTTGGAGAAATGTAAAATTTTCAGAAAATTTGCAGCCATAAAATGAAGAAATGTCCTGCACTAGGCTGTTGCTTGGCAAGTGATAGGAATAGGTGAGGAAATATTGTAATGGAAGCAACTTGCTTTTTTAAATTCCCATTGACAAGCTAAAGTCTCTAGACCTGTTTTGGAAAATAAAATATATTGGTCGGACGTAGTGGCTCACACCTGTAATCCCAGCACTTAAGGAGGCCGAGGAGGTCGGATCACCTGGAGGGCGGGAGTTCCAGACCAGTCTGACCAACATGGAGAAACCCCGTCTCTACTAAAAATGCAAAATTAGCCGGGCGTGGTGGCACATGCCTGTAATCCCAGCTACTCAGGAAGGCTGAGGCAGGAGACTCGCTTGAACTCGGGAGGTGGAGTTTGTGGCGAGCCGAGACCGCGCCATTGCACTCCAGCCTGGGCAACAAGAGTGAAACTCCACCTCAAAAAAAAAAAACAGAAAACAAAAAAAGAAAAGAAAATATATTACATGAGGCAGAACAAAGGTTATTGCCATGAAAGTTTCCACCATCTTTCCTCACTTCTCCTGCAGAACCAAAGAGGAGAGAAAGAGGCGTCGTTTGCTTGTAAAATGATTCTGTTCTGTACATTAACTTCTTAGGGAAATGTGTTGAAACTTAATATATCTTTGCATGAAATTGTACACTAATGAACTTTAAAAATCTAACCTAATGCATGCTGAGGTTTGCCAGTTTGTGATAAGCTGACAGAAGTATGAGAACTAGGAAACCACTGATGTGGAGGTTAAAAGAGGATCATTGCCTTTTCTGTGGTGGTTTCATCCATGAGATTGAGCCGATAAGGAAAGCACCTAATTTCTCATTTATTTGTGGTTGTTCCACACAAACCAACTTCTTTCCCATCCTACTGAAGAAAGCAAGAAGAAAGATCAGTGAGCTAGTGAATGCTGCCCGTCCTATGCTCAGAGGATCCCAGAGAGCTTGGCTAGCTCAGACCTGAGACGTAATATCTGCTACCCTTCAATGTAACCTCTCAACACCAACTCCTTTGTGTTATCAAAAAATTGCTTTGTATTATCCAAAGAATAGAGTAACAGTGTCTTGTCACGATCACAGGCTTTCTCGGCTTTGTGCCAACCTTTCCAAAACTTCTGCCTTAGGTTTAGACTCAATAAGACACGGGGGAGCACAAATAATTTGCCAAAATTCTTCCAGTGACTCAGTTGGGCCATTTACTTTGCTTTCTTCTGTGCTTGAACACAAGTCCCCTGAGGGTTTCATTGAACCTGGGATAGTTGGAGAGGAATTTTGACCAAAATTAACTGGCTGATTCGGATGCCATGGTGACCAAGGAGGCTGACACCCCAAGGACGTGCCACGGTTGAATGCGGAGGTCTTCCTAACCACCGAGGTATTTCATGTCACACCTCGGGCATTTTACAGTTCTTCACTGCAACTCTTTCTTACAGACTTTCTTTGCCTCTTACTCAAATAAGCACATCAAGGTTTGTCCTTCCTGCCCTTTTTTGAAAATAGACTAAAAAAAGAGGGCTTGTTTTTTCACGCCCTGTAGACTTACGGCAGTCACCCAAGCCCTCTGTTGTCACGATGGCTTAAGTCTGGGCTGTGGGAAACTCAGGGCACTGCACTGCTTATACTGACAGTCAGCAAAACACACCATTTTCTTCTCTCTGTATTTTCTATATTTTACCATCGATATACTCCACTGGTCCCACATGACTGCCATTCTTCTTGCTTTTTAAGTGCTGTCTTCTCCCTTGCACAGACACGGTCATCTATTCACATGTGCATGGTTTTCACATGCGTGACAGTGATGTGACACAGCAAAGGACGCAGCCCCTCTAATGTACTGAAGGACACAGCATAGGAGAGACCAAGAGCTGCTCAGAGCAGGGACGGCAGCAGCTTTCCTGCCGGTAAAGGAAGCTGCCCTGGTTTTCAAGCGCTTAACAAGCTATGTCCTTGCCAGAATCATCATCATCCCCACATCAGGGTAAGGATTGGTTAGGCTGTGTGAGAGGTTCACCTTCCTCGTTCTCAACAGAGGGACTGTACTCTCCTGGCCCTTGTGCTGTATTTACATTGTGTTATTAGATGTTTATGGCATCTGGCAACTGGCAGCAGAGTTGACTACTCTAAAGGGGAAGGCTTGCTGGAGGGAGGACTGATGCTTTAAGTGGCCAATTCATTAATGAATGTTTTTATCTTATGGTGGTTCCCTTGACAACCTCATATCTGCAGAGACTCCAGTAAAAAATAGCTGGGTAATAGCCCAGGCACAGTGGCTCATGCCTGTAATCTTATCATTTTGGGAAACCGAAGGAGGAGGACCACTTGGGCCCACGAGTTTGAGACCAGCCTGAGCAACATAGTGAGACTCTCGTCTCTACAAAACAAAAAAAAAATTAATTGACCCAGCATGGTGGCTGGCTCACACCTGTCGCCCCAGCTACTCAGGAGGCTAAGGCAGGAGGATCACTGGAGCCCAGGAGTTCACTGATGCAAGTGAGCTATGATACCTCCACTGCACTCCAGCCTGGGTGACAGAGCGAGACATGGTCTCAAAAATAAAAACAAAGACAAACTGGGTAATTCAGGACTCCCCGCAATCTAGAAGAGTGTTGATTGATTGGCATTAAGTGGGCCATATATATGCCAATGCTCTTTGACCTCTAGCAGCAATTGTACCACAGTACCACCCAGTACCACTGTACCACAGTGCCACACGGTACCGCTGCACCACAATGCCACACAGTACCACTGCACCACAGTGCCACACGGTACCGCTGCACCACAGTTGTACCACAGTACCATGTGGTACTCCCTTGAGAGAGAAATATGTCTAGTACCTCACTGGAAAATTCTAATAATGCTGTTTACCATCATAGTGGCATGTAATGAAAGCAAATAAGGTGTTTCAAAATAAATTTTCCTATTGCACAATTTAAAAAATTATTTTGGGGAATTCAAAGCCAGGTAAACCACTTGTCTTAAATATGTTTTTCATCATTTAAAATTATTTCATAATTCTGTTTTTTTCCTAATTTTCATTGTGAGAGGCAGGAAGAGGGAGAGTCTTAGATAGGAGAAAAACAATGTTTTTCCCATTTGTTTTCCCTGAACCTTCGTGTCTCTCATCCAGCTAAGTAGCCCCACTGCTTTCTCTCTCTTCTTGGACTTCTTCTTCCTATTCCATCTCCTCTACCCACTGGGGCCCAAGGTGTCAAGATGTGTCTGCAGCCTTGACCCAGATGCCTTGTCTCTGCTTCTCCCAATCAGCCAAAGACCATCTGTGCTTTCTACAGGCTTCGTTTTCTACCGCTGCTGTTCAACAGACCCATCGTCACACTGCAATCATAGAGGCTTCAGTAACACCTTAAGAAACGGCTTCCATGTTAGTCCATCTTTGCGCAAGTCTGGTCAATTTATATGTTGCCCATCTATTTTGTCCATTTGGAAAAGCACTTTTCACATATGGGAAGCTATGTCTTGTCAAAAAGACACAAACCTGAAGTCCTGGAAGTTCAAATTTAATTTCTGCTAGAAACAGACCCCTCATGGTCCTCTCAGCAAATTTAAAGTCGGACAAATCAGTCCTCTCATCCTCACTTTTGACACTGGGGCCACTTGAAACTGAGAATTCTCTGAATCACGGAGCAGCTGTCAGAGCAGCCAGACTTTTTGTTACTAAACGATATTTAAATCTATGCCAGAGCTCTGTGGTTCCTTAGCAGAGGACATTTATACAAACTCACAAGCCTGCCTGCCTGGGCCCAGCACATCCATGTGCACACGTACACACATACATGAAGTAAAGACTTGAGGTTTACACGTGTATTAATTTATCCTATTTTAGCCTAAAAATGTGTTTTCTTTGTATGACTATGCCTTAGATATTGACTGCTGATAAGTGCATTCTTTCTATTGCAGCCTAGTTGTTAAACTAAACATTAACATGATGATTTCTGTATGTGTGTGTATGAGCATATGTTTATTTTTGCTCTAAACAGCACCTGCCTATGGCAGACATATTTTTCCATCACTGGTAGAGGAAATTTGCCTTTACTGACTTTTGCTGAGCCACTGTGAAAAGAACGTTTCCCCTGAATAAAGGGTTTTTCCATGTCCTTGCTCCTGACGATAAAATCACAAAAGCAGTTGCGCATAACTAAGGCAGAAGCAGCACAAGGTCCCCGTGTGCCTGCGCAGACACCGCCTGCTGGGCACCAAGGATCTTCCCTCTTTGTTTCTGCCTTAGAAACATCAACTGCCAGTGAGCCCTGGCCTGGGTTCATCCAGGATGATGATGCAAGGCTAAGGAATTGCATTGTGATCACTATTGTGCTCAGGGGCCAGGGCAACTAGACATGTCTACACATTGCAAAATAAATAGAATAAGCAGCCCTTGAGGCAGCAGTTGGCTTGGGCCAGCCCTGGCTGAGGAGCTATCATGTGGTGTGACTCCTCCTTTCCCAGGAGTGTGCTGGCTCTCAGTTAAAGCAGTGGTTTATCCCTCCAGGGATGAGTCAAGCTCTCTTCTCCTTTTTCTCCCCCGATTGTCTGACCCTTTGCTTGACTCACAGAGTTTGTTCTTGCCTTCCCAGCAACATGAAAAGGCCAGCAGGAAACCTTCAGCTGACCAGACTTGCTGCTTGTACTTCCCCACCTCACTTAGCTCACCCTTGTAGTTCTTTCCTTCCATGGTATTTATGCATCATTTTCCCCACTGGTATTGTTTTGCAATCGTTCCAGATTTGCTTAGGAGATGATATCTATTTTATATGAAAATAATGATCCCAGGTAGGAAAGTATTTGACATAGATTATCTGAATTGTCCACTGAATGTTATTGAAATGTCCACCCAAGGGAAGTTAAAACAACACCTATTGTAGATTCCTAAAATGCATTTTCCAGAGTGCGGTTGCATGATTTATCCAGGTTCGCACAAACAGAAGGTGGGAAAACAAAGTCATAAACCTGAGTCTGATCTCAATCCCGCCTCCTTTTCACTATACAAGGCTGTACTTTTTTCTTTTTTTTTTAATTGAGGTGAAATTCATGTAACTTAACATTAACCATTATAAAGTGTAAAATTCAGTGTCATTTAGTACATTCACAATGTTCTGCTACCACCACACTTACCAAATTTCAAAATATTTTCATCACCCCGAAAGAAACTTCCATGCACATCAAACGGTCACTCCCCTTTCATCTCTTCCCCCACCCTGGCAACCACAAGTCTTCTTTCTGTCTCTTTGGATTTGCTTTTAGCAGATACTTCATATCAATGAAATTGTACAACATGTGATCTTTTCTGTGTGGCTTATTTCACTCAGCATAACTTTTTTTGTTTGTTTTGTTTTGTTTGTTTGTTTTGAGACCCAGTTTCACTCTTGTTGCCCAGGTTGGAGTGCAGTGGTACGATCTCAGCTCACTGCAACCTCTGCCTCTTGGGTTCAAGCGATTCTCCTGCCTCAGCCTCCCCAGTAGCTGGGACTACAGGCATGCGCCAACACACCCGGCTAATTCTGTATTTTTAGTAGAGACAGGGTTTCTCAACATTGGTTAGGCTGGTCTTGAACTCCCGACCTCAGGTGATCTGCCCGCCTTAGCCTCCCAAAGTACTGGGATTACAGGCATGAGCCCCCGCGCCTGGCCAGCATAATGTGTTTGAGGCTCACCCGTGTTATGGTCTGAATCAGTACTTCATTCCCTTTTGGACTGAATAATAGTTAGTTGCATGCATTTACCACACTTTGTTAATCCATTCTTCCATTGATGGACATTTGGGTGGTTTCCACCTTTTGGCTATTGTGAATAGTGCTGCTATGAACCAGTGTACATCTATTTATTTGAGTCTCTGTTTTCAATTCTTTGGGTTATGCACCAAGGTGTGGAAGTGCTGGGTCCCACTGTAATTCTATGTTTAACTTTTTGAGGAACTGCCAGACTGTTTTCCATAGCAGCTGCACCATTTTACATTCCCAGCAGCAACGCACAGAGCTCCAGTTTCTCCACATCCTTGCCAATGCTTGTTATTCTCCTCTTTTTTTTTTTATAACCGTTTCAGTGGGTTTGACGCGGTATCTCATTGTGATTTTGATTTGCATTTCCCTAATGACTAATCATGTTGACCATCTTTTCATGTGCTTAGTGGCCATTTGCACATCTTTTTTGGAGAAATGTCTATTCAAGCTCTTTGCCCCTTTTTAAATTGAGTTATTTGTCTTTTTTGGTTGAGTTATAAGAGGTTGTTTTTTAAAATATGTTCTGGATACTAGACTCTTACCAAATATAGGATTTATAAATATTTCCTCCACTGTATAGGTTGTCTTTTCACTTTCTTAATAATTTGGGTTGATGCACAAAAGTTTTTAATTTTGAAGAAGTTCAATTTATCAATTTTTTCTCTTGTTGCTTGCACTTTTAGTGTCATTTTACTTCTTTTTTTAACCCAGAGTACCTAAAGTAGCACCACACACCTCGTAGGAGTCAACACAAATGTTTATCAAATAATTTGCTGTAATTATTTGACTGAAAAGAATGATGTCTAATTTCTCATCCAATTCAAACATTCTGGGACTCTAAGACTGTTTTTAGTTACAGATTAAATCATTTTACCCAAACTAATAATGGTTTCTCATTAGACTTTTAGAAAAAAATCATAGTTTTGCTATACATGTATCTTTATTTTGAAGAAAGAAATCATTAAATTGCTAGTCTTCCCACTTGGGAATCTTCAATGTCTTTTTTTTTTTTTTTTTTTTTTTTTTTTGAGACGGAGTCTCGCTCTCGCCCGGGCTGGAGTGCAGTGGCCGGATCTCAGCTCACTGCAAGCTCCGCCTCCCGGTTTACGCCATTCTCCTGCCTCAGCCTCCCGAGTAGCTGGGACTACAGGCGCCCGCCACCTCGCCCGGCTAGTTTTTTGTATTTTTTAGTAGAGACGGGGTTTCACCGTGTTAGCCAGGATGGTCTCGATCTCCTGACCTCGTGATCCGCCCGTCTCGGCCTCCCAAAGTGCTGGGATTACAGTCTTCAATGTTTTTTTTATTGTTCTTGGCTACTCAACAATTCTGACTTCCCTTAAAAAATATAAACCTTTAGTGTATATTTTTCCCAAGCATAAATTATGAGAGGGAGGGAGTAACCTGGACATTTAATTGTGTTATAATTGCTCTTGGATTGCCACACCACCTCTGATTTATTATTTCAAAGGAAATGATACCATCTCAATGGTGTTGATTTACGGTTATACTTTGCAGGAGAGTAATTTATCTGGTTAATAAATCCAAGATATATTTTCCAAATACAAGACAGAAAAGACGGCCAACATTCGCTTTGTCCCTCATTATTCTTCATCCTAAATGAATGGCATAGACGAATATTACTGCCAAGAACAAGCCATCCCCTCCATTGCAATTACTTTCTACCTTCTTCACCTCCTAGTCAAGGCTTTACAAGGTTTTCTACCATAATTCTTCTTCAGGTCACAGGGAAACATGACTCAGACTCAGTGGCTACTAATCTAATGGTCCATTTAGAATGCTCACATTCATGTCTACTAGTTATTTTAAAAGTAATTTCTGGTTAAGCACAGTGGCTTGTACCTATAATCCTAGTGCTTTGAGGGGCCGAGGGAGAAGAATTATTTCAGGCCAGGAGTTCCAGATCATCCTGGGCAGCATAGCAAGAACTCGTCTCTACAATATATTTTTTAAAAATTAGCCAGATGTGTTAGCACATACCTACAGTCCCAGCTACTGAGAAGGCTGAGGCAGGATGATCACTTCAGCCTTGGATTTTGAGGTTACAGTGAGCTGTGATCATGCCACTATACTCCAGGGTGGGCCACAGACAAAGGCTCCACTTCTGAAAAGAAGAAGAAGAGGAAGAGGAAGAAGAAGAGGAGAAAGAAAGAAAGAAAGAAAGAAAGAAGAGGAGGAGGAGGAGGAGGAGGAGGAAAAGGAGGAACTGAAAAAATAACAAAAAGTAATTTCTCATTTATTTGTGCAACCTTATTCAAGTAATATACTGATCCAGCTTCCAGGGAAAATGTGCATCACATAACTATGATTCTTTCTAAAAGAAAAAACTAACTGCTCAGTTGGATCTGGGGGAAATATGAGAACTAGACTTATAATAAAAGCATTGCATTTGAGATGTGCATTTTCTCCGGAAGCCAGGTATAGAAAAGTACATAGAAAGCATATAGAAAAATATTTCACAAAATTATAATTATTAGTTTATTAGGATATAGAGGCCCTCATAGAATGCTGAATGTATTTCTTAGACCTGGACCAATCACATTTTATTAATGGTGGAGGGGTTTTTAATTTGAAATGTATATATAAAGCTGGGCATGGTGGCACACCCCTGTAGTTTCAGCTACTTTAGAGGCTGAGGCAGGATGATAGCTTGATCCCAGAAATTCAGGACCAGACTAGGCAACATAGCAAGACCCTATCTCAAAAAATAAATAAAACACACACATAACCTTTAAACAATCAAGGAAAAAAACAACTTTCTGATTACATTTTCTCATTTGTGAAATGGGAATACTGATAGTATCTATTGCATAGGACAGTTGATGGGATTAAGTAAGTGTGAGTAATGCCTTAAAAATAACAAGTACTTCATAAATTTTGACCACTTTTTAAAATCCCGTATCTTAGTAATATCAGAAAATAGAAAAAAAAAAATGGAGATAAAAGGTGACTATTTTTAATTGCGGCTCTTCTTTCTGTCCTTTCTTCTGCACATGTGACTTTTCTACTGTTCTCTCTCTGTACTAGTGGAAATGTGTGGGATATGGTTTGGCTGCGTCCCCCCTGAAATCTCATCTTGAATTTCCATGTGTTGTGGGAGGGACCCAGGGGGAGGTAACTGAATCATGGGGGCAAGTCTTTCCTGTGCTGTTCTCATGATAGTAAATAAGTCTCATGAGTTCTAATGGTTTTAAAAACAGGAGTTCCCCTGAACAAGCTTCTCTCTTCTCTTGTCTGCCACCATGTGAGACGTGCCTTTCACCTTCCACCATGATTGTGAGGCCTCCTCAGCCATGTGGAACTATAAGTCCAATAAACCTTTCTTTTGTAAATTGCCTAGTTTTGAGTATGTCTTTATCAGCAGTGTGAAAACGGATTAATACAGTGTGTGTGTATGTGTGTGTACCAGCTCACGTGTACAGGTATGCCCAAGCCAGTAAAAGTAAATAATGTGATTCTAATGATTATACCTGATCACAGTGGCCAGACACCAGAATTCACAGCCAATTCAATGTGCATCAATGAGGAAAACAATTTTCTTAAAAACAATCACATGTGCCACATTTCATAATACTGTGCCATTGTCTGTAGCCAGTACGTACCATATTGTGCTGACATTTTCATTGTGCTTCTCTCTATCCCCATCCTTACCCAACTCCCACTGAACTAAGGCAGACAGTCACCTGGTCTTATTCTTCCTGGTGTCTCAAACTCATACAACCATATAAATGTTGACTGGATCAGCAGATGGAGTTAGCAAGTATGAAAGAACTGCTCGAAATAGGGTGCTGTTTCTAAAATGATGAAACAACTGCCATCCGTATTCATATTCATATTCATTGAGGGGATCTCTTTATGCCTGGAAGGTGTGTCCCAAGCTTCCCACACAGTCAGATTCCTAAGTTAATCAGAAATGATATGGCACTGGAGTGTTGTAAAAATTATATAGTTTTAGTAGAACAATAGAGGCAAATTGGGTCTTAGAAATCATCTAATCTAGTCTCCTCACTCTTAAAAATGGAGACCAGACCCAGAAAGATTAAGCTTAAGCTGGACTTCATTAAAATTTAAAATGTCTGCTCTGCAAAAGATACTGTGAAGAGGATGAGAAGACAAACTACAGACTGGAAGAAAATTTTACAAACCACATGTCTGATAAAGTACTGTTATCGAAATACACTTCAGTGCTAAAAAGAAATAAGCTACCAAGTTATGAAAAGACGTGGAGGAGCCTTAAATATATATCACTAAGTGGGAGAGGCCAGTCTGAAAAAGCAATGTACTGCATGCTTTCAACTATAGAACACCCTGGGAGAGGCAAAACTATAGAGGTGATTAAAAAAAAATCAGTGATTGTCAGGGGTTAGTGGGGTGGTAAGGATAAATAGGCAGAGCACAGAGGACTTTTAGGGCAGTGAAACTACTCTATATGGTTTAATGCTAGGTAAATGTCATCATACATTTGTCAAAACCCACAGAATGCACAATACCAAGGGTGAAGCCTAAACTATGGACTTCAGGTAGTAATGACACACAATGTAGGTTTATCAGTTATAACAAAGGTACCGCTTTGACGCAAGATGTTGATAATGGGGGAGGCTTATATACATGCGGGAACAGGAAATGTATGGGAACTCTGTACTTTCTGCTTAATTTTACTGTTAACCTAAAACTGCACTAAAAAATAAAATCTATTTAAAAAGAGTGATGGCAACAACAGCAGCAAAATATCTGAGACAGCAATAAGCATCTGACTCACTTTTAATTAGAGAAAGAATTGCCTTTTGGTAATTAGAGAGAGAATTGCCTTTTGGGCTGGGTGTGGTGTCTTACACCTGTAATCCTAGCACTTTGAGAGGCCAAGGCGGGTGGATCATCTGAGGTCAGGAGTTTAAAACCAGCCTGACCAACATGGTGAAACCCTGTCTCCATTAAAAATGTAAAATTTAGCCGGGCATGATAGCAAGTGCCTGTAATCCCAGCTACTCAGGAGGCTGAGGCAGGAAAATTGCTTGAACCCAGGAGGCGGAGCTTGCGGTGAGCAGAGATGACGCCACTGAGCTCCAGACTGGGAAACAGAGCAAGACCCCATCTCAAAACAAACAAACAAACAAACAAACAAAAAAAACTGCCTCTTGGAGGTAGGAATGCCAGATGTAGCAGATACAGTCATGGGTCATTTAACATCAGAGATAAGTTCTGAAATATTAGGCAATTAGTCATTGTGTGAACATCGTTGAGTATACTTACACAAACCTAGATAGTATAGCCTACTACACACAGGCCATATGGTAGAACCTGTTGCCCCAAGGCTATAAACCTGTACAGCATGTTACGTACTGAATACTATAGACAATGGGAACACAAAGGTAAGTATTTGTGTATCTAAATATAACTAAACATAGAAAGGGTACAGTAAAAATACAGTGTTGTAAGCTTACAGGACCACTGTTGTACATGCAGTCCATCATTGACCAAAACATCCTTATACAGCACAGGACTAAAAATATCAGATGCCTGGTTAAGCTTGAACCTCAAGTGAACAATGAATAATTTCTAGTCCCTAATATTATGAGACATACTTACACTAAAATAATTATTTATTTTTAATCTGAAATTCAAATTGAACTTGGCATCCTGTACTTTATCTGGCAACAGTATTTGTAGGGAAATTGGCATTTCACAATTGGGCTGTGGCCCCCTCTTAATTCCTGAGCCTGAAGACATGTTTCTCTACCGGGAAAGTCCTATTGAACTGTCTCTGAAAGGAAAACTCTTGAGCAATTAGAGAATAGGATGACCGCCTTTTCAACAAGATTGGCTCTCTCATCCCCCACAGCCAGTAGGGTCATGGCCACATCCTCCCATCCATCCTTCGTTCCATTTATGAAAGCTAGCTATGTAAAACATATTGGTTTACTCTACAGATGAGTTCTTAAATGGAGTATAAGTGAAATCACATCTTTACTAGAATAGGAGAACATCTTTACTTAAAACAACCCTGGAAATAAACACCACACACACACACACAAAATCCCATCCTCTCTTACCACAAAAGACCACTCTCTGATTAAAACTATATTGCATTTCCATCACAGTTTTCCTGAAACTGGGAGATACACACACATATATATAAAATCTTGATCACAGCCTGGCATAAAAGACCACAAGTATTTTTAACTGTTTTCCATGAAAAAAAAAAACTGCATTCCCTCCTCACAGCTCACTTCCACTAAGCGTTCCAGTACCACCTGCTTCTGTTTAAGCAAAGAGTTGCCCAACATTTTTTCCCCAAATTGGGTTCAATTTAATTATGGCTTTTGTTTTAACCCACACCGCTTGGTGATTAAGGCAACAGCCAAAACCAAAAAGAACCCCAGAAACTGAAATAAAAGTTTGTTTCAAACACTTTAAGAAGTGTCTTCATTTCCATATATTCCTTGTCCTTGCAATACAGCCAACAGTGACATTAAAGACTCTCCGGGGAAAATATCCCTGTTATAACCATTTAGAGATAAGTTAATACCATGCCTTCTCTTGGGAAACCTGAAAGATTCTCTAAGGTTTCTAGATACTTTAAGTCAGGGTCTGGCTCTTCTTGGTTATTTATGAATTACATCAGAACCATATAAAATTTCATAGCAAAGACACAGTGGAAATGCCTTTATGCATGCAGCTGGTTAATGTGCATGGATTATTCATGAAGCAACACCATCCCAAATTGGTCTAAAGGAAACAACAGGACAAAAGGCTCAGCAACCAGCCTGACTCACTGGAAATCTGATCGGATGAAGTTAGTGTAGTCATCAGAACCAAGGCCACCATCAGATCTGATTTCCGATGAGTTTCAGCTGAATCTAAGCAGCAACTGGGAAGCAGCTGTCATTGCTGATGCTACAGGGGTGGGATCCTGGACCTCTCTGTTCAGAGATCCAGCCCTCCAAGATCTACAAGTCTTAGGGATTAAAGGACACTCAGTAACATGCCCTGAAAAATTCATGGGTATGAGCTCAGCTGCATGACTCTTAATGAACAGCCAGTTCAGTTTTTGAAGGGCCAAAGACTGGAAACAAGGCCATGTAAGCATATGTAAAGAAGCATCCTAACAGAACCTAAAAGACATAAGCGCTTTCTCCAGGGAATGGTGCAAAGCTAAGCATCAAGGACAGAATGTGGCCTCAGGTTTCTGCCTTATTTAAAATCCAAGCTGGTTTTTTGTGTTCTCTTTTTGTAGAAGGAGGCTGAAATATGCCCAAAGCATAGTGAATTTATCAGAGGAAGGCATGGATGCAATACACAAATGCTCCTTGACTTACAATGGGGTTACATCCCGATAAACCCAACATAAATTGAAAATATCATGAATTGAAAATGCTTTTAATACACCTAACCTACCGAGCATCATAGCTAGCCTACCTTAAATGCACTCAGAACACTTACATTAGCCTATAGTTGGGCAAAATCTTCTAGCACAAAGCCTACTTTAAAACAAAGTATTCAACCTCTTATGTAATTTATTGAATATCATACTGAAAGTGAAAAACTTCCAGTATTGGTATCTGAAGTAAGGTTTCTACTGGATGTATATTGTTTTCACACAACTGTAAAGTCAAAAAAAATTGTAAGTAAAACCATTGTAAGTTAGGGACCATCTGTACTTCTGAGGCCATAAAGAAGAATGCAGAGGTTCAGATCAGGGCTCAAAACCTTCAGAAAGGTTCAGCTCGGTGCTTAAAAGGCAACCCTCAAGCCAGGGTCTGATGTGGATGAAGCCACTGAATGCTAACATAGATGGTAAAGGTTCTGCGTTCTCATAGCTAGAAGCTAGAGGTAAAGAATTATCTTGGAAGAAAGGAAATAGACCAAGATAAAGAGCTAAAGAAGATAAGAACAAGAAAGAGATAGGAGGATAATCCCCAATGGAGAGTGGTGAGTGATGCAAAATCACCCACGTGTTTCTCACAGGAATGTGTCATTGGCACATGGAGCACCATCTGTGTTGGGCATAAGGATGCCCCAACCAGGCCCCTTTTACTGAACGAATCTCAGCCATTGGGAGTGCTACTGGCATAAAGTCTTCACTGTCAGCCCCTTCCTGGGACCGCCTCAGCTGCAGAAAGCCACCTTGTCCGAGGTTATGCCCCTTCCTGGGGCAGCCCATATCTGATTACTGAGCTATCTTAGCCTAACTCGGGCCAACTCTGAAGGGCCATCCTAGCTCCAGAGCTGCAATGAAGTCAGCTAAGACAGCCATGGATCTGTATTCTGCCTACTACTGATTCCTCTTCCTTTCTATGACATTTCCCTTCCGAGGGACACTCCTTGATAAACTTCCCACACACCAAACTCCATCACAAAAATCCACTTCCCAGGAAACTCAACCTGCAACACCATCTTCATCTTGGATTTCCTTGACAACTTTCTAGGGCAAACTTGCGAAATCTCCAGCTGCACCAATGGATGATGCTTGGACGATCCGTTTCTCATCCCCAAAATCATTCACAGGAAACTTGGATCATCAACTTATTGGAGCATTTGACTTAAGAACATGTGTTTCTTGGATAGGAGAGTCATTGTCATTAGGAGAAAGTATTACCAAAAAAAGAGGAGAAGCATAGAGGGCCAACTGAAATCAGTTTGGCAAGGGGGAGCTCTGTTTGGTTTTCGGTTTTGTTTGTTTGTGTGTTCTCAGCTGTGTGAATCATTCTGGTCATAGAGACCTGACTTAATAATAGTGATCCACCATAGATCCCTTTAATTAAAAGCCAGGAAGAGAGGAATACTAATATACTCTTCCAATTTTGCTTGACATGTATCACTGTCTCCACTTGAAGAGGGTAGGGAGAGAAAGACCTGTGAATACAGACAAGGGCAGAACCTTCTCTTCCTTTAAACCCTTTGTACACTCTTGGAAGTGTAAACCTGAGCATTAACTTCAGGCTCAGCCCTGAGTCCCAAGAAACTCGGCCCCTCTCTCTTAGCAAACTCCCCACAAGGCTTCCTTAAACACCTGCCAATATACACGGCCATGGAAGAGGCAAAGCTCCGTCTCTGAGCCTGAACCTGCTCTCAGCTATGGTCAGAGCATAGGCCCAAGAGCTTGTTTTCAAAGCAACAGGGACTCCAGAAGACCATTGCCAGATAGGCTGAGCACCCCTGCATTAGAACAAAACTAGAATCTGAGGTGCTGCCTGTGTTCACACTCGGAGATTGTCGTTGGAAAATGGAGAAGCTAGAAGGGACAAAAATTTGGCACTTGTTCTTTGAATACTCAGACATCTCCGGGCTCCATCCAGTCACCACCTGTCACTTCCACGAAGCAGCCCTCGGGACATGCTGTACTCTCAGCATTTTGTTTTAGGGATCATGTTGCTTAATCAACTTTTCAACAAAGGTGGTCTTCTTGACCAACGGTCCCAGAAGGGCCAATGTCAACCTGAGATGACACAACTGAACAGTTGTGCACACGTCATGGCCCTCCCTGCCAACTGAGAGGGGTGCAGGGAGACCATGAAAGAAGGTTGTGGAGACCAGAAGGCATAGCAGGAAATGCTGGATCAAATTACTTTTCCGCTCCAGCTGGATGGAACAACTGCCTCTCTTGAACATTCAAGGGCAGTGGAGCCAGAGTAACAAAGTAGACTAACAGGAAGGACGCTGAGAAATGAGTCTGATTATGGCACTGACATTTGGATGTCAGAGACCAATTCTGGGCTCTCTCTGGAATGAGGTCTTTCTGAATGTTAAAAGCCCTACTTTAGGATTTGTAAGGATTACTGAGAATACTTGTTTAAAAAGCTCATCATGGACCCTACTTCTAGAGTTTCTGATTCAATGAGTATGCAGTGAAATCCAGGAGTCTATTGATTTTATTTATTTTAAAAGTGAGTCATAGGTGATTCAGATACATAGATCACAGTTTGAGAAACAGAGTTTATATCTTCAGGGAGGATTTTCCTCTCCCCGTTTGCTGTATACTTCCCTCCCAGCATGCCAATCTGGTTTATATGCATAACAGGCAAGCATAAATGCCTTAAAAGCTTAGTAGGATTTGAACAAACACAATTGTTCTAAAGGAGAGTTGGATGGGAAGTAATAACAATTAAGCTCTGACTACATGCTAGGAACTGTGCTGGCAGCTGAACTTACTATCAGGTTATGATATTCTTACGAGATCCCCAAGTAAAGAAGCATCTTAGTTTTACAAATGGAGAAACTGAGGCTTTGAGAAGTTAAATAGGTCATTTGCCAAGGATCAGGGAGCTAAACGGACAGAGCAAGAATTTAAACCCAGATAAATCTGCCTCTGAAAGCAAACCTGCCTAAGCCAAAGAATCGTCCAGTACATTTGAAGTCCAGATTCTCCATCTGCTTCTCTGGAGATTCCTACTTAGTATCTTTGCAGCAGAGCCCTAGAATCTGTAACTCCGATTTACCCTCAGGTGATTCTTACCCTTTGAGTTAAGAAAAAACTCAATGATCCCTACTGCTCCTCATAGAGTGCACGAATCTTGGGGTTCCTTTCAGTAGAATTAGGTGACTCAAAAAGATACACGTTTACAGCTGGGTGCACTGGCTCACCCCTGTAATCCTGGCACTTTGGGAGGGTGAGGCGGCCAGATCCCTTGAGGCCCAGAGTTCGATACCAGCTTGGCCAACATGCTGAAACCCTGTCTCTATTAAAAATACAAAAAATTACTCAGGCGTGATTGCAGGCGCCTGTAATCTCAGCTACTTGGTAGGTTGAGGCATGAGAATCGCTTGAGCCCATGAGGCAGAGGTTGCGGTGAGCCAAGATCGTGTCACTGCACTCCAGCCTGGGTGACAGAGAAAGACTCCATCTCAAAACAAACCAAAGATACAAGTTTTCATCCTTTGCCTTTAGGGCAAAAGCATTGCTTTTGAAAAGATCTGACAATTTCCTCCAAAACTTGTCTGGAGAAATAGATGTGTTACTCTTCAGATGGTTTCCTTCCCTGCATTATTTCTTTTCATAGAGAAAATGATTGGATTGGGATGAAGGAATTTCTAAAGCTCTGTAATAACATTGAGTGTGGGCAACATTTTTTGCATGACTCCCAGTAATAAAAAACAGCAAGTGGGTTGAAAAGTGGTCACAGAATTAGTACAACTGCTGTATTCCCTACAGATTAATTGCTTGGTGGAAAGATCAGGTTTCTACACTCCAGCATCCCAATATTCTGTAGTTGTTCTCTAACTTTAGGTTGCATCAGAATTATGAAGAAGGAGTGGTGCTGCTTTTAAAAATACAGGTGCCCAGGTCCCACCCTATAGAGATTTCAATTCAGTGGGTTCATAGTGGGACTCAAAACTCTGCATTTTGGAAGAGCGCCTGGGGTTATTCTGATGCAAATGCATACAAACTGCAATTCAAAAAACTATGGTAATATGTCAAAATCGCTTTAAATTCTTTTTGGAAGTAAGGGAAGGAGGGAAGGATGAATGGTAGATAATAAATGGATGCATAACAATATCAATCAACAGAGACAGAAAAAGTATTACCATTACTAGTTTAGTAATCCTACCAATTAATAAAAATAATTTAACTATTGATTCAGGAATAATGCTGAATATATAAGAGATATGGCTGCCTACATCCTTAGTGGGGAAAGGGTGTGCTGCACTATTAAGGTATGGGCAACTCTGTCACTTATGGGACAGTACTCCAGGAAACTATCTTGAAGTAGTTATCTGAAGCAAATCCTATTTTATCGTCGATGTCTATGATAAAATTGGGCTGTTGTCTAAGAAGAATGATAGTATCCCTGGAATACAATAAAATAGCGGTGGATGACACAATAAACATTTATAATTCAAAAATTCTGGCATTTGGATGAAACTCCGATAGTATTTCACAATTTAATAGTAACCCTGCTTTGTGTTATTACATATTGAAGGTTAAAGTAGGGTCATTTTCTCAATAAAATATGTAATAAAGTGAGCATCACAAATCAAATGGGGAATGAAGGGAATATCTAATAAATGTCATAACAGTCCATTAGCAGTTTAGGGGAAAAATCAATTTGGGTTGTTTTCTTATATGATTTACCAAAATAAATGCTAGATAGATAAAGCTTTTAAAACTAGGAAAAAATGCAAATAAAAAGGATTTGAGATGCCTCAAAGTACATATTCCAGTTATTCCACTAAAATATGAGCTTCTTGCAGGTAGGAATTGTTGTTGGTCACTTGACACATGCACAGTGCCAAGAACGGTGCCCAGCATTTTGTTGGTGTTCAATAAATGTCTAACGAATGAACCAATAAGTCAGTGGTTTAAGTGTCTTTGTAATTGAAAAACAATAGAAAAAATGACAAAACGTTTTGAATTAACAGATTTGAAAATGTTGAAACTTTTAAAAATCAAAAATATTGAAAACCGAAAACCAACAGAGTGAAACATTGGCAGGATAAATATAATAATGATTTTATAACTTTACTGTATAAAAAACTCATACCAGATAAGGTATACATAAATCAACAAACTCTTGTCCTTTAAGCTCTCATTTACTGCTGATAGGAGTGTCATCAGGATGACATTTCTGGAAGATAATCTAATAATGTGTATAAAATATAAATGTCATACCAATTACACACCTATCTGAACACAATCCTCCCTTGGTATTCCAGGGAGATTGGTTCCAGGATCCCCTTGAATACTGAAATCCACGGATGCTCAGGTCACTCATATAAAATGGCATAGTATTTGCATATAGCCTATGCACATCCACCAATATACTTTAAATCATCTGCTGATTACTTATAACATCTAATAATACCAAATAATACCAATGTAAATGCTATGCAAATTGTTATACCATTTTTGACTTGTAATTTTTTTTTTTCTAGACAGAGCCTCACTCTGTTGCCAGGCTGGAGTGCAGTGGAGCAGTCTCGGCCCACTGCAATCTCCACCTCCCGGATTCAAGCGATTCTCCTGTTTCAGCCTCCTGAGTAGCTGGGACTACAGGCATGCGCCACCACACCCAGCTAATTTTTGTATTTTTAATAGAGACATTTCACCATGTTGGCCACGATGGTCTCAATCCGCCCGCCTCACCCTCCCAAAGTGCTGGGATTACAGGCGTGAGCCACTGCTGCTCGGCCTGTTTTCTATTTTTATTTGTGTATGTGCATGTATGTATGTACCTGTGTGTGTGTGAACCTGTGTTTGTGTGTGTGCATGTGTGTGCATCTACCTCAATAGTCAGGGAACTTTCACCTATTTTATTTAAGGTTTCATTTTTTCGAATCCCAGCCAGAAGCTAAATACAATTGGTAACCATTAAGCACTAGTTCTACTCCAAAGAAGTGGAATCATCCATATTTACTCTAATAAAACTATGCAGCCCTTAAGCAAAGTTTCTCTTCATTTAAAAGAAAAAAACTATACAGTTAGATTTCCCTTGTATTCATTACACAAAATGAGCTCTGCTTTTAAAACTTTGACACTCAACAGTTATTTTTACAAGTTAAGATTCCAATTTTAAAAGAAAAAGGAAGTCCTCTGCTCCAATACTTTTCCAAATATTTTCCATCTGCAGTTAATTGACTCTGTGACACAAAACGCGAGAATACAAAAGGCCAATGGTACTGTGAATTCCAGCCATCCACCCTCTAGAGATTTCCCTGCAGGTGAACGCACAGGTCCGAGATAGTGTATGTGTAAGGACAAAGTAATGTTCATCACAACATGGTTTTTACATCTAAAAACACTGGAAACACCCAAAGGCCCATCAATAGGAACGCCACACTCAAGACTACAATGGAACCCTAGGGAACCTTTAAAAGCCATTTTTAACTGCCAGTTTAGCACCTTTTTTAAAAGACAACACTCAGTACTGGTAAACTATGTCTTGACATACTGGTGTCTCCCAAATACCACACATTTGAAAGATAATTGTCAGTTAAAATCTACCTAGTCCTATCCACGTCCTTTACCCCTGGAATCCCTATTCCAAGCTCCTCTGTCAGTTTCAAATAAAAACCCCTTCTCTTCTTAACACCTAGGTCAAGCATGGGTGCCTAACCATTCTTCCCCGTTCGTCTGGAGCCACTCTCCCACCTGCTTCACACATCCTCACTTTTGACCTCAAGATTTCTTTTCCTGTTTATGGCCTGTCCTCATTCCTCAGATTAAATGGATCATTTTCTTATTAGCTCCTTTTAAATGAGGCATGGCAAGCCTTAACACATTCCAACAGAAAGACCATTGTAATCCTTAATTTTCTTGTCGTATATTGTTTCCTACTAGACCACAAAGTTTTGCATCTCATGTCTACTTTGGAATTAGATTTGATGTAAAAGCTGGAAATTTAAAAATGTCTTGAGACCATTCCCTATGACATAAGTCATTTTTCACTAATAGTCTAACGCTGTGTGATAATTTCAAGTTATTGTTCGTTTTGGTTTCTGACTTAATGCTATTTACATGAGTCCTTATACACTGCAATCTGCAATCATTTTTCATCTTCACACAGATCACACATAACTATCTCCAGACATGTCACAAGGGAATAGAATTAAGGAAGGGAATGAATCTCTAAGTCCTATCTAAAATCAGGCAGAACCCAACAGGGTCCCAAGGCCAACACAGACTCTTGAGACATTCTATCACAATGTGACTAGTGTCCTTTGGCCACATATTCCCAAACACCCATGGAAATGCAGCATGGATTCATCAGTTAAGCAAGCATTTGCATTATCAATGTAGTAAGTGTATGTATAAATATATGTAAACATTTGGAGATTCTGTACATTTGATATTAAGAGTAGAAACTGTACTTGGCTTATCCCTTTACAACAAAAATCTCCTTGAACACTTTTTTCTCTGTCAATTTTCCATTCTGTTGTGGAAAATTTTAAGCAAGGAAAACACCACAGTGAAATTTGCTAGCTTGAGGATGTATTTGGAGCTACAGAGAAGACGTTTGAAAAGGCAACCCCACACTTCAGCTCTGCATAGAGCAACCCTTATAATACTTAAAATATTTTTTTAAAAAAACACGTTTTTAAATATTGAAAACATTTTGGCATGAAGCCTCACTTGTTTGGCAGAGGTTGAGATGAAAGAGCTGTTTACATAACCAGCACATTCTGCCAATAGGTTACCTTAGTTCTCTCACACATTCGTGTTTTACATGGCAACTATGAGCATTTAGCTCCAAGGGAAACTAGTCAGAGCCATTTGGCTTCTCAACAGTATCAGAATCATTTGTTCTTAGCAAACCAATTTTATTCATTTGTTGATCCACATCTTCTGAGTCACTCTCTTGGGGCAATCATTGGCCCACAATAAGTGGGCTATGCCTTTTGATCATATTAGCAAGCAAGAGCTCCAGGTTTCCTTTCCATAATGAAAATTTGTGAAGCTGAATTATAGTCAAAATCTTTTAAATTATGAAAAAAATCTAAAGCTTTCAAAGCCTATACCCTTTAAACCCTATTCTCAGCAGCATTCAATGCAACTAAGTATTCCTTCTCTAGAAACATGTTGCTCTCCTGGCTTCTGGGAGGGGATTCTCTCCTGGCTTTTGTCCTGCCTCCCTGGAGCCTGCATCTAGATTTCTTTGGTGTGTTTACTTTCCTGTGCCTGATCTCTAAACACTGGAGTTCCTGTGGGACTGTTTCTGTTCCTCTATTCTTTCTACACTCTCTCCCTGACATGACCACCTCTATCCCTATGGCTCTAAATACCCTCTAGGTGGTAACAATTCCCCAGTGTTAATCTTCAGTTCAAAACCTTCCTCTCACCTCCAGACTCATAAGTCCAGCAACCTTTTACAGCCCATTTGGAAACTCCCCTCTGCATCTGAAATGTAACATGTCCCAGCTGAACTCCTGACTTCTCTCACTCTCCAGCAAGCCTGTTCTTCCTCAGAGTTTGCCAGCACAAAAAATGGCACTGCCATCTGCTAAGCTGTTTGAGCCAAACCCAAAAGTCATTGTTGATTTTGTCCTTTAACCCCACTCTCTACCTTCAATTAAGTATCTGTTGCTACTGCCTCAAAAATACATCTTGATATCAGGCGTAATATTCAAAGTATTTAACAACTGGTACTGATGGGCACTTGCCAAGGGGTACTGCCATGGGTACTGTGTTCCCCACTGGGCTCATTTGGGGTGGCAGAGAGCACATTGGAGACTCAGTGGGCCAGTTGGAGGGCCAGAGGATGCTAGGGTGGCCCTCCTCAGAGTCTACCTTTTGGCTACTGTGAATAATGTTGCTATGAACATTGGTATACAAATATCTGTTTGAGTGCCTGCTTTCATTTCTTTTAGGTATAGGCCTAGAAGTGGGGATTTTTGGATCATATGGTAATTCATTCTATGTTTAATTTTTTGAGGAAAAATTTACATGCCCACCATCAGTGCACAAGGGAATGTGAAATATGGTATCGCTACTGTGGAAAACAGTGCAACAATTCCTCAAAAAATTAAATTAGGCCAGGCACAGTGGCTCATACCTGTAATCCTAGCACTTTCGGAGACTGAGGGGGCAGATCACTTGAGGTCAGGAGTTCAAGACCAGCCTGGCCAACATGATAAAACCTTGTCTCTACTAAAAATACAAAAATTAGCCAGGTGTGGTGGCCAGTGCCTGTAATCCCAGCTACTCAGGAGGCTGAGACAGGAGAATCGCTGGAACCTGGGAAGTGGAGGCTGCAGTGAGCCAAGATAACACCACTGAATTCCAGCCTAGGTGACAGAGCAAGGCTTTGTCTCAAAGAAAAAAAAAAATTTAAATTAGTCCATCTTCGTCACATCCTCACCAATATTGAGGTTACTTTCTGTATTTTTTAAAAAATAATAACCAGCCTAGTGGGTGTGAAGTGGTACCTCACTGTGGTTTTGATTCGCATTTCCTTAACCACCAATGATGGTGAGCATCCTTTCATGTACCTCTTGGCCATCTGTGTATTTTCTTAGGAGAGATGCCTATTCATGTTCTTTGCTGAGTTTTAAATTGGTTTTTTTTTTTTCTGTCATTGAGTTCTGAGAGCTCTTTATATATTGTGGATATTAACCCTTTCTCGAATATATAGTTTGAAAATATTTTTTCCCATTCTGGGTAGTATCGTTTGATCCGGAAAAGTTTTCCATTTTGATAAAGCCTAATTTGTCTATTTTTTCTTTTTCTTTTTTTTTTTTTCTGAGTCTTTGGTGTTGTATCTAGGAAATCACTGCCAAATCCTATGTTGTGAAGCTTTATCCCTGTTTTCTCCTAAGAGTTTCATGGTTTTAGCTCTAATAATTAAGTATCTGATCCACTTTGAGTTAATTTCTGTATATTGTGTAAGGTAAGGGTCTGACTGCACTCTTTCAGATGCAGACATTTAATTTTCCCAATACCAACTGTTGAAAAGTCTGTCCTTTCCCCCATTGAATGGTTTTTACACTTGTCAAAAATCATTTGACTACACACGCAGGATTTACAGTCAGGCATCACATAATGATGGAGATATCATCTGAGAAACATGGTGATTTCATCACGTGAACATCATAGAGTGCACTTACACAAACCTATATGGTATCGCCTACCGCACACCTATGCTACGTGGTGTAGCCTACTGCTCCTGGGCTACAAACTCACATGGCATGTTGCTGTACTGAATACTGTAGGCAACTATAGCACAATGGTAAGTACTTTGTGCATCTAGAGACATCTAAACATAGAAAAGCTACAGTAAAAGTACAGTTTGAAAGATAAAAAGCGGTGCACCTGTATAAGCGACTTACCATGCATGGAGCTTGCAGGACTGGCAGTTGGTGTGGGTGAGTCAGTGAGTGAATGGGGAGTGAATATGAAGGCCTAGGATGCTACTGTAACTTTTTTCACTTTATAAACTTTTAATATTTTTATATTTTTGACTCAATAAGCCCAGGCACGGTGGCTCATGCCTGTAATTCCAGCCCTTTGGGAGGCCGAGGTAGGTGGATCCCCTGAGGTCAGGAGTTCAAGACCAGCCTGACCAATATGATGAAACCCCGTCTCTACCAAAAATACAAAAATTAGCCGGGCATGGTGGCAGGCACCTGTAGTCCCAGCTACTTGGGAGGCTGAGACGGGACAATTGCTTGAACCTGGGAGGGGGAGGTTGCAGTGAGCTGAGATTGTGCCACTGCACTCCAGCCTGGATGACCAAGTGAGACTTAGTCTCATAAAAAAGGAAAAAAAAAAAAAAAAAGGGGGCGGAGCAAGATGGCCGAATAGGAACAGCTCCAGTCTCCAACTCCCAGCGCGAGCGACACAGAAGACCGGTGATTTCTGCATTTTCAACTGAGGTACTGGGGTCATCTCTCTAGGGAGTGCCGGACAATCGGTGCGGGTCAGCTGCTGCAGCCTGACCAGCGTGACCTGAAGCAGGGCGAGGCATCGCCTCACCTGGAAGCGCAAGGGGGAAGGAAATCCCTTTTCCTAGCCAGGGGAACTGAGACACACACCACCTGGAAAATCGGGTAACTCCCACCCCAATACTGCGCTTTAAGGAAACAGGCACACCAGGAGAATATATCCCACACCTGGCCGGGAGGGTCCCACGCCCACGGAGCCTCCCTCACTGCTAACACAGCCGTCTGCGGCGATCTATCCGCAAGGCAGCAGCGAGGCTGGGGGAGGGGCGCCCGCCATTGCTGAGGCTTAAGTAGGTAAACAAAGCCGCTGGGAAGCTCGAACTGGGTGGAGCTCACAGCAGCTCAAGGAAGCCTGCCTGTCTCTGTAGACTCTACCGCTGCGGACAGCGCACAGCTGCAGTCCATTAGGGGAAAGAGCGGGGCCGCTGCAGACCCGAACGACTCTGTCTGACAGCTTTGGGGAGAGCCGTGGATCTCCTAACGCGGAGGTTGAGATCTGAGAACGGACAGACTGCCTGCTCAGGTGGGTCCCTGACCCCTGAGTAGCCTAGCTGGGAGACATCCCCCACTAGGGGCAGTCTGATACCCCACACCTCACAGGGTGGCGTCACCCCTGAGAGGAAACTTCCAAAGAAAGAATCAGACAGGTACACTCGCTGTTCAGCAATATTCTATCTTCGGCAACCTCTGCTGCTGATACCCAGGCAAACAGGGTCTGGAGTGGACCTCAAGCAATCTCTAACAGACCAACAGACAGTCCTTCTGACTGTCAGACGGAAAACTATCAAACAGGAGGACACCTATACCAAAACCCCATCAGTACGTCACCATCATCAAAGTCCAGAGACAGATAAAACCACAAAGATGGGGAAGAAGCAGGGCAGAAAAGCTGGAAATTCAAAAAATAAGAGCGCATCTCCCCCTGCAAAGGAGCGCAGCCCATCGCCAGCAACGGATCAAAGCTGGTCAGAGAATGACTTTGACGAGATGAGAGAAGAAGGCTTCAGTCCATCAAACCTCTCAGAGCTAAAGGAGGAATTACGTACCCAGCGCAAAGAAACTAAAAATCTTGAAAAAAAAGTGGAAGAATTGACAGCTAGACTAATTAATGCAGAGAAGATCATAAACGAAATGACAGAGATGAAAACCATGACACGAGAAATACGTGACAAATGCACAAGCTTCGGTAACCGACTCGATCAACTGGAGGAAAGAGTATCAGCGATTGAGGATCAAATGAATGAAATGAAGCGAGAAGAGAAACCAAAAGAAAAAAGAAGAAAAAGAAATGAACAAAGCCTGCAAGAAGTATGGGATTATGTAAAAAGACCAAATCTACGTCTGATTGGGGTGCCTGAAAGTGAGGGGGAAAATGGAACCAAGTTGGAAAACACTCTTCGGGATATCATCCAGGAGAACTTCCCCAACCTAGTAGGGCAGGCCAACATTCAAATTCAGGAAATACAGAGAACGCCACAAAGATACTCCTCCAGAAGAGCAACTCCAAGACACATAATTGCCAGATTCACCAAAGTTGAAATGAAGGAAAAAATCTTAAGGGCAGCCAGAGAGAAAGGTCGGGTTACCCACAAAGGGAAGCCCATCAGAATAACAGCAGACCTCTCGGCAGAAACTCTACAAGCCAGAAGAGAGTGGGGGCCAATATTCAACGTTCTTAAAGAAAAGAATTTTCAACCGAGAATTTCATATCCAGCCAAACTAAGCTTCATCAGTGAAGGAGAAATAAAATCCTTTACAGATAAGCAAATGCTTAGAGATTTTGTCACCACCAGGCCTGCCTTACAAGAGACCCTGAAGGAAGCCCTAAACATGGAAAGGAACAACCGGTACCAGCCATTGCAAAAACATGCCAAAATGTAAAGACCATCGAGGCTAGGAAGAAACTGCATCAACTAACGAGCAAAATAACCAGTTAATATCATAATGACAGGATCAAGTTCACACATAACAATATTAACCTTAAATGTCAATGGAATAAATGCTCCAATTAAAAGACACAGACTGGCAAACTGGATCAAGAGTCAAGACCCATCAGTCTGCTGTATTCAGGAGACCCATCTCACATGCAGAGACATACATAGGCTCAAAATAAAGGGATGGAGGAAGATCTACCAAGCAAATGGAGAACAAAAAAAAGCAGGGGTTGCAATCCTAGTCTCTGATAAAACAGACTTTAAACCATCAAAGATCAAAAGAGACAAAGAAGGCCATTACATAATGGTAAATGGATCAATTCAACAGGAAGAGCTAACTCTCCTAAATATCTATGCACCCAATACAGGAGCACCCAGATTCATAAAGCAAGTCCTTAGAGACCTACAAAGAGACTTAGACTCCCATACAATAATAATGGGAGACTTCAACACTCCACTGTCAACATTAGACAGATCAACGAGACAGAAAGTTAACAAGGATATCCAGGAATTGAACTCATCTCTGCACCAAGCGGACCTAATAGACATCTATAGAACTCTCCACCCCAAATCAACAGAATATACATTCTTCTCAGCACCACATCGCACTTATTCCAAAATTGACCACATAATTGGAAGTAAAGCACTCCTCAGCAAATGTACAAGAACTGAAATTATAACAAACTGTCTCTCAGACCACAGTGCAATCAAACTAGAACTCAGGACTAAGAAACTCAATCAAAACCGCTCAACTACATGGAAACTGAACAACCTGCTCCTGAATGACTACTGGGTACATAACGAAATGAAAGCAGAAATAAAGATGTTCTTTGAAACCAATGAGAACAAAGATACAACATACCAGAATCTCTGGGACACATTTAAAGCAGTGTGTAGAGGGAAATTTATAGCACTAAATGCCCACAAGAGAAAGCAGGAGAGATCTAAAATTGACACTCTAACTCACAATTACAAAAAACTAGAGAGGCAAGAGCAAACACATTCAAAAGCTAGCAGAAGGCAAGAAATAACTAAGATCAGAGCAGAACTGAAGGAGATAGAGACACAAAAAACCCTCCAAAAAATCAATGAATCCAGGAGTTGGTTTTTTGAAAAGATCAACAGAATTGACAGACCGCTAGCTAGACTAATAAAGAAGAAAAGAGTGAAGAATCAAATAGACGCAATAAAAAATGATAAAGGGGATATCACCACCGACCCCACAGAAATACAAACAACCATCAGAGAATACTATAAATGCCTCTACGCAAATCAACTAGAAAATCTAGAAGAAATGGATAATTTCCTGGACACTTACACTCTCCCAAGACTAAACCAGGAAGAAGTTGAATCCCTGAATAGACCAATAGCAGGCTCTGAAATTGAGGCAACAATTAATAGCCTACCCACCAAAAAAAGTCCAGGACCAGATGGATTCACAGCTGAATTCTACCAGAGGTACAAGGAGGAGCTGGTACCATTCCTTCTGAAACTATTTCAATCAATAGAAAAAGAGGGAATCCTCCCTAACTCTTTTTATGAGGCCAACATCATCCTGATACCAAAGCCTGGCAGAGACACAACAAAAAAAAGAGAATTTTAGACCAATATCCCTGATGAACATCGATGCAAAAATTCTCTATAAAATACTGGCAAACCGGATTCAGCAGCACATCAAAAAGCTTATCCACCATGATCAAGTGGGCTTCATCCCTGGGATGCAAGGCTGGTTCAACATTCGCAAATCAATAAACGTAATCCAGCATATAAACAGAACCAAAGACAAGAACCACATAATTATCTCAATAGATGCAGAAAAGGCTTTTGACAAAATTCAACAGCCCTTTATGCTAAAAACGCTCAATAAATTGGTATTAATGGAACGTACCTCAAAATAATAAGAGCTATTTATGACAAACCCACAGCTAATATCATACTGAATGGGCAAAAACTGGAAAAATTCCCTTTGAAAACTGGCACAAGACAGGGATGCCCTCTCTCACCACTCCTATTCAACATAGTGTTGGAAGTTCTGGCTAGGGCAATCAGGCAAGAGAAAGAAATCAAGGGTATCCAGTTAGGAAAAGAAGAAGTCAAATTGTCCCTGTTTGCAGATGACATGATTGTATATTTAGAAAACCCCATCGTCTCAGCCCAAAATCTCCTTAAGCTGATAAGCAACTTCAGCAAAGTCTCAGGATACAAAATTAATGTGCAAAAATCACAAGCATTCTTATACACCAGTAACAGACAAGCAGAGAGCCAAATCAGGAATGAACTTCCATTCACAATTGCTTCAAAGAGAATAAAATACCTAGGAATCCAGCTTACAAGGGATGTAAAGGACCTCTTCAAGGAGAACTACAAACCACTGCTCAGTGAAATCAAAGAGGACACAAACAAATGGAAGAACATACCATGTTCATGGATAGGAAGAATCATATCGTGAAAATGGCCATACTGCCCAAGGTGATTTATAGATTCAATGCCATCCCCATCAAGCTACCAATGACTTTCTTCACAGAATTGGAAAAAACGGCTTTAAGTTCATATGGAAACAAAAAAGAGCCCGCATTGCCAAGACAATCCTAAGTCAAAAGGACAAAGCTGGAGGCGTCACGCTACCTGACTTCAAACTATACACAAGGCTACAGTAACCAAAACAGCATGGTACTGGTACCACAACAGAGATATAGACCAATGGAACAGAACAGAGTCCTCAGAAATAATACCACAATCTACAGCCATCTGATCTTTGACAAACCTGAGAGAAACAAGAAATGGGGAAAGGATTCCCTATTTAATAAATGGTGCTGGGAAAATTGGCTAGCCATAAGTAGAAAGCTGAAACTGGATCCTTTCCTTACCCTTATACGAAAATTAATTCAAGATGGATTAGAGACTTAAATGTTAGACCTAATACCATAAAAACCCTAGAAGAAAATCTAGGTAGTACCATTCAGGACATAGGCATGGGCAAGGACTTCATGTCTAAAACACAAAAGCAACGGCAGCAAAAGCAAAATTGACACATGGGATCTAATTAAACTAAAGAGCTTTGCACAGCTAAAGAAACTACCATCAGAGTGAACAGGCAACCTACAGAATGGGAAAAAATTTTTGCAACCTACTCATCTGACAAAGGGCTAATATCCAGAATCTACAAAGAACTCAAACAAATATACAAGAAAAAACAAACAACCCCATCAAAAAGTGGGGAAAGGATATGAACAGACATTTCTCAAAAGAAGACATCCATACAGCCAACAGACACATGAAAAAATGCTCATCATCACTCGCCATCAGAGAAATGCAAATCAAAACTACAATGAGATACCATCTCACACCAGTTAGAATGGCAATCATTAAGAAGTCAGGAAACAACAGGTGTTGGAGAGGATGTGGAGAAATAGGAACACTTTTACACTGTTGGTGGGATTGTAAACTAGTTCAACCATTATGGAAAACAGTATGGCGATTCCTCAAGGATCTAGAACTAGATGTACCATATGACCCAGCCATCCCACTACTGGGTATATACCCAAAGGATTATAAATTACTCTACTACAAAGACACATGCACACGTATGTTTATTGCGGCACTATTCACAATAGCAAAGACTTGGAATCAACCCAAATGTCCATCTGTGACAGACTGGATTAAGAAAATGTGGCACATATACACCATGGAATACTATGCAGCCATCAAAAAGGATGAGTTTGCATCCTTTGTAGGGACATGGATGCAGCTGGAAACCATCATTCTTAGCAAACTATCACAAGAAGAGAAAACCAAACACCGCATGTTCTCACTCATAGGTGGGAACTGAACAATGAGATCACTTGGACTCGGGAAGGGGAACATCACACACTGGGGCCTATCATGGGGAGGGGGGAGGAGGGAGGGATTGCATTGGGGAGTTATACATGATATAAAAGTCATGCACATGTACCCTAGAACTTAAAGTATAATAAAAAAAAAAAAAAAAAACACTTAGATTAAAACACATATTGTTCAGCTGTACAAAAATATTTTTTCTTTATGTTTTTATTCTATAAGCTTTTTTCCATTTTTTATTTATTTTTTACCTTTTAAACTTTTTAATTAAAAACTAAGACATGAACATATTGATATGGCTTGGCTGTGTCCCCATCCAAATCTCATTTTGAATTCCCACATGTTGTGGTAGGAACCCAGTAGGAGGCAATTGAATCATGGGGGCAGGTGTTTCCTGTGCTGGTCTCGTGATTGTGAGTGAGTTTCACGAGATCTGACGGTTTTAAAAACGAAAGTCTCCCTGCACAAGCTCTCTTCTCTTGTCTGCCACCATGTGAGAGGTGCCTTTCACCTTCCACTATGATTGTGAGGCCTCCCTAGCCACTTGAAACTGCAAGTCCATTAAACATCCTTCTTTCGTAAATTGCCCAGTCTTCGGTATATCTTTATCGGCTGCATGAAAATGGACTAATACACATACACATTAGCTGAGGCC
Source organism: Trachypithecus francoisi (assembly GCF_009764315.1). NCBI lineage: Eukaryota > Metazoa > Chordata > Mammalia > Primates > Cercopithecidae > Trachypithecus > Trachypithecus francoisi. Next base: position 11,193,896 of record NW_022681461.1, read on the forward strand.
TCCACAGGGTCAGGATCACCAATATCACTGTCTTCCACCTCCACGTCTTGTCCCACTGAAGGCCTTCAGGAGCAATAACACACATGGAGCTGTCATCTCCTGTGATAATAATCCCTTCTGCTGAACACCTCCTGAAGGGCCAAGGGCCTTCCTAAGGCTGTTTCACAGTTAACTTTTTTTATTAAGTGGGAGTACACTCTAAAATAAAAATAAAAAGTATAATATAGTAAATACATAAACCAGTAACACAGTTTTTTATTATAAGTATTATGTAGTGTACATAGTTGTATGTGGTAGACCTTTTTTTTTTTTTTTTTTTTTGAGACAGAGTCTCCCTCTGTTGCCCAGGCTGGAGTGCAGTGGCGCAATCTCGGCTCACTGCAAGCTCCACCTCCCGAGTTCACGCCATTCTCCTGCCTCAGCCTCCCAAGTAGCTGGGACTACAGGCGCCCACCACCACGCCCGGCTAATTTTTTGTATTTTGGGTAGAGATGGAGTTTCACCATGTTAGCCAGGATGGTCTCGATCTCCTGACCTCGTGATCCGCCAGCCTCAGCCTCCCAAAGTGCTGGGATTACAGGCGTGAGCCACCATGCCTGGCCATGTGGTAGACTTTTATAAGAGTGGTAGGTAGACTTTTATAAGAGTGGTAGGTTTGTCTATACCAGCATCACCATAAACACGTGAGTAATGCCTTACACTACAACTTTAGGATGGCTATGATGTCACCCAGCAATAGGAGTTTTTCAGCTCCATTATGATCTTATGGGACCACTGTCATATATGCAGTCATTGACCAAAACATCACATTCTGTGCATAACTGTATTTCCTTTTTTTTTTTTTTTTGAGACAGAGTCTCACTCTGTCTCCCAGGCTGGAGTGCAGTCATGAGATCTCGGCTTACTGCAACCTCTGCCTCCCAGGTTCAAGCGATTCTCCTGCTTCAGCCTCCTGAGTAGCTGGGATGACAGGCACATGCCACCACACCCAGCTAATTTTTGTATTCTTAGTAAAGACGGGGTTTTGCCATGTTGGCTAGGTTGGTCATGAACTCCTGATCTCAGGTGATCCTCCCACCTCAGCCTCCCAAAGTGCTGAGATTATAGGTGTGAACCACCATGCCCAGCCACATAACTGTATTTCTAAGATCTCTATTCTATTCCATTGGTTGATGTATATGTCTTTATGCCAGTATAATACTGTTTTGATTACTGTATCTTTGCAGTAAGTTTCAAAATCAGGAAGTTTGAGGCCTTCAACTTCACCCCTTTTTGAAAGATTGTTTTGGCTATTCAGAGTCCCTTGAGATTCCATATTAACTTTAGGATGGATTTTTCTATTTCAGCAAAAAGTGTCATTGGGATTTTGACAGGGATTGCACTGAATCCATAGATCACTTTGGGTGACACTGACATCTTAACAATATTGAGTCTTCCAATCCATGATACGATTTCTTTCCATTTATTCATTCTTCGTTTATTTCTTTTAGCAATATTTTCTAGTTTTCACATATTAAGCTTCATGGAAGGTTAAATAAGAAAGTAGTAATAATTGTCACCTGGCTAGGAGTAGAAAATGGAATCAGAGCAGATGGAATCAGACAAAGATGGAGGCCTTTGTCTACTAATTGTATCTTTTTCATGCTTCTCATGCTTGCACTTTGTGAATAAGGCCCACAGTCCGGGTGAAGTGAAGGTGGCACCTGGGGATCAAAATGTAAGGAGATCCTCACTTTTCACTCCCATGTGCCAACAACGTGGCTCTCACACGGACCTGAGAGCAAGTGTTTCTTTCAGTTTTGTGCTCTAAGCCCTTGTCCTAGTGCTCACCCACTCAGCAACATGTCCTTAATAAATGACTCACTCAGGAATCCCCATCTCAGGGTCTGCTTCTGCAGAACCTGACTTAAGATGTCCTCTAGTCTCTGCTAACATGTGAAATCCTACACTTCCTTACTCCCTCTTTCTAAAGTGGGGAACAAAGATACCTCCTGTTCTTCTCGATCACAAAATGCTGTCTTTTCCTCCACAGAAATTGCCTGAATTTCTAACCATTTGTTTATTTACTTATTTTCCACAAGATTGTACCCTTCATAAATACTGCAACCATTGTCCTAGCACATTTTCTGTACACTGTAATACACTGTAAGCATTAAAATGCATCTATGGGAGGAGGGAAGGAGGGAGGGAGGGAGGGAAGGAAGGAGGAAGGAAGGAAGGAAGGAAGGAAGGAAGGAAGGAAGGAAGGAAAGACGGACTTCAGAGTAATGTGGCCTATATCAATTTTTCCAGGATTGTTCTTTTGTTTGTTGTTGTTTTTTCTCCCTTGCTCCCCACTATTCTCTCTTCACAGGATATGAGACTTCACAACCTGCTAAAAATGTGCTTTTGGGACCTACCCATCTAGGAATAAACCATCCTAGTCTTGAGAGATCAAATGAAATCTGAGACCAGAGACTCATTTTCTCGTAAAATGCTTTCTCCAACAGATTTTAAAGGAAGGAAGAAAGGAAGGAAGGAAGGAAGGAAGGAAGGAAGGAAGGAAGGAAGGAAGAGGGGAAGGGGAAGGGAAGGGAAGAGAGAGGGAGGGAGGGAGGGAGGGAGGGAGGTAAGGGAAGGGATTTATTCTTTGAGTGTCAAAACAACGTTGGAGGAGAACAGTTTTTTTCTTTGAGAAAATTGAGACTCTAAATTCAAGCAGCATCATCATACCTTAATAAATAAAAGGATGTTTTTTCAAACGTTTTTAAAGATACAGTGAGATGCAGTACTCTGAGGGAAACTATTATTTCTGAAGCTTGTTCCTTATTGTCAAATCCACCCATCCCATATGGATCTCATTTCGTTGGATCTTTGCTGCTGCTTTTTATTTTATTTTATTTTTCACTAAAATATTCTCACATTTCCATTAGGTCATGTATTGTGCAATCGTAGCTTACATATCTGGTTTCTTCAAAAATTCTGGGCCAGCAAACTGTTTTGCCTCAGATAAACCCCAGATTTGTCACACAATGACAGGACTGATGTACTAGGAACTCGCTTTTGGCTGCCTTACCCGTTATACAGAGAAAACTTTCTGTAAGTTTCCAAGACATGAAAACTTTTTTTCCAAAATATTATATAAATACTAAAGATGCCTTTTACACACACCCACAAGGACTTTGCAGACATTGGAGATTCCCACAATATTCTTTTGCGGCAAGTAAAAGCCAGAGATTTGAGAAAACAATAGAGGTACCGAGAGCCCAGGCCCTGAGAGCCAATGGCATTTAAGAAAACACTCAGAGGTCTGGGTGCCGTGCTCACGCGTGTAGTCCCAGCACTTTGGGAGGCCAAGGTGAGCAGATCACTTGAGGTCAAGAGTTCAAGATTAGCCTGGTCAACATGGTGAATCCCCATCTCTACTAAAAATACAAAAATTAGCCGGTAACGATGACGCACGCCTGTAGTCCCAGTTACTCACGAGGCTAAAGGCAGGAGAATCACTTGAACTGGGAGATGGAGGTTGCAGTGAGCCAAGATCACACCACTGAACTCCAGCATGGGTGACAAAGTCAGAGTCCCTCTCAAAAACCAAAAAAGAAGACAGGCAGAGGGTGAAATCTCCAAGGGAAGCAGCTGCTCCCAACATATAAAAAAGGTTTGCTGGCCCCCTGAGCCGAGAGAAAAGTGACCAACCGGACCCTCTGTGTGTGACTATCTTTGTATAGATGCATGCTTTCCATGGGGCCAGGCACGGTGGTTCACGTCTGTAATCCCAGAACTTTGGGAAGCCAAGGTGGGTGGATCATTTGAGAAGCTCAAAACCAGCCTGGCCAATATGGTGAAACCCCATCTGTACTTCAAAATTAGCCAGGCAGTAGTGGCGCGTGCGTGTAATCCCAGCTACTTGGGAGACTGAGGCAGGAAAATCACTTGAGCCTGGGAGGCAGAGGTTGCAGTGAGCCGAGGTCGTGCCACTACTCTCCAGTCTGGGCAACAGAGTAAGACCCTGTCTCAAAGAAAAAAAAGACAGAAAGACATGCTTTCCACGGATACAGCCTGTGCTCAGATGTTTAATCCTTTGCTCTAGAGCACAGGTCAACAAACGTTTTCTGTAAAGGGCCTGATAGTAAATATTTGAGGTCTCGTGGGCCATGAATGATCTCTGTTGCATCTTTTGGTTTGTTTGTTTGTTTTAAACATCACTTTAAACATATAAAAATGATGCCTAGCTTGTGGGCTAAAGAGGCTACAGGCTGAATTTGACCCATTGGCCATAGTTTACTGACTCCTGATGTAGGCAAAAGAAGGGAAGAGAGGATTTTATTCGTGCTTCTCATAGTTGCCTTTTTGGTTTCTTGTCTAAGCCTTATTACTTGCCTTCTAGTTTATTGGAATAAACCTCCTGACTGGCCTTCCTGCCTGTAATACTACTACTTACCCAGTCATTTACGTGTGCCAGAGCCTGTGCTAGGAACTTTACATTCATTGCAGAATCCCTTTGAACAATCCTTTGAGGTAGATACTATTATTTTCTCCATGTTATAAATAGGAAAACTGAGGCTGAGAGAAGCTACGTAACCTTCCTGGGATCACACTGCTGCAAGTCTCTGAGTCAAGACCTGAAACTAAGTCTGCCTGATACCAAATCCTTAGTTGGCTCTTTCCACTAACACCTGACAATAGCAGTTCTTTCTCTTGTCTATCTACTTCCAATTCATCCTACACCACTGCATCCAATCGATCTTTCTGAGACATCCGTTTGATCATGACATTCCCCTGCTCGGAATCCTTCAGCAGCTCCTGGGGATCTCGAGTGCTTAGTGACTCCTGGACCTGAATTTCGTTTTGTTTGATAGTCTGTTATTTGTCTCAAGAGCATCGTTCTGCATCAGCTAGAGTTTCCATTGAAGAGACTTTCCAATTGTTCGTGACTCAAACCCGATCTTGTGAGATGGAGCGTTGGGTTCAGCCAACACGGAAAGCCTCTCCTCACATCCTGTCTCCATCAGGCCTTCAGCTTCCTGGACAGCTCCCAGATTCGCATGCATCATTCCACCTACATTTTAAGGTATCTCATACTTGATACCCTTTTCAAATATATTATTACATTTCATCTTCCTAAAAATCTTGTGAGGTGAGTGCTGTATCCTCATTTTACAGATGAATTAACTGAGGCTGAAAGGAGTTAAGGAAATTGTCCAAGGGCCACAGTGTGTCACTTCAGAGATAGCAAGCAGCAGCGCCACACCCCACCCTGTTGTATCCAGAGGAATCTCATCCCTGCACAGGGATGTCAATGTCAGTAGCTAAAATCTCAGGGCAGGAGGGAACAGGGAGGGAATAAGGAGGGTAACACATCTCTGAAGGCTTTTCTCTCCCAGGAACCATTTGCCAGTTTCTACAGGGCTCAAGCATTTTGTGGTGTGAAGGGAGATTTTTTCCTTACCCTAATGTTTATAACATCTTCTCCCTCTACAGGGCCTGTCTTTGCTTTACTCCAACCTCAAATGGGGATTTGTAATTTGAAAATTTCATCTCTGAATCTGCTACATCAAACACCCTTAGAGAAGAAAAACTATGTGTGTGTGATTTATACATAAATATCTATATAAATATCTGTAATAGCTCTTGGGGAGACCACATAAAGTTACCGTGCAAAGTGCATGTAATTGCCACATGGTATTTGTTACACGTATCAAGTGTAAAACTGAAAAAGATGTGGCTATTTAACAAAAGTTTAAGCAAAAGAGAGAAAGGCAAATAAGAATGAAGTAAGAATTGAAATTGCTTAAATGCTCATTCAGACAGGAGATTAGGATAACCTCCAGGCCCACCGGCAACAAATGAGGCAGGTTTGAAGTTAGAAGAATTGACGTGAATCACCTGGTTGCCATGGTTTCCAGCCAAGAACTTTTCTTCAGGCAAGTCATAAATGATTTACAACCTCTAGTAGGCTTGTCCTTGATCAAAATTATCAAGGAGGTAAATTGTGTCTTTGGGGGAATTTTCTCATTTCATTTCTAACATTGTTTCATTCATTCATTCATGAAGCATTTATTGAGTTCTTGCTGCGAGCCAGGCAGCCCGTTCGATTCTATAAAAGTAAAACTGACAGAGATCTAATCAAGTAGGAGAGATGAGGAATCACTGTTCATAACAGAAGCAGCAGCACCATTTGTGACACTCTCCCCATGTACTATTAATTATCCCATTAATATGCAAAAATGGGATTAAAAATTAGCTATCCATTATATGCAATAAAAAAGAGCCCACTGCCAGCTCTTATTCTCTCAACTGTGCAAATGAGGGTGGTCAGGGATTTACCCAACATCTTGTCTCCAGGGCCCAGCCTTCATCAGCTCTGCTCTACCCCAGCACTGCTTTGTACGAATGTAACATGAGCCATAAGTAAAATTTTAAATTTTCTAGCAACCACATTTAAAAAGAGATAAAAAGAAAGAGGGAAAAGTAATTTTGATTATATATTTTATTTAGCTCCACATATCCAAAAATACTACTTTATCCATATGTAACAAGTACAAAAGTTATTGAGATATTTTACACTTTTTTATTCATCTTCAAAATGCACTGCAAGTTCAGCCCTTACAGAGCATCTCAGTTTGGACGGGCCACATTTCAAGTGCTTGGTGGCCACCCAAGGCAAGTGGTGACTGTACTGAACAGTGCAGCTCTGACCCTTTCCCACACACGTACATTAGAACCTGCACATAGTAGGTAGTGTGGGCCAATGAGCAGGGCAAAGGTCAGCCTCTCTGAGGACATGGAGAGGAGCTTGGTTACTCCAGCAAGGCTTAGGGGATCGGGAAGGGAAGTATTCACAGAGAAAGTGCCATGTGAGCCAGATCTTAAGGAGGGAGCAGATGACGGCAGGAGAGAAGTCTTCTCAGACCAGGTGAGCAGGTGAGCAGAGGGAGAGAGGCCGGGAGGGGCAGGCTATGAACACAATGGAAACTATTCGTGCTGCTGGGCCAGGGATCCAAGATTCCAGAGGAGGAGCATCCTTGGGGAGCAGCATGACCATGATTCATGGTCAAAAATTCATACTTAGCCACACATTTATACATACATGTATATAAATATGCATACATATTTACACCTATATGTCTAAATATGTATGTTTATAAATGTACACATATTTGCACATATTTACACATGTTTACACCTTTTTTACCATGAACCATGGTCAAAAATTCATATTTATCCACACATTTATACATACATGCATATAAATATGCACACATATTTACATTTGTAGATACATATGCACCTATATAACTCAAACAGAGGTTTCACAAAACTGACTCTTACTGAATGTGATACACTCAGGTATCTTCTATTAAATTCTCTTCTAGAATAATCCTTTGATGCTGACCGTGATCCAGCAACTTGATTTCACAGCCACTCTGGGGTGGACCTCATAGAGGCTGCTAAGCGGGACGTGTGCCATGTGGATCTCCAACACCCACTTCCCTCTCTTCTGGCAACACCATGCCCATTTCCATGGTGCAAGTGTGTCAGTGAAGCTGACCCACCTCTGGTTCCAGGAGGAAGCAAATAACTCCCATGTGGCCCACCAGAGCCTTGTGTCTGGAAGCCACCTCAGCCGACTCAGGGACAGTGCATGGCCAATCACAGCTTATCCCACAATTTTTACTTTAGTGATCAGGGTAAAGAAAACAACTTATACTATATTTAGGAGATAACAGGAGCAGAGGGCCAGCTGAAAGCAGGAAAACAGAGAAGACAAAGTTTTGAAAGTATTGCTTGACCCCTGGATCAAGCCATGCCTGAACTCCCATCTGATTTAAAAGTAGTACTTTTAAATTATATGAGCCAATAGATTGCCCTTTTTTTTCCTTAAGCTTAGTTGAGTTGGGATTTCTGTCCATTGAAAACAAAAGAAGTTGATTGATAAAATCCTCACATGTATCTCGCAGACGCACAGTGCCTTTTTATTGCCTGATTTGATAAAGCTCTAGGCATTTTTCTTCCCAGCAATTCTATGTCCTTTACAATTGTCCTTTGCTTTTCTCTTTAATTCAGGATACTTTCTTTATGCATTCTTTTCACCATAGTATGAATATCTCACAACAGTCTTAAGTGGGCTACTTCTTCTTGGGAAATTTGCATTTTTAAACTCACTAGTCAAAGGAGTTATCTGTCTAAGAACAGAATAGAATTTCAGCATTGTGGCACAGGCAGTTGTGAAAAATATCTGGGAACAAAGATTCACCTGGTGCCTGCTCTGAAAAATTGTAAGCCTACTTCTGTGGCCAGGGGTTGGTATTTCTCAATTAATTTAAAGGTCACACTTTTGTTGTTGTTGTCATTGTTGTTGTTGTTGTTGTTAAGTGATGAGTTCTTTCCTGAAACTCTGTGTTTTCCTCCGGGTTTGTGACTCTCCAAAAATCTCTACCTTAATTTGAACAAGGCACCCAAATAGGTGTATCCTGTGGAAAGGAAAATACGAAGCTTCAAAAATAAATGATCTGCCAAGATTTCAGAGCTGCAAAAGGTTGTACCTAGAACTGTCAAATGTCAAAAATAATTACCAGGTAGAAAGTGACTCACACATCCAGCAGGCATGATCAAAACTAATCCTCCCTGCCTTCATCTGTCTGGACAAAGTTAGGTAGGAAAGCTGCCTAGCCCAGCACCTTCAGGCCCCATGGGTTTGGAGAGGGATAGCCCTCAACCTCATATTGGAACATTCTCTTTAGCTTCTAGGGGTGATTTTATATACTGACTGGTTAGTTGCTGTTTTGACTTGTGTATTTGTTTTTATACACATAAAACTTTTCATAAATGCACAGAGATTATATTTACTAGGATGTTTTAGCTTTTCATTGTACAATAAAACATACTACAAATGCATAAAACTATACCAAAAAAATGGAAATCTTGATGAATTATTATAACTACCATGCAGATCAAGAAACAGAATTGTGCAGCCACCCCAGATATCCCTGTTTTATGTCCCGTCCCGGACACTATCCCTCTCCTTCAAAAATAATCACTACTGGGACTTTTTTTTTTTTTTTTTTTTGAGATGGAGTTTCACTCTTGTTGCCCAGGCTGGAGTACAGTGGCATGATCTTGGCTCACTGCAACCTCCACCTCCCAGGCTCAAGCAATTCCCCTGCTTCAGCCCTCCGAGTAGCTGGGATTACAGGCATGCACCACCATGACTGGCTAATTTTGTATTTTTAGTGGAGACGGGGTTTCTTCCTGTTGGTCAGGCTGGTCTCGAACTCCCAACCTCAGTTGATCCGCCTGCCTCGGACTCCCAAAGTGCTAGGATTACAGGCCTGAGCCACCATGCCTAGCCTGGGACTTTTATAATACCTTTTGTGTGTTTCTTTGACATGAATCCTTAGACACTACCGCTCCATCTTGCCTATTTCTTTTTAATTTGAAAGACTACTTTTCTCTATATCATTGGTTCCCTCTCCATCCTTGTCTTTTTCTTACAGGTTATCTATTGCAGAGGCCAGCATGCTATGGTTTAAGGTTATTTTTTACCCCTGTATATTTATGCCTGTTACCCCTCATCTTGTTCTCCCCCACCTTGATCTATATTCAAGTACTTCCCTCCTCCACTTGACACCAAGTACCTCATGCTAACAACCAGTGTTGCACCCTTTGGTATTTTTCTCCATTCTCATAAATCATATGCAATTGTAGACATTACTACTATCACACAAACGATCATAACAGCCACACTTACTGAGCACATTATATTCCAGGCACCACTGTAAGTCTCTGCTTACAATAGCTGATTTAATCTTCATGACAATCCTAAAGTAGGTGTTGCTATTGTCCCTCATTTAATATACAAGTATAAAGATCAGCAACACAGAGAGGTTACCTTAAGTTCCCAAAGTCCCACAGTCAATAAGAGCTAGATCCAGGACCAAACCCAGATACTCTGGCTTCAGAGGTGAAGAAGCACAAATTCAGACCCACCTCGATTTTTTGATACAAAAATAGGATGACATTAGACATTATTTATGCAATATATTGTGGGCATCCTTCCAAGTCAACCAGCTCAAAGTCATGCTTTTCCGATCACAGCATAAAAGTGTAGGATATGGATGTGTCAAATTGCAAATCAACAACTGACCTTCATTTATACCACTTTTCATTTTATATCACGTTTTGCTCTAGACATAGTGTTACAAATATTTTGACCTCTTTATTTTTGGCCAGTGCGGCAGATAAGGAGGGTCATCTCTTTGCTTTTGTGGACTGCGTTTTCCTTTTGAGCATCTTCTCATCTTGGTCATTGAGGCTTGCTCTCCCATGCACTGTTCTTCATATTCTTCACTGATTTTTCTCTTGGGACTGCTTGTCTTGTATTCATGAATTTGTAAGCATATTTGAACATTGGATGTGTAACCCTTTGTCTGCAGAGGGTTGCTTGGTTATGTACTAGCAAATTAAATTATTATTATTTTTTTTAGAGATAGGGTCTCACTCAGTTGCCCAGGCTAGAGTATAGTGGCATGATCATGGCTCGCTGTAACCTTGAACTCCTAGTCTCAAGCGATCCTCCCGCCTCAGCCTCCCAAAGCACTGGGATTACAGATGTCGGCTACCGTGCCCAACCTTCTTCTTCTTCTTTTCTTTTTAATAGTTCACTTTTTTTACTTGGTAAAGATTATAGATTTAGGGGAGAATTGTGAAAATTGTGGAGTTGACGAATAAATTCTTAAGTGGCGATTTGTATTCACTCATACCAACAAGTTAATTGCATCATTGATACACTTTATTCTCTGGATAGGATGAGACATTTCAGGGCTCATGTACCTATTCAACATCTTTACTCACTGAAGAGAAGACAGTTAATTTATGTAAGAGACCATGAATTGCAGAATATTCCTGGGTCCACATGCCTTCCTTCCGAACCTTTTCAAGGCCAATGCACAAATGAGACGGTTCCTGCTAAGATCATATGATGACAGTTTTTGTAAGACGGAGTTGTCAGGCTTCCCTCTGGCAAGAATTGGTCAACTAGACAGCTAATATGTATTCCACAAGGTTCTGTTTTGGGTGTTTTGAATCGTATTCTATTCAATCAAGTCCACATTTCCAAGGGAACTTTTGAAAGTCCCTTTATTAATTGGGTTTCCTGAAAAGCAGAGCCTGAGACAAGGACTTGGGTGCAGGTGGTTTCTTTGGGAAGTGAGCCCAGGAGGCAGGAGGGAGGGAGCCAGGAGAGGTAGACAGGGAAGATGTGTTATCACACCGGCTACTGCTGTGGGCACCTGGGCTCACCCGCCACAGGAACCATGTAGAAAGCACCTCAGGGTTGCCCCCTGAGGGAAGGGAGGCTGGAGTGTTTGTCCTCCAACTCTCATTCCCCTCGGCTGGGGTGGCCTTCAGAGATGGGAAGCCCCCTGTGCTTCAGGGACACTCCTGCACATATGCCCAGTGCTCTTTCATGCTCCGGAGGAAGCCCTGAAGCAGATCAGAGAGACCCTGAAGCCCGTGGTGAGGCGGGAGGCTGCCAGCCCGCAGGTCACTGTCCACCGCGGAGGTACAGAAATCACAGGAGCACCAAGGGGGAGTGACTCGAGGCACAGAGAGTACGTGCTGCCACCCCTCTCAGGCCCCATTGGGGCTTCCTGCAACATCTCCCCCTTCTTCTCAAGATGTCTCTTTCCTGCTTCCACCGCCTGACTCATGTTTTGTTTCTCCCTCTGCAATATCCCCCTCTTTAATCTGAGCCTAAAATTATCCCGCTATCTTTCAAAATCCAGCCGTAAATCCTACCTTTGGGAGGCAGCATAATGGTGCAGAGTTTTGGGGCTTTGGGGTCCAATGTAGTTGCCAAGTCTGGCTTAGCCTCTTCTGGACTGCTTCACGGACTGGCCTTAACCTAGGCTCTCTGAGAGGCGAATGCCATCCTGCAGCACAGACACACAGAAGTCTGGCTCTCCCAGAGCCTCTGCTGAACACAAGTATGGCCCCCGCACCAAAGCTCTCCACCAAGCAAATGCCCAGAATGCTCCAGAGAGATGATCTCCGCTTCTGTAGAAATGAGAAAACAACTGCATGAAAGAAAGCAAAGAGGGTTGGAAGGAGCAAATCAGGCTTTGACAGTGAGATAAAACTGCTCTCCTGCATGGTCCTTTACCAAGGTCTTCTGTCCTCCAAAACCCTTCCAATCAGTCTTTCCCCAACCCACTACTCTGTCACTGTAGCCTCGGTCAGAGAGATTTAATCACACAATCCAAGTAACCACTCAGTCTGCACAAAACTCACGTTGCTTCCAGAACGTAATAGAAGAGGAAGCTTTTTCCCTCCACAGGGAAACAAATGAGGGAGGGAGGGTGGAAGCATTCACCTTCACTTATGAAAGAGAGAATGTCTGGATTTGAGTAGCTGGAAGCAACTCAGGTATGTGCCACTGGTCACATTGTGTAAGTGTCATTTTCCACTCATCTCTGAGGTTCAAATATTAAAACTGACACTATGTCATTGCTTGAGAGTTATTCCTTGCAAAATGACAACAAATAATGTTATCATAAACAAGTCCGCACAAAAGTCTTTCCCGCCTAATTTAATTTCAGGAGAAACTATGCTAATCCTTTAATTATGCAGCATGCTTATGGGTCAAACTAACTTCCTTCTGCTGAAAAAGACTTTGCTGTCACAGGGGCTGTTGATGAATATCTGCTCGAAGAATTTATAAAGTTACAGAAAAATTCCCTTCTTAAAAAAAAAATAGCAGAGTGGAAAACGTAATCCTTTTAAGAAAGAAACACTAGATAGGCTCAATCAACAGATCAGCAGCAGGTTCCACCCTTGTGCCAGCTCGCTGCTGGAAGACTTTCAGGCAAAGCCCACTGGGAACAGGGTCTCCGTGTTGGACAGTTCCTTTTTTTTTTTTTTTTTTTTTTTTTTGAGACAGAGTCTCTCTCTGTTGCCTAGGCTGAAGTGCAGTGGTGCGATCTCACCTCATTGGGTTCAAGCAATTCTTGTGCCTCAGTCTCCTGAGTAGCTGGGACTACAGGTGTGCACCACCACACCCAGCTGATTTTTGTATATTTAGTAGAGATGGGGTTTCACCATGTTGGTCAGGATGGTCTCAAACTCCTGACCTGAACTAAAGTGATCCTCCTGCCTCGGCCTTCCCAAAGTGCTGGGATTACAACCATGAGCCACGATGTCCGGCCAAAGAGGACATTTTCCAAAGGGTGTTTGGGGATTAACTGAATAAAAGTCACAGATAAAGTTGTGGGTTCAGCTGAGGAATCACCTGCTCCAAGCTGAAGAAGGAACTCCTCGTGGCATGGCCAAGGTTGAGTGGAGGATCCAGTATTCGCCCTGAAAATGGTACAGTTGTGGTTTTGGGGAGGACCTGGGGTTGGAATCCTGGCTGTGCCACTTTGGAGCTGTATGATGATCATCAAATCTCAGACCTCAATGTAAGACATTTTGCAAAAATAGGAAGAGCAACCTCTACCTTATGAGACTGTTGTTAGGATTAAAGAGACAGTACATAGGAATGCACTTTGCAAAGTCTGAAACACATACGTAATAGTAGCAGAATTTGGCTGTTCACTCCAGTGGCTTGTGTTCTAGAGGTACATAGAGCCCAAACGAGTAATTTTAGCTCATTCATCCTACCCCACTTCCCACACTACCAGATTGCCCTGGGTCTCATGGAAGCTCCAAGCATAGGCAAATAATTTCACTCGAACAAGCTGCACATAGTCTAATACATTTTAAAACTAAAAATAATTAAACCTTTCCAGTACCAGAGCCAAGAACAGAGAGACAGATCGATGGCATAGATTACAATGCCTGGAAAAAAAGATGGCGGTCTTTCAAAATCAAAAAAAAGATAGTATTGGAAAAACAGGCCAGTTAGAAAAAGCACTCAATTCATACCTCGCTTTTTGAGTCAAATTAATCCTTAATGGGTTAAAGAACTAACGTTAAAAAAAAATTAAACCAGAAAAAGTAGCAGAAAAAGCATAACAAAACACGCTTACAGTTTTGTTGGGGATAGATAAGCATGATGAAAAAAGACACCATAAAAAATTGATAAACTTGGTGGGGGCGCAGTGGCTTATGCCTGTAATCCCAGCACTTTGGGAGTCTGAGGTAGGGGGATCACTTGAGGTCAAGAGTTTGAGACCAGTCTGACCAACATAGGGAAACCCTGTCCCTACTAAAAATACAAAATTAGCTGGGCATGGAGGCGCATGCCTGTAATCCCAGCTGCTCGGGAGGCTGAGGCAGGAGAATTGCTTGAATTCAGGAGGCGGAGGTTGCAGTGAGCCAAGATCGAGCCATTGCACTCCAGCCTGGGCAACAAGAGCGAAACTCTGTCTCAAATAAAAAAAAAATCATAAACTCAACTATAACAAATAAATTTCATATGGGGAGGATAAACATATATAATACATATATATATTTTTTACATATACACACACACACATATATATATAGAGAGAGAGTCATAGTGGCCATATCCACTATCACCAAAATATAAGACCAGAAACTTTGGGTGTATACGTGTGTGTGTGTGTGTGTGTGTGTGTGTGTGTGTGTATAAAGCACATGATCAACCATGATTTAAAAATTTACAGCATACCATGAGAAACAGAAAATAAACGTAAGATTTCTCTTTATAAGAAGAAAAAGCTGGACATCCAATAAGAGAAAAATGCATAAAGAGTCTAAAAACACAGTGCAGAGAAAAAAAAAAATCAAAAAACACAGTTAATAAATGAAGGTGCTCAAACTCACTCATAATAATAACATTAATATGAAAATAGTAAATATCATTTTTCCACTTATCATATGGGGAAAAAAGTTTGACTATATCCATTCTTTGTTAGAGAATGATATGATTGACATAATTATTTTTGGAGAATATCATATGGGAAGCTATTTGGTAAGATCTGTGCAAAATTTTAAAGTACATACCTGGCAAATATATTTTTAGAAATACATCTTTCTCACAAGTGTCTAAAATTTTTATGAACAAGGATATTTGTTAAGCAGTGTTTGCTTACAAAAAGAAGGTGGGGTGTGGATGAGTCCTAAGTGCCCATTAGTTGGAGAGTAGTCAAATAAGGTAGGAAGTATTCATATAATGAAATACTGAATAGCTACATAAAGAATAAAAGAGGGCCAGTAGTGATGGCTCACACCTGTAATCCCAGCACTTTGGGAGGCCATGGTCACCTAAGGTCAGGAGTTTAAGACTAGCCTGACCAACACGGTGAAACCCTGTCTCTACTAAACACAAAAAATTAGCTGGGCGTGGTGGCATGCACCTATAATCCCAGCTACTTGGGAGGCTGAGGCAGGAGAATCACTTGAATCCAGGAGGCAGAGGTTGCAGTGAGCCAAGATGGCGCCATTGCACTCCAGCCTGGGCAACAAGAGCGCAACCCCATTTGAAAACAAGAAAAGAATAAAAGAGAATCGTTTATACTGACATGAAAAAAAATGTCCATATATTATCAGCTTTAAAAAGCCTACTTCACAAAAGTGTGCAATTCATTCAGGTAGCATGAAAGCATCTATGTACTTTGAATATATAAAATATATGTAGAATACATAAGCATTCTTATAAGTGCATAGAAAAGTCTATAGTGTTACACACAATGAGGAATGAAATTTAGAGGACAGTGGAAGGCAAGAGACTATAATTTAGCACTTAATTCCACTTTATATGCTGTGTGAAAATTTTTAA
Organism: Trachypithecus francoisi; assembly: GCF_009764315.1. Lineage (NCBI taxonomy): Eukaryota > Metazoa > Chordata > Mammalia > Primates > Cercopithecidae > Trachypithecus > Trachypithecus francoisi. The sequence goes on from NW_022681461.1 coordinate 11,209,620, forward strand.
CTGGGATTTGTATAGCTTTTATAATTTAAGTTGAGATAAATTACTGTCTTATTCTATACACACAAACCCCAATAAAATTAAATGTAGAACATTCTCAGAAATAAACTAGATATATTGATGGTCCACCTTAACCAGAGAAAACTCTCTGAAAATATATGAGCTCTTTACTTGGAGAACTGTAGAACAACAAAATTGTCTAGATAAATTCTTTTTTTTTTTAATTTAAAGGAGTTTAATTGAGCAATGAACAATTCACGAATCAGGCAGCCTCCAGAATCACAGCAGATTCAGAGACTCTCCCACAAAGGCATGTGATGGAAGATTTATAGACAAAAGGGAAGTGGCATGCAGAAATCGGAAGTGAGGTACAGAAACAACTGGATTGGTGACAGCTCAGCGTTTGCTTTATTTGAACACAGTTTGAACACTCGGCAATGCATGAGTGGCTGAAGTACAAAGTACAGCTACTGGGACTGGCCAAGACTCAGCTATTGTTACGGGTGCAGACTCCTAAGTTAGGTTTTAAATCTTGTCTGCCTATTAAGTTCGGTTGTAGTCCGTCTACAAGGACTCAAATATAGAAGTATGCAGGCCTTCTCAGGCCACATCTATTTCGCTTTAACAATTGCCCCCTTTTGGTCATTTTCTCAATTTTGAGAGATTGGCCAAAACTTCAGTCATTGATGTCACTATCACCACTGTAAATGTATTTATTTCTCTTGAAACCCACTGGGAAATAGTAGAACAGTAAGTTTTGCAAAGATAGGAACAAGGACTTGAGGAGAGGGTACCTCCTTATGCTGGAACGTCCTGTTCACAGGAGAAAAACAAAACCTGGTCTGTTCTAGGATCTATGTGTTTCCTTAAAGTCTTGGTTTGATTATGTCATATTCAGCATGAGTGACTCCGTTTTGGTTTGGTTTGGTCTGTTGGGACCTAGTGCATGAGTTCAGGCCAAAACATTGGCCTTCTGTGATTTGGTTCAAAAAAAAATTACCCCTTTTTGGTCAGGTTCTCACTTAGGTGAGAGTGTGACTAAAACTTAGGGCCTTGGCAGCACTCTCAGTTACCATCATTTTGGGTTTCCAATCTCAGCATGTCATTCACAGATTAAGGTGTCCTCATGATCATACATTTCTTTCAGCTCTTGGCATTCCAGTTGAAGAGAGACCATTTGGCATTCTAGAGATGGCTGTGTGCAAACATTTAAAACATTTAAGAGAACACAGCGCACCAGGGAGACTACTATTATGACTATCTGGAGGATAATACCAAGAGTTTGGTGTATGCTCCTTACCCAGGGTCCCCACAAACCAAACCACCTAAAATCAAATAGATCAAAGAGTAAGTTAGATAAGGAGTCTATTCACTTAAGTTAGCGGTCTTTTCATTAATCCTCTACCACTGAATCCCTGTAATACCTGATGTATTTCTCCATAGGCCATAAGTGCCAGCAGCTGCACAGAACCTTTTCTGTTTAGCCAATTCTATTATTTAGCATAATTTTCATAAGAGAATGTGAAGTCCATTGTGTAACCATGGCCTTTATGGTAGAATCTGCTATAGAGCCTATCATGAGGGATACATTTCTAATCATTGCCTCTTTTATTCCAAACCATGGAAAAAAGACATAACAAATGATAGCCTTCTAAAAGATTGAATACTCTGTCTCTACTAAAAATACAAAAATTAGCCGGGCATGGTGGCGGGTGCCTGTAATCCCAGCTACTCGGGAGGCTGAGGCAGAGAATTGCTTGAACTCAGGAGGCAGAGGTTGTAGCGAGCCAAGATCGCGCCACTGCACTCCAGCCTGGCGACAGAGTGAGACTCTCTCAAAAAAAAAAAAAAAAAAAAAAAAAAAAAGGATTGAATGCCTCCTGGCAAGGTTCTCTTTAACTCATGATGTGGGTTAAGAGGAGTGAATTGATGTTCTGTTTCTGACTGATTATGAGGCAACATATGTACTGTTAAAGTTTCTCACCTACATTGGGCCTTTATGTTTTATCTATCAAAGTATAAGTTTATCCACGTATAAGGCTGGCTGCAAAATCCTTCACAAAAAACATAGAGCCCTTAAGTTTGCACAACAGACCCTCTTTTCATTTCTATTATTCATAGAGACATAGATAAGGAAAAATATTCAAAGATAAGAGTCTCATAATAGTAGAGAAGTCTTGATCCATGATCTTGGGAAAAGCTGTTCACATCAAGGATGCCATCTTCTTCTTGGGAAATACTTTCCTGATTAGCTTTTCCTTAAGAGTTCTAAGATTGTGAGGGACCCTTCTCAGTTGTGAGATTAAGAACCCCAAGTTCAAGGTTTCACAGTTTTGTTACAGTGTGGATGGCAAGGGCAGTCTTTCTCTGATGTTCTCAGAAGATCCAGTCTTCGCGTTCTAGATTGTGAAGAGATTGACTGTCCTCGGTGAACCTTAAAAAGTTTTCTTTACCTGGGGAAAACACACTGTACCATAATAATCTACTGTTACAACAACAGCCCTCCGGCATAGGAGAGCTTTTATACAACCAGAAAACATGCCTTGAAAATGACAATTAAATGAAATCCCTTTATAAATCTTTAAATGGCCCGTATCAGATAACCAAACATACCTGAAGCTTTGATTGTTTTCCCAGGAATATGGATTTGACAAATCAAACATTGGTTATAAACTGTTCTAGCAATTTATAAGTCACCACACCAATATATTTAATTTGGGTCATTTTATCTTTTCCATGATGAGTCATGGAAAAGGTCTTCACTGACGGACTCAGGAAGGACAAGGTGGCTGTTTTGGTTCTCCATGAGTTCATGCTTAATTAATATTAGACCTATATCCCCTTGAATACCAGTTGTTTCTCCAAATTAGGTGTCTAGCACTGATGACTGAGGGGTTAGCATAGGTAATTTAACTTAGACCGTGGAGTTCATTCAAGTTGTAATCTAAACAATTTTAGTTTTAGGTGACTTAGCATAAAAATCCGGCAAAGTATTTTCTTGGTTTTCAATTAATTTTTGTTCTGTTTGGATTGGCAGTTCTATAAACCAGTCAGTGTTTTCATTTAAGTTTTAGGAATTGTTACCCAGTCCGATTCTTGTGGAACTGAGGAATTCGCAGGGAATTCTTACCCACGATACGATGTTAAAGTTATTAGAAACCTGTATTCAAGAGAGTTTTTCAGGGTCCTTCCCATCCTTTCACAAACCGCCTAAAAGACACCATATTCTAGGATTTCTGCGTGCTTGTGAAGTTTTCAGAAACTGCATCAGCATTAAGCAATTAATTGTGGAAATGACTTTAAACAGTTATAGTGGCAGGGCGCGGTGGCTCGTGCCTGTAATCTCAGCACTTTGGGTGGCCGAGGCGGGTGAATCACCTGAGGTCAGGAGTTTGAGACCAGCCTGGCCAAAATGGCAAAACACCATCTCTACTAAAAATACAAAAATTAGCCAGGCCCGGTGGCAGGCACCTATAATCCCAGCTACTCAGGAGGCTGGGGCAAGAGAATCACTTGAACCCGGTAGGAGGAGTTTGCAGTGAGTCAAGATTGTGCCACTGCACTTCAGCCTGCATGACAGAGCAAGACTAGATCTCAAAAAAAAAATAAATAAATAAAATTAAAGTTACAGTTAAAGACACAATTGACAAGGGAATTTGGTTATTTCTGTGGTCCACAATAATTTAACATAATAACCATAATTATGATTGATAGCAGATACTCAGACATATTAGAATCTTAGAAATCCCATATATTTTTGGAACATGTTGATGACATACACTAAAATATAACCTGAAGAAGGTTAAATACTGTCTTTTATTCTGACAATGCTTCCCAAGTAACTTAACAAGTCCAATAGCCCTGTTTACCTCTTCTGGATGCTTCAGGAGCCTTCTGTAAGCCTCCCAAAGTTACAGGTCAGCAAAGACAATCTTGAAGCTGAAATTTGATTTGGGGAAGCCTATCAAATATGTTAAAGGTTTTTAAATTATTATTTCATTTTGTTTTAAGTTCTAGGGTACATGTGCGGAACGTGCAAGCTTGTTACGTAGGTAAATGTGTGCCATGGTGATTTGCTGCAGCTATCAATCCATCACCTAGATATTAAGCTTAGCATGCATTAGCTATTTTTCCAGCGCTCTCCCTTCTCCCACCTCCCTGTCTAGATAAATTCTTAAAACCTCCAGAAAGTTTCTCGCATAAACATATCTGGCTTGTTTTCTCGGGTGTATTTTTTCGTATTTTATTAATTTACTTATGAATATTTCCACCCTGTTCCTAAAAGAATTTGAGAATTTATTAAATTTATTTAAAGAGTTTTTTAAATTTTTTTATTTATTAAAAGAATTTATTAAAATGTATATAGATACTTCTATAAGACTAAAAAATGAGAAAATAAAACAGGGAAATATGTAAGGTAAAATAAAGTCAGAAATAGCGTTACTAGGGGAAAAAATGTATATTATAACATCTTGATGTCTCCATGGCTTCATGTATCTCAACATCTCTGCAAACAGGGGAATACAATAGTTCCAAACCTCACAGTCCTCATAAAATCAAAGCAAACCAATTTTTTACAAGAGCACCAGGAGGACACAATGGGGAAATGATAGTCTTTTTAATAAATGGTGCTGGGAAAACTGGATTTTTATATACAAAAGAATGAAATTAGACTATTATCTGATAACATACACAAAAATAAACTCGAAATGGATAAAAGATCAAAATACAAGACCAGAAACTACAAAACCCCTGGGAAAAGAACATAAGGGAAAAGTGCCTGGACATTGACCTTGGCAATGATTTGTTGGGTATCACACCAAAAGCTCAGGCCACAAAATAAATAAATAAATAATAAATAATAAATAAATAAATAAATGGGACTCCATCAAACTAAAAAGCTTCCACACAGCAAAAGAAACAATTCACAAAATAGAAGGGCAGCCTAACAATAGGGAAAACGTATTTGAAAATCATATATCTGATAAGGGGTTAAAATAAAAAACGTATAAAGTACTTATAAAACTCAATAGTAGAAAAACAAAAACAAATTTAAAAATGGGCAAAAATCTGAATAGCTATGTCTCCCAAGAAGACATAAAAATGACCAAAAGGTATATGAAAAGGTGCTCAACATCATTAATCACCAGGGAAATGCAAACCAAAGGCCCTGTGAGATACCACCCCATGCCCATTAGGATGGCTGTTATCAGAGTCAAAAGATAACAAACGTTTGTGAGGGCGTGGGAAAAAGAGAACTTTGATACGCTGTTGGCGGGAATGCACGGTGCTACAGCCATTATGGAAAACAGTCTAAAGGTTACTGGATAAATTAAAAATAGGAAATGATGCAGGGTTTTTCCCGGCCCCTTCTTTGGACTCATGACAGGCGCAAACGTTTACTCAGCCCACCACGCTCAACCCCTTGCGGGAGGGAGCATGTAAGCGAGCGAGTGCAGGACCCGGCCGCCACTCTGGGAGTCCACACAGAAGCAGGCTTCATGCATAGCCAGACCAGGCATGAGCCAGTGAGTGCGGGACCCGGCCGGCTTCTCCAGGCGCCGCACAGGGGTGGACCAGGTGCAGGTGAGCAAGTGCAGGACCTTGTTGGTCACTCAGGGCCCCGGCAGGAGCAAGCTCTGTTTACTCGGACTGAGGTGGCAACCTAGAGGAGATGTCTTCGACCCCCAAGCCCCAAAGGCTGTGTTGCAATGCTGTCTTAGCTCCACTGTCCATGAACAGTAGTGTGTTAATCAGCTCAGTTGGCCCCTTGCCTTGTTGCGTGGGTATCAAGTTCTTGTCCAGCATCCAAGAAGAATGAGGTTGTGCGGACACTTGAAGGATGGTGAAGGCAGAGAATTTTATTTAGCAATGGAAATGGCTCGTGGCAGAGAGGGGAGCTGGAGAGGGGACAAGACAGAGTAGGAAATGGGAAGATGTAGATCAGAAAATACAAATTAGCAGAGGTATAGGATGAACAAGTGCAGACGTCAGATGTACAGCATGGGGACTATAGGTAATAAAATTGTACTGAATATGGGAAAAATTAAATAAGTGTGAAAATCACACAAAAGGTAATCAAGGAGGAAAATAAATGAGATCAGAAATAATGTTAGGAGAAAAAAAAAATGTATGTTATACCACCTTGGTGTCTCCATAGCTTTAAATATCTCTGAAAATAGGGAAACATAACTGTTCCAGACGCCACAGTGACCATCAAATCAAAGCAAATAATTATTTAAGAAGAGCCCAGTTAATTGAGGGTGGTGATTCCTGAGAGTAACAAGGTTCTCAAGAAATTGTACAAAAATGAGTTTTATAGAGTAGTATCTACTGGGTTATGGAAAATAGAGGAAAAAAAGATGTTGTTCTGTACCTTTTAGTATGGGATCTTTTTCAAAGCAACAAAACGGACATGAACGTACCTACTTCATGTCACAGTGTGCAATTTAGATGGCTAAAATCACAAAGAATGCCTAAAACAAAACAGTTTTTGCTAACCTGCTATCCCCAGCACCGAGCATAGTGCCTGACACATAGTAAACATTCAAAAAAGTATTTTATAGCAGTGTTAAAACATGATGAACTTGGACTTCATGTAGACGTCCTGTAACTGTTTTCCATGATGCTTTTAATCAGTTACAAACTGGACTGCCAAGGGAGAAAATACACAAAAGAAGCTTGGAATTTCTTTCAAAACATACTCCCTTTCTCTACTTGCTCTGGGAGTTGGGAGGTGGGTGCAAAATCACTAAAAGATAAGTTTTCTGGCATGAAACCAGGAAAAGTTTAAAAGGTGCTATTGTACAGCTGTCAGCTCAAGGAACTGTGTTGCAGAACTAATAAGAAAGAAATGGGAAACCCATGATTGAATCAGCTGCAGACTCATTACTCACAGTACCTGCAGGGAGAAGCATCCATCAGGGTGTCAGGTATCTAAGGGAGGGGACATTTAGCAACTGGGCAAAAGTTGAAGGTGGGAGCTGTCATTTACCCACATACTTCTCACTGGGAGAAACTTCATGCTGGTGGCAGCTGCACCACTTCACCTCCCTTGAAAATAAAGAAGCAGTTCCACTAGTCACCCAAAGCATTTCACAGAGGACTGACATACACTGCCCATATACTCTCTTTTCACCCTCTGGCCACAAAACTCATTATATAACAATCAGATGCCTTACACTCCAAGGAACTGATTTTGCATTCACCTATTAGCCTAGCAGGCCTTCCAAACTGGAGGGTAGCGAACACATGTGCATGGCTGTCTAACAGAGACGTTTAGCGCAAAGGTGAGTGCATCAGAATGAAGGGGTCACTGATGGAGAAAGGAAACTAGAAGCATCTCAAAGCAGCCACCCTCCAATACTAACCAATCCTTACTGCCATCTCTAGGACACAAACAAGGTAGGAAGGATGATAAGAAAGGTGAAATGACTAAACTGGCTTCTGGTAGTATGTTCTTGTCCTTTTCAAGTAGTGGACTGAATTAGCACAAAAATGGAGCTCCTTGCATCTAGTTGGTGAAACCAGGCTGTATGCCCTCAGGTGCCCTCCGCCTGGAAAGAATGCACCCATAGCAACAGGGCGGGCTGCACGCCAAGCAACCCTGGGCTTCCTTTTTCATTTTTCATACTTCCAGTTCTTTCCTTCCCAGCTAGATTGCAAGTCTGTGCCCATCTCTTTCTTTTGCATCTCTCTTATCATGGAAGAGTCTTGAATAAGCTAAAGATGATTCAGAAATTATTAGTCCTTTCTGAGCAGTTAATTGAACATGTCAGACCACACCATAGAGACCAACCAAAACAGGAATTTACCCTCTTTTTAAAGACATCCAAAAAACAAAATTCTACATATTTTATTCTCTAATCCAATTGAAAATCTTGGATAGAAAAATCAAAGTTCCAAAATTATATCACATGAGGAGGGGGACATGCAAGGGGGAGATTAAAGACGGGTAAAGAATGTGATAAAAAGGTCAGGCGTGGTGGCTCACGCCTGTAATCCCAGCACTTTGTGAGGCCAAGGCGGGTGGAACACCTGAGGTCAGGAGTTCAAGACCAGCCTGGCCAACATGGTGAAACCCTGTCTCTACTAAAAACACTAAAATTAGCCAGGCGTGATAGTGCACACCTATAATCTCAGCTACTTGGAAGGCTGAGGCAGGAGAATCGCTTGAACCCAGGAGGCGGAGGTTGCAGTGAGCCGAGATCCTGCCATTGCACTCCAGCCTGGGCAACAGAGCAAGACTCTGTCTCAAAAAAAAGGGAATGTAATAAAAATTGACACCCCTTTCCCCAGGAAATCAAGGCTTAAGTTGGTCTCCCTTTACAGACAGACAGAGCCAGCTACAAACTATGGAGCTCAAAGAGGAATGAAACACCAGGAGCAGAGCTGTGACTGGAATGGGAAAGTCAGTTGGGTAGGCCCAAGGCTCTTGCTACCAAATAACTCCCTGTCCTTTCTACCTGAAACCTCAGCTCCTACAAAACAGTGTACAGACACCCCAAGAAAGTTCCCTTCTGCCAACAGTATCTCTTGCTAGACATAAACACCTACTTTCAAAGCTTGAAATTTATTAGCACCCAAATGATGTTTATTACCCTGCAGCTTGTGATCCTGTCATGGATTCTATCAGCCAAGGAGACTGGATTAACTCACATACCTCGGCATTTACGGCTCTGAAGTGAGCCAGTGTTCAAAAAGCGTGCTGAGGACAGATGGAGTTGCTGGACCCACAGGTGGATGAGCTTTGCTGGGGCAGGAGGGCCCTGGTCCTGGCTGAAAGAACACCTAGGACCAAGGAGAGAATGCAAAATAATGACGCAGGAGCCTGCACCACACCCAGCAGCCAACCAGAGAAGAAAAGGAACAAAATGCTGGGCAATCAAATGCAAGAAAAAAAGCAGCCAGATTTTTCATTGAAATAAAACTGAAAAAAAAAAAAAATCAGTGTCACTGGAATTTATTTCTAAAGGAACTTTCTGAGTAATCTTATGTACACATATAAGAGGAATTAATTTTTTAAACTGAGAGTTTTAAAAAGCATTTTTTAATACTAGAGATGTGTACATTTTTGTAAAGCAATTTCAACATCTGCAGACGTAACTAGAACACTTCAAGAGAAAATGAAAATTTAAATAAACACTGAAGGTTATTCAGTGGGTTAGGAGTTCAGGGAAAGAGAAAGAAGCAGAGAGCCCAGTGAAATGTATATAAATTCTAAACCTCCCAAAATATAGGTGGAAAAAAATAGCAATCATTTTAGTCTTTTGTTATCATTTTCTGCGGCAGTTCTTATTTTTTGTTAACTATTGTTTGTTGTTAGAAGGAAAATACAATGTGACAGTGACAAACAAGGCATTTATATGATAAGCTCTGGCCTTTGTCTTTGGGTGCTATCTCTGAAGCAGGAATAATTGTGCTGGGTGTTGGTTGGAAGGCAGTTTGATAGGGGGACTTCTAGATTTGCCTCCCTAAGTGATGTGTATGTCCAAGTCCCATGGTCGTGGTCCTTCCTTTAGTTTGCCCATTTGTGGTCCCCACTGTTGTAGATTATAGGCAGCTGGTTTCAGGTTATTTATTAATTCTGGAGCTGTAATAAAGCACTGTTTTCTAAAAAAAAAAAAAAAAAAAAGAAAAAGAAAAAGAAAAAAAATCTACTTTCTCTCTGATTGCTATCCTTCCCAACACTTACCCTCTCCCCAGCTGCTAGCAAATGAATAAATTATATTTATTAATAAGTTTCTCTTTGCATTTTCTTTAACATAGTTTTTCACCTTCAGAAATTCCAGCAATATTAACAACTATTATATCTGAATGTTCTAAGATTCGGACAAAGATTGAGATAGGTTCAATTATCCATTTCTTGGCTCAGCGTAATCCCAATTGCCAGATGCCAGTCTATATATTCTTTTCCGGTAGTCATGCAATTTTCTCAACTCTCTGCTTTGCATTTTAAAGTGACATCCTGGAAGAAATTAACCACCAGGTGGGTGATGAGAGAAAACCTTTGTTTTAGTTTGAAATCTGGATTCAGCCAAGTCTTTGGAAAATTCAAATCCGATGATTATCTAAATAGCTAAGGGGAAAGGATACTCATTGCCTTTATAATTTGGATAATTGATATGATTACCAGCAGGTTCTTGAATGTCCACGGGATGCATATCCATATGGAACGACAGACTCAGCCTTGGCACTTAGACTCCTAATGAGAATGCCTGCAGTGGAGTCTGAAATACCTCCCCTCTAACCCTAATTCTCTCCCTTTCTCTCCTAGTGGAGACCTGGCCCTGGGCTTTCTGATACAGTGCTGGTCTCTGCAGGACAGTGGTAGAGTCCCTGGGAAGGCGAGAAAGGTCACCCAGGGCTGGGGTGTGAGCGAGCTGGGGAAGCAGGCCCCTCTGCTGTGGAACTCCAGAAGCAACTGCGGAGTGCCTGCGGCAAAGCACTTCACCTATTTGTGTCTCCATCTCCCATTTGTAAATGGGGTAATTATAACCTCTCTGCCTTCTGGGGCTCTTGTGAATCTCCATTAAAGTTCGTAAATCACTTTGAAGGTGGGAGTCATTGGGGGTTGCCCCGGCAGGTGGAAGATCTCTGGCCCCAGTCCTCCTTCAGTGTTTCCAGGCGGCTGGCTTCGTCTTAGAGGAGATAGAGTAACATTCTTTCTGCTCCCTTTTTCTACCAGCACTGAATATCCACAGCAAAACATATTCACCCTTTTCCCTAAATATCTGTGTTCCCAGTGCTACGCGTTTTCATAACAACGCAGAAAGTATTAATAATTTTGGATACAATTAACAAAATTAACATCTTTGTAAAAATCCCACCAAGGCTGTGGAACTATCACCAGTAGTTATTTCCACGCATCAGCTATGTCCAGGGTGTATTTCTATGAATTCAGAAATGGATGAATCTTGAACACTATCTCTTAGTGAGCCTAACATCTAAATCAATTAACCTTTAAAAAGATAAAATAGCCACACAGTTTTAAGTTGCACAAACATCCATACATATACACACAGATGTGAAGCAAACTCTTAGGTTATATTCTTACTTTTTTTTTTTTTTTTGAGACAGAGTTTCGTTCTTGTCACCCAGGCTGGAGTGCAATCGCACGATCTTTTCTCACTGCAACCTCTGTCTCCCGGGTTCCAGCGATTCTCCTGCCTCAGCATCCAGGGTAGCTGGGAATACAGGCGTCTGCCACCACACCCAGCCAATTTTTGTATTTTTAGTAGAAACGCAGTTTCGTCACGTTGGCCAGGTTGTTCTCAAACTCCTGACCTCAGGTGATCCATCCACCGCTGCCTCCCAAAGTGCTGGGATTACAGGTGTGAGCCACTGCGCCTGGCCCTTACGTATTTTTTTAATCCAGAATTTTAACTTTTTATTTAAAAGCTTTTTTTAATTGATGCATAGTATGTTCATAAATATGTACATATTCATGGGTGCACAGCATTGTTATGATGTGTATAATGTAGGGATCAGATCACAGTAATTCGCATATCTATCATCTCAAACTTTTATCGTTTCTTTGTATTGGGAGCATTCAAAATCCTCCTAGCTATTTGGAACTATATCATATTTTACTGTTAACCACAGGCACCCTACAGAGCTGTGGAACACCAGAACCTATCCCTCCTGTCTAGCTGTAGGTTTGTATCCTTTTAAAAACCCACTAGAGTATTAAAAATGTCTCACAAGAACCACATTTTTAGGGACGCATTAGCTTACTTTGGCTGCTTTTTAAAAGATTCATACACATGAAGTTTTTTAAAAATAAACTTCTCTAGAAACCATTTGACTTGAATGACTGTCAGTAGGGAGCTACTTACATAAATTGTGGTACACCCAGGGTCTATGAGCTGTGTATGTATAGTCACACACATGCATGCTCACAGAATGCAAATCTAGATATATTTTAAACTTTTTTAGACAGTGTAGACTAGAACTTACGACAGTTTAATATTTATGTTTTAAAAAGAGATACATATTATACATGATAAAAATGAAAGAATACTACAAATTTTTATCTGTAATAAAGGGGTATTTTATGTATGTATGTGTAATACAGTATATACACAAACTATCTCTGGAAAAAATCGGTAACAGTAGTTTCTTCCAGAAAGTTATACTAGGAAAATTAGACTAATGGTTGTAGGCAAACATCTAAGAATTAATGTGTATTTTCTTTGGGGTTGTTTAATATTTTTTATTAAAAGAACGCACCACTGTTCTAACTTTTAAAACTTGTGTCAAACTAGTATGTGTTGTTATGTGATTGGCATCCTATGGTATTGTAACTTTTTTTGTTTGTTTGTTTTGTTTTGTTTTGAGACAGAGTCTCGCTCTGTCACCCAGGTTGGAGTTCAATGGTGCGATCTTGGCTCACTGTAGCCTCTGCCTCCTGGGTTGCAGCGATTCTCTTGCCTCAGCCTCCTGGGTAGCTGGGATTACAGGCGCATGCCACCATGCCCAGCTAGTTTTTGTATTTTTAGTAGAGACAGGGTTTCACCATGTTGGCCAGTCTGGTCTCAAACTCCTGACCTCAGGTGATCCACCTGCCGCGGCCTCCCAAAGTGCTGGGATTACAGGCATGAGCCACCGCCCCTAGCCAGTATTTGATCTTTAAAACTTAGATGTTTCACAGTGTATACTGTTAAGGAAAATGCCAACTACTAGAAAGTAAACTGGTGTCATTGTATTTTTAAATTGCCCGCCTACTACAGGATGAATAGATTGCAAAATAACAACCCAAATGTGTTCAAGTGAGTTACAAAACTTGCTTTGGCACAAAAAGATACAGACACCCATTGGTGAATAGGTAATCTATGCGTCCCATGTTGTAATGCAAGTACACTTAGGGAATTACTTTATACCCCTTCCCTGGAATTAGTCTCCTGGTGGATAAGAAAAAGGCCTTATTCATCTAATTCCCCCCAAAAGTCTAGCTCAATACCTGGTAAATATTAATAGTAGGTGTTCAAAAAATATTTATCAAATAAATAAATTAGATTCACAGCTTGATTTCTTGTCTTTTATAACTAGTTTCTTTGATGTTAAACTTTTCAAAATCTTTAGTAAATAATTGCACATCATAAATTGGATGAGGTAAATATAATACATAGCATTTGCCAAATTTGTTTCACCATGAAAGCAAAACATTTTCCCCACAAAGTCCCTTGCAAAACTAGTTGTAATGAAGCCTAGATAAATAAAAGTGGAAAACATTGCGTGGCTTTTAATTTACGCCTCTCTGTCTCCTAAAAACCAAGGGCAGCAGAGGCCATTAGTGCTCACTGAATATTCCTGGGCTCCCTGCATCTCCCATACTTCCTTATTCTGGGGTCTAGGGCACATGATTGCATCCGGCAAACAGGACTATGAGAGGAATTGATGCACCATTTCCATTGCAAGGCCCTTGGGAGCCAGTGTGTCTCCTTCGTCTTTCTTACCTCTTGCTAGAACAACTCTGAAAGTCAAGTGTGGAGATGATGGCCCCACAAGTTAAAGGGAATCACCAACCACTAGATATGGAAATCCCCTGTCAATTCACATGAGAGTTTGTAGTGAGCAAAAAATATTTGTGCTAAGCCACGGAAATTTTAGAGTTATTAGTTATGACAACATAATTTAGCCTAACCCGACTAAACATATGACTTCACTGTCATGGCATATCCTCATATGACAATTATATAGTGAATGCCTAGTAGGTGTCAGACGTGATCTTCGAGGCACCTTCTTAAAGTATGAAAAGAGAAACTGAAGAAACGAAATATGTACAAGGAAAAGTGAAGGGATGAACAGCCTCAGTCACTCAAGTCCTGTAACTTGATGCTTTTCATCTTTGCAAGTCTAGTAATTTCAGAAGAATTTGTCAAATTTTTATGTAAAACATGCAAATTTCCCCAAAATTAACTAGCATTTTACTGTGTCTGAATGACTCCATACTTTCCTAAAGACTCATTGCTTTTTCTGTAAGATTAGGAAGAGGTGGGTCCAGAAACATTTCTGTTCTCCTGTTATATCTATATAGGATTCTTAGACTAAAACAAAACAAAACAAAACAAAAAGAAACTACAAATCCAAAGGGATGAGCTGCAAGTGGCCTAATATTTATCAGAAGTTATCACCAGACCTTTTCGGTGAATGCTCTCATGCCTTTGCCATGGTTAGGCAGTATCCATGTGAATTTTCTGGATTAGGGTTGCTCGATAGATCAGAGCCCTTTACAGAGCTATACTCTCTAATGGAAGAAATAGTCTCAAGATGAAATCTGATGACAGCGATGCACTTTGATTCAACATCTATAACTTCCTTGTGATATGGTAAATTAGGGGGGAAGAAAAATGCTGAGAGATGGAAAGGCAGAATGCACAGGAGGCCCGTGAGTTCCCTGTTCCATTTTGAGTGATGGAAAGTCAGGATGACGGGAGCTCCTCTGTGTTCCACCCCTGAATCCTAAGGATCTCTTTTGAAAGATCAGCAGGATTTACACACTCACAGTGATCCAAACGCATCTGGAATTCCCACACAGGCAGCCAGACAAATCCCAAGTGGTAGGAAAACAAAATCTTTTGTTAATTTTCTGTCAAATGCTCTAATCACAACTGTTGGATCAAATATCCATAGCCACTTAATGCTGTGTGTGTCCTTCCCTTCCTCCTGGTCCTCCTCCCTCTAAAGCAGAAAGTATTTGTTAAAGGGTTGCTTTGGGAAGGTTGTTCCCAGGTCTCTGTGCACTGGCCAGGGTTTAACCTCAAGTTTATAGAACTCCTAGGACCCCTCATACAAGCTACAATGACAGTCCAATTTGAAATCTCGTGGGCTGGATAAGAAGGACACAAACCCTGTCTAGATCCTTGATCAGCCAGGCCCTGCCTTTGAAAGATAAGCCCCTTGAAGAAAGAGGCCAGCATGAGAACGAGCTGTTGCAGCTTAGCTCTTCTGGCTAAAACTCACACAGACCAGGACGAGTCTGGCCCGCAGCAAGCTCTGGCTACTCACATCCCCTCTTACCATTTCCGTTTTTAGCTCAATCGTAACTTATTTAACACTATGTTAAAGTCCATCAAGGCAGGTGACCAGATTCTCTTCTGGCAGACTTAGAAACAACGCTTCAGCCCTTGAGAAAGAACCACTAACTTGCTTCTTTTTCTTTTCTTCCTTTGAAAAGGTTTTTGGTTATTTTAAAAGTGTCCTTTATTAAGTATTTTGTTTTAATTGCGAAAATAATTATAAGGCCAGGCGTGGTGGCTGAAACCTATAATCCCAGCACTTTGGGAGGCCAAGGCAGGCGGATCAGGAGTCGAGGTCAGGAGTTCAAGACCAGCCTGGCCAACATAGTGAAACCCCACCTCTACTAAAAATACAAAAATTAGCCAGGCGTGGTGGTAGGTGCCCTGTAATACCAGCTACTTGGGAGGCTGAGGCAGGAGAATCGCTTGAAGCTGAGAGGCAGAGGTTGCAGTGAGCGGAGATGGTGCCATTGCACTCCAGCCTGGGTGACGAGTGAAATTCTGTCTCAAAAAAATATATATAATTGTAATTATAAAAGTATGCCATCACAAGAGGTATGAAAAAAACTATCCAGTGCATCCTTGCTGTTTCTTTCTTTCTTTCTTTTTCTTTTTTTTTTTTGAGACAGAATCTCATTCTGTTGTCGAGGCTGGAGTGTAGTGTTGTGATCTCAGCCCACTGCAACCTCTGCCTCCTAGGTTCTAGTGATTCTTGTGCCTCAGCCTCCCAAGTAGCTAGGATTACAGGCACCTGCCATCACACCCAGCTAATTTTTGTATTTTTGGTAAAGACAGGGTTTCGCCATATTGGTCTCAAACTCCTGACATCAGGTGATCTGCCTGTCTTGGCCTCCCAAAGTGCTGGGATTGCAGGCAGGAGCCACTGCACCCAGCCACGTACTTACTGTTTCTAGGCTCATATACGTGTATACAAGCATACGTAAATTCAAAAGGATGCACACATATCTAAGTGGGTACAGCGATGGCTTCATGCCCAGCGGGTTGGATAGCTTGACTTCATAAATTAAAATACTACTACTCCCATTATGCTGATATTTTGTTTTTTCAATATATAACAGCTGTCAAATCAGTAGGTTAAGTTCTAATTCTTTGTTCCTATTTATTTGCACATATCTGTATACATATTAATTTTACATAACTGGAATTATATTATACTTGATTTGATGGAGATCTTCTTAGTGCGGGCTTTTATTTCATTTTTTGCTTGCCCCTATTTTCTCTATCCCTGTAATTCCCCAGCACCCCATGACCGTAGCCTAAACTATGGTTCTTATTTGTCTCTATGCTCAATCCTCATAGAAAGGCAAACACACACACACACACACACCCAGAGGGAATGAAAGAGAGAGAGAGAGAGAATGAGAGAGATACATGGAATTTTGCTCGTGTGTGTTTATTTTACAAGTTGGATCATTTTATAAAAATTTCTCCACATCCTTTTTTGTTCTCATTCAATAATACTTTGTAAAACTATGATAGCTCTAACCAATTTTTTTTTACTATCAAAAAACATACCTTGGTGAGATGATGTCAATTATTTTACCAGTTATTCCCCTACAGCTGTTTACATCCAGCTTGTATTAATGGGTTTCTTGTTTTTTGTTGTTGTTGGGTTTGGTTGTTTTTGTCTTTAGTAATAACGCCTCAGTAAATGTCCTTGTAAATAAAACTTTCCATATTAATGCTTTAATTTCTGAGGAATATAGTCACAGGATTGAACTGCTAGGTTGAAAGGCATGTGTATTTTTTAAATTTTAATAGATACTTTTGATGGTTAAATTCATTCATGGTTGCCTGCTTGTTTTCCATAAACACAGGAACAATCTTTAATTTTTTGCCAGTGATATTTCATTTTACTTTAAACTGTATTTTCCTCATTGCCAGTGCTTTTGAACATCTTTTCATAACTCCTTTGATCACATTGACTCATTCATCTACAAATTGCCAGTATTTGTATCGGGCTGTCTTTTCCTGCACTCCCTCTTAACGGATATACCCACAAGGTGAGCAGAAGTTAGGGGTATTCACAGCCAGGGTCAAGGCTAACCAGAAGGGCATCCTACCTTCGCACGGATCTATAGCTGGGCTTTCAGGCTCTATTCTTTTTCTGCAATAGATGAAACAAACTCTTCCACAAGGTCAAGTACTGAGTTGGCCTCACTTGTGGAGGAGCAGCTTGGTGGAGGAAAGGGACAGAAAGCAAAAGGTGAAAAGCTGGAAAGGAGCATGTGGTCTCTGCATTGGGTTAGATCCTGGAGTAAGCATCTTATAGGTCTGTTCTCATTTATTCCTGGCAATGTGAGAGGAAGTAGGTGCTCATCTTCATAGAGATGCAAACTGGAGTCTTACAGATGCCAAGTAACTTCTTCTGCATCATTCAGTTGGGGAGGGACGGACCTAGGAGGGCAACCCAGGTCTGTCTGACTCCCAGATCTCTACTTGTCCCAGCCAAAGTGAAGATGCCAGTGGAAACCCAAACAATGCACCGTGGCCTGGACAGAAGGGCCAGGTAGATGCAAGTCTCCATAAGCATCCTCGGAAGCCCTGTTTAGGGTTCACAGTGCTTCTCCCTGAACACTCCATTCTCAGAGTGAACACCGCCTTCACAGGCCCAGCCAACTCCTAATTTGACAAGTCAGTTTCATATCATGTTTTTGGCCTTCAATAATTATTAAGGCTCTGTTGTGAAGCATTCCTCCTTAGGGTGGTCTGTTTTAAAATCCCCAAGATCAACAAATTAAAAACAAATATTCGCATTGCCACAGACCGCATA
Organism: Trachypithecus francoisi; assembly: GCF_009764315.1. NCBI lineage: Eukaryota > Metazoa > Chordata > Mammalia > Primates > Cercopithecidae > Trachypithecus > Trachypithecus francoisi. Next base: position 11,227,431 of record NW_022681461.1, read on the forward strand.
TTTCAATTTCTGAACAGCTGATGATTACTAACAAATTTATCATTCACTGATTACCATTACAAAACATGTTCTGGAAATATAAGATAGCTTATATAACAAAGACAAATGTCAGACATCTATCCAAAGCAATGTCCTTGGAATAACAGCTTCAGATACCAATTTAGATATAACATGTCTACTAAAAATTTCAAAGTCTTTTGGGGAGGGTTTTTTGTATAGCGAATATTACTTTCTCCTTTTGCAACTTAACGCTTACCTCACTATCAGTACCAACGGTCTTGTCTCCTTGCTAATTCAGGCTTTTCCTATCACAGAAATCCACTAAAATTCCACTAGGAAATGAAATCCAGTTGTTCAAGATTTGGTCTGCATTTGCCCTCCAGAGAATAACCTTAATATATAAAGTGCTGTTGAATTTTTCCATGAAGTTATTGATTGTGCAAAATAGAAATTATTACTCATAATATGGATGTTAGCAGCACTGTACTAAAGAAAGCACAAAGCAGACCATCCAGCCCATCTCAAAGGTTCTAAGGGGCAGACATCCAGATGAAACATCTGCTTTGACTTCTCATTTTATTGTCAAGTCATATTACCTAGAGGTGATTTGTGTTTCACACTAATTAGCTAAGAGGTTTGGACATTAATCCACTACCCAATAAGCAGTCCTCTGCAATGAGGTAGTTTTTAAGAAAGAGTAATTCTGGGTTTATTGCTACTGGATTTATCAGGGTGGGAAAACAGACATGACATACTCTTGAATGCCGGCTAAAGACATTTATATTTTATCCTTTTACAAAAGGGATTTTTTTTTCCTCTTGATTTCCCTGTGTGCCTTGTGGGCACATCACACAAGAGTGAAGAAAGTGAGGAATATCATGTAAAAAACTTCAGTTAAAAAAAAAAGCTATGTATATCTGATAAGGGACACACACACACACACACACACACACATATATATATAAAGAACTCTTACAATTCAAGAATGAAAAGGTAAATAATTCAATTTCATATAGACAATAGATTATTCTTCCAAAGAAGATCTACAAATGGCCAACAAGTATATGAAAAGATGCTTGACATCATGAGTCATTAGGGAAATGCAAACCAAAATCATAATTCCATGATTCAAGCTTCACCTACTAGGGTGGTTAGAATCAAAACATCAGATAATGTCAAGTGTTGGCATATATGCAAAAAAATAAAACTCCTTATATAGTGGTGGTGAGAATGTAAAATGGTGCTCTGGAAAACAGTCTGGCAGTTCCTCAAAAAGTTAAACTATATGACCCAGAAATTCCACTCTCAGGTATGTACCTAAAAATAAAAATATATGTCCACACAAAAATATGTGCATAAATGTTTATAGCAACATTTTTCATAATAGCCCCAATACTAAAAACAATCCAAATGTTCATCGACTGATGACTAGATTAACAAAAGTGGTATATCCATAAAATGAAATATTACTTGGCCTTAAAAAGGAATGAGAAACTTACACAAGCCACAACATGAAAGAACCTCGAAAACATGCAAAGTGAAAGAAGACAGTCCCAGAAGACCACCTATTATATGATTCCATTTGTAGAAAATGTCCCTACCCAGGAAATCTGTAGCAACAGAAAGTATATGAGTGGTTTTTTCAGGATGAGAGATAGAGGGGGAGAAAAACAGGGTGATGATAGCTAAAGACAATGGGGTTTCTTTTTGAGGTGACGAAAATATTCTCAAGTTGACTTTGGTGATGGTCACGCGTATCTGTGGATGTAACTAAAAACTCATGGAATCACACACTTTAAATGGGTAAGTTGTATGGTATGTGAATTATATCTTAGTAAAGCTCTTTTCATAAAAGGAAGTAAAAAGGAAGCTGTAAGTATAAGAAACACTTCCTGGCTGCCACGTGAGTAGAAGTCAATTGCAGGGGGTTTAGGAAGAATGAGACTAGATGTGAAGAACCCATGCTCCCATCCAATGGCAAGTTAGAAAATCAGATGAGCCCTGTAAAATTCACACAGCCCCTTTACCATTTAGTCACTCAATAAATGTTTATTGGGCATCTTCCATGTGCAAAGTTATGTTCTAAGAAACTGGGATATCGCCAGGATCAATGATTGAGGTTTTGTTTTGTTTTGTTTTTTAAAAAGGAGACTTTTGGTGTCTGGTCCAGCAAATGAGAAGCTTGGAGGTCACTGCATTATCCTAACAAGTGAAAAGCTAAACAAACTGAAAAACTGACCGGGCATAGTGGCTTATGCCTATAATCCCAGCACTTTGGGAGGCTGAGGCGGGCAGATCACTTGAGGTCAGGAGTTCAAAACTAGCCTGGCCAACATGGTGAAACCCCATGTCCAGTAAAAAATACAAAAATTAGCTGGACGTGGTGGCCGTCACCTGTAGTCCCAGCTACATAGGAGGCTGAGGCATGAGAATTGCTTGAACCTGGGAGGCGAAGGTTGCAGTGAGCCAAGGTGGCACCACTGCACTCCAGCCTGGGCGACAGAGTGAGGCTGTCAAAAAAAAACCCTGAAAAATCAACAACTTTTCTTAGATCTATAAGAGAAGTAAGGTCACAGGGCAAAGTGCTGCACCCCTAACTGGAGAGAAGACAGAGAATCACAGCCCTCCTCAGAAATCAGTGCCAGGGTGGGGAAAACTGAACTACAATTGACAAGTTGCTGGAGGCTCAGTATGGATAACTGTGAGAGATTAATCGCTGAAAGGGATGCTGAAAGAGGCCCGACTTGTGAGTTTTGCCCCCTGGAGCTCTACCAGGTTCTCCTAGTAAATATCATTTTAGAAATCCCATTGTACTTCCAGAGGGCAGAGGAAAAGGAATTATTGTGAAATACACCAGAGCATTCCCGTGCTTCTTAACAAGGCCCGCCCTCAGCAGAAACTATTTAAGGAGCTCAGACCTGCTGGGGTTTTATGTTAACCTCACTGACCTGGGGGAAGAAAAATAATCAACTCCAGACCCCACCAGCCATTCTGTTCCACCTTCAGCAGGGTGTGAGGTGAGGAGGTACAAAATTACTGCGAGGCATATATGAAGTTCACAATCCTGAGGCCCTAAAAAACTGAGACCTAACCACAGGACAGTAGAATACTTCCCCTACCCACACCTGACCTTCACATTGCTAAAGACCTATTTATAGCAGTTCCTTTTACCCAGTGCATTACGTCTGGATATAAAGGAAAAAATTACAAGAAATACTGAAAGGCAAAAAACACTTTGAAGAGACATAGTAAGCATCAAAACCAGACTCATATGGCAGGAATGTTGGGATGATGATCAGACTGGGAATTCAAAACAATTATGATTAATACAGTAAGGGCTCTAATGGATAAAGTACACAACATGCAAGACCAGATGTGCAATGTAAGCAGAAATAGGAATTCTAAGAAAAAAATAAATAAATAAAATGGTAGAGATCAAATCATTGTAATGCAAATAAAGAATACCTTTAATGGGCTTACTAGTAGACTGAACATAGCTAAGGAAAGATTATCTGAGCTTGAGGTATCGAAATAAAAATCTCAAAAATGGAAAGGCAAAGAGAAAAAAAGACTTTAATGAAAGAAAAAAGAAAAAAAAAAAAAAAAAAAAAACGAAGCCTGGGCATGGTGGCCCACACCTGTAATCCCAGTGCTTTGAGAGTCTGAGGCAGGAGGATCACTTGAGGCCAGGAGTGCAAAACCAGCCTGGGTGATACAGTAAGACTTTATCTCTATAAAAAATGTTTTAATTAGCAGGCATGATGGTGCACACCTGTGGTCCTAACTACTTGGGAGGCTGAGGCATGAGGATCACCTGAGCATGGGAGTTTGAGCTTACAGTGAGCTATGATTGTTCCATTGCACTCTAGTCTGAGTCTGGGCAACAGAGCAAGTCCCTGGTCTTATACAAATAAACAAACAAACAGAACAAAACAGAATATAATATTCAAGAACTGTGGAACAACTACATAAGTTGTAACACATATATACTGAGACTATCAGAAGGAGAAGAAAGAGGAAAAGAAGAAATATTGGAAACAATGGTGATTGAGAATTTTCCCCAAATTAATCTCAGATACCAAACCACAGATCTAGAAAGTTCAGAGAACACCAAGCAGGATAAATGCCCAAAAAAACTATACCTAGGCTTATCATTTTCAAATGAACTGCCTCTCATTTTCAAAATTGATATGCCTCTCATTTTCATTAAAAAAAAATGATACAGAAAAACTCCTGAGAGAAGCCAGAGGTTAAAAAAAAAAAACTTTACCTACTGTTGTGGGAAGTCAGGGACCCCGAACGGAAGGACTGCCTGAAGCTGCAGCAGAAGAACATAAATTGTGAAGATTTCATGGACATTTATCACTTCCCCAATCAATAGTCTTATAATTTCCTATGCCTGTCTTTACTTTAATCTCTTAATCCCGTCATCTTCGTAACCTGAGGGTGTATGTCGCCTCAGGACCCTGTGATGATTGCGTTATCTGTACAAATTGTTTGTAAAACATGTGTGTTTGAACGATATGAAATCTGGGCATCCTGAAAAAGAACAGGATAACAGCGATTTTTAGGGAACAAGGGAGATAACCATAAGGTCTGACTGCCTGCAGGGCCAAGCAGAACAGAGTCATATTTCTCTTCTTGCAGAAAGTGAATAGGAAAAATATCACTGAATTATTTTCCCAGCAAGGAATAACCCTGGGGAAGGAATGCATTCCCAGGGGTAGGTCTATGGACAGCTGCTCTGGGAGTATCTGTCTTATGCGGTTGAAAATAAGGGATAAAATACACCCTGGTCCCCTGAAGTGCCCTCAGGCTTGCTAGGATTAGGAAATTCCAGCCTGGCGAATTCTAGTTAGACCAGTTGTCTGCTCTTGAACCCTGTATCCTGTTAAGATGTTTATCAAGACAATGTGTGCCCAGTGGGACATGGAACCTCATCACTAATTCTAATTTTGCCCACTGCCTTGTGATCTTTTATTGCCCTCCAAAGCATGTGATCCCTGTGACCTACTCCCTATTCATACACCCTTCCCCTTCTGAAATCCCTAACAAAAACTTGCTGATTTTGCAGTTCAGGTGGGCATCACAGACCCTACCAATATGTGATGTCACTCCCGGAGGCCAAGCTGTAAAATTTCTCTTTTATACTCTTTCTCTTTATTTCTCAGACTGGCCGACACCTAGGGAAAATAGAAAAGAACCTATGTTGAAATATTGGAGGCTGGTTCCCCCAATATCTGGCACCCAATGAAATCAGGGCCTGATATCTACAGAGAGGCAAAATTAAGAATTACATCTACTTCTCCTCAGGAACCACGCAAGGCATGAATAGAGTGGAGTGAAATATTTAAACTGTTGAGAGAAAAAGCCATCGACCTAGGATGCTGTACCCTGTGAAAATATTCTTCAAAAGCCAAGGATACTTACAGACTTACACAAACAAAAACTGAGGAAATTTGTTGCCAGTAGACCCACCTTGTAAAAAATGTTTTGAAAAACTTCTTCAAAGGGTACAAAAATCATATAAGCCTGAAACCTGGACTTACATAAAGAAAGGAAGAGCACTGAAGAAGGAATAAGGATTAAATGAATGTAAAGTAAATACTGTAATTTTCTTATTTTTAATCTAACAGATGATAGTTTGTTCAAAATAATAACAACAATGTATTTAATTATATTTGTGTGTTTGTGTTTATGTGTAAGTGAAATGAATGATAACAATGATACAGGGATGAGAGGGAGAAATTGGGATTATTTTAGTATTACAAGGTATTCACACTACCTGTGAGGCAGTATAGTGTTATTTGAAAGTGCACTTGGTGGCCAGATGCAGTGGCTCACACCTATAATTCCAGCACTTTGGGAGGCCAAGGCAGGCAGATCACAAGGTCAGGAGTTTGAGACCAGCCTGACCAACATGGTGAAACCCTGTCTCTACTAAAAATATGAAAAAAATTAGCCAGGCATGGTGGTGCGCGCCTGTAATCCCAGCTACTCAGAAGTCTGAGGCAGGAGAATCACTTGAACTCAGGAGGTGGAGGTTTCAGTGAGCCAAGATCGCACCACTGCACTCAAGCCTGGGCGACAGAGTGAGACTCCATCTCAAAAAAAAAAAAAAGAAAGTTCACTTGGTTTAGTTGTAAATGTAAATTGCAAACTCTAGGGCAACTGCTTAAAAAAGCAGAAGGAAGTACAACTGATATGCTAAGACAGGAGACAAAATGGAATCATATAAAATACTCAGTTAAAACCCCAGGAGTTTTAACTGAAGAAAACTCAGTTAAAAGGAGGAAAAAGAGTAGAAAACATAAAAAGGAACAAAGAACAAGGGCAACAAATAGAAAACAGTAACTAATATGGTATATATTTACCCAATATTATCATTAATCACTTTGAACATCAGTGGTCTAAATATATCAATTAAAGAAAGTGATTGTCAGAGTTGATCAAAAAACAGGACCCTACTGTATATTGCCTACAAGAAACCCATTTTAAATATAAATAAACATATAGATCAAAAGTATACAGATGGATAAATATATATATATATATGCTAACCCTAATTTTTAAAATCTGGAATAGCTATGTTAATTATAGAAAGAACAGACTTCAGAGCACAGAAAGTTATTGGGGATAAAGAGTGGCATTAAATGATGATAAACAGGTTAATTTCTTAAGGTGTATACACTTCATAACGGAGTGTCAAAATATGTGAGATAAAACTGATAGAACTGCAAGTAGAAATAGACAAATCCACTTTTGTAGTTGGAGAATTCAATACCCCTCTTTCAGAAATGGACAGATCCAGCAAGCAGAAAATCAGTAAGGACATAGCTGAATTCAACAACACTGTCAACCAACAGGATATCAACATAATAGGTATCTACAGACTACTTCAACCAATGGCAGTTGAATAACACATTTTTCTCAAGCCCACATGACACATTCACTAAGATAAACCACATTCTGGGCCATAAAACACACCTTAACAATTTTTTGTTTTTTGAGACAAGGTCTTGCTCTGTAACCCAGGTTGGAGTGCAGTGGTGCGATCTCAGCTCACTGCAACCTCCACCTCCCAGGTTCAGCCTCCCAAGCAGCTGGGATTACAGGCACCTGCCACCACACCTGGCTAATTTTTTTGTATCTTTAGTAGAGACAGGTTTTCACCATGTTGGCCAGGCTGGTCTTGAACTTGTGACCTCAAGTGATCCATCCATCTGGGCCTCCCAAAGTGCTGGGATTACAGGCATGAGCCACCACACCCAACCCACGTTAGCAAATTTAAAAGGATGGAAATAATGCAATGTCTGCTCTCAGACTATAATGGAATTAAACTAGAAGTCAATAACAGAAAGAGAGCTGGAAAATCCTAAAATATTTGGAGATCAAACAACATACTTCTAAATAACTCAGGGGTCAAAGAAGAAATTTCAAGAGAAATTTTAAAATACTTTAAGCTGAATGAAAATGAAAACATAGTTCATTAAAATTTGTGGGATACAGCAGAAGTGGTACTCAGAGGGAAATTCACAGAATTAAATGCAAATATTAGAAAATAAGAAAGAGTTAAAATCAGTCATCTAAGTTTCCATCTTAGGAAACTGAAAATAGAAGAGTAAATTAAATTCAATGTAAGCAGAAGAAATGAAATAATTTTTTTAAATGGAGCAAAAATCAATAAAATTTTTAAAGAAATTAATATAAAAAATCAATAAAATAAAAAACTGGTTCTCTGAAAATAAGTCAATAAAAGTGATGTCTTTGGTCAGCTAACCAGGAAAAAAAGAGGACAAAAATGACTAATATCAGAAATGAAAGAGGGGACAGATCTCATGGACATTAAATGGATAATAAGGAAATATTATAAGCAACTCTATGCCCAAATTTGATAATCTAGGTGAAATAAACCAATTTCTTGAAAGACACAATTTTCTAAAACTCACACAAGAAAAAATAGACACTCTGAATAGATATATATTTATTATTTATTTATTGAGATGGAGTATCACTCTGTCACCCAGATTGGAGTGCAGTGGCACAATCTCAACTCACTGCAACCTCCAGCTCCCAGGTGCAAGTGATACTCGTGCCTTGGCTTCCCAAGTAGCTAGGATTGCAGGCATGTGCGACCATGCTTGGCTAATTTTTTTATTTTTAGTAAGGATGGGGCTTCATGATGTTGACGAGGCTCATCTCTAATTCCTGACCTCAAGTAATTCACTCGCCTCAGCCTCCCAAAGTGCTGGGATTATAGGAGTGATAGACCTATATTTATTAAAGAAATTGAGTACATTATTAATCACCTTCCAAAATAGAAAGCACCAGGCTCAATCACTAGCAAATTCTTCCAAATATTTAAAAAAGAAATTATACCAATTTCTCACAATTTTTACAGAAGTAGAAAGAATACTTCTTAACTCATTCTATGAGGCCAACATTACCCTGATAACAAAACCAGACAAAGACATTGTAAGAAAATTACAGACCAATATCTTTCATGAACATAGAGGCAAAATGCTCAAAAAATAGTAAATCAAAACCAACAATGCATAAAAGTGATTATAAACCATGACCAAGTGGGATTTATCTCAGGTATGCAAATTCAAAACTCAATTGAATTTTGAATTTTGAATACACATCAACAGGGTAAAGAACAAACAAACATATGATCATCGCAAAACATGCAAAAAAAAAAGCATTTTAAAAAGTCAACATTCATTAATGACAAAAACTCTCAGTAATCAAGGCTAAATAGAGAGGAACTTCCTCAACCTGATAAGGAATGTCTACAAAAACCTGCAGCTAACCTCATACTTAATGGTGAGAAACTGGAAGTTTTCCCATTAAGATCAGGATCAAAGCAAAGACATCCTCTCTCAGTACTGCTTTTCAACATTGTGTTGGAAGTCCTAGCTCATTCAATGAGACAAGAAAATAAAATAAAAGTTAAATAGATTGAGGAGGAAGAAATAAAACTGCCTTTTTTCACAGATGACATGATAGTCTATATAAAAAGCCCAAAAGAATCAACAACAACAACAAAAAAAAAAAACACTCTTGGAACTAATAAGCAATTATAGTAAGGATGAAGGATACAAGGTGAATGTACAAAAGTCAATCACTTTCCCACATACCTGCAATGAGTAAGTAGAAACTGAAACACAATGTCATTTATATTCACACTAAGAAAAAAGGAAATACTTAAGTATAAATCTAATAAAATATGTACAAAGTCTATTCAATGAAAACTATAAAACTCTAAGAAAAGAATAACTAAATAAATGAAATATTCCATGTGCATGAATTGGAAGGCTCAATATTGTCAAGATGCAAGTTCTTCACAACTTGATGTATACATTCAGTGCAATATCAATCAAAATTTCAGTAAGGTAGGGTGCAGTGGTGGGCACCTATAGTCCCAGTCACTTTGGAGGCTGAGGCAGGAGGATTACTTGAGCCTAAGAGTTTAAGACCAGACTGCAAAACATAGCAAGAATCTGTCTCAAAAAAAGAAAGAAAGAAAAGAAAAGGAGGGGAGGGGAGGGGAGGGGAGGGGAGGGGAGGCATGGGGAGGGGAGGGGAGGGGAGGCGTGGGGAGGGGAGGGGAGGGGAGGAAGGGAGGGAGAAAGGAAGGAAGGAAGGAAAGAAGGAAGGAAGGAAGGAAGGAAGGAAGGAAGGAAGGAAGGAGAAAGAAAGAAAGAAAGAAAGAAAGAAAGAAGGAAGGAAGGAAGGAAGGAAGGAAGGAAGGAAGGAAGGAAATCTCAGCAAGTTATTCTGTGGATATCAAAACCTGATTTTATGTTTATATGGAGAGACAAAAGCCTCAGACTAGCTAACACAACATTGAAGTAAAAGAACAAAACTAGAAAGACTTCAAAAATTACTATAAAACTATAGTAATTAAGACAGTCTGGTACTGGTGGAAGGAGAGACAAAAAGATCAATGGAACAGAATAGAGAGCTCAGAAATAGATCTACATAAAAATAATCAAATGATTTATTTACTTTTCCTTTATATATGTTTATATTGCCTCATTTGTGTCAACATACATATGTTACTTTCACAAACAGTAGAAGTAGCCATAACTGAAAATTACAAATAAGAAAGAGAACACTAGTAAGGTGCCTGTGGAACTGGATCCATGATTCAGATTCATGATTCATTATCTTCAAGTTTTGTTTCATGCGCAACACTATGGGTTGACTGTCTAGACGTGCACACCCACCATATGCTAAGGAAGCAGGATAGAAATGGGAATTAGCTGTGAAACTGTCTCAATAGCTGCTCAAAAGGAAACAATAAAAATAGTTTCATAACACTTAAGATAAGACTACTGGACAAATACTGATCACTTGACGTCATTAAATCAAACGTCTTTTGTGTAAGTTCCTTGGGACAAAGAAATCTAGAAGTATTTCATGTACAACTTGAAATATGAGTTAGGAAATCAGCAAAGATAAGATTTTAGCACTTTGGTGTGTTCAACAGATGCCATTCATCCTCCCTAACTCCCTAACTAAATCCCAGACATTTGCTTCAAGCCTGGAAGAGACTTGGAACAAACAGCCTATGTTGTTTTTTAAGGAATTACTTTGTGTGTGTACTCCTTCTCCTGAGCACCTACAAACATTAGCAGTATTGTAACTTGAAAGGCAGTATGAGATCATGGTTAAAGGTACACAGAATGCCTGTGTTCACAGAATGCCTGTGTTCAAATCTCAGCTCTGCCATTCACTGACTCAGAAAACTCAGTCAACCTCCACACACAGTCAGCTTCCCCATCTATAATGGGGTGATCTATAATCACCTCTAGGGATGGTTATGAAGATTAAGTGGGTTAATATAGGTAAGGCATTTAAAATTGTGCCTGGCATTAAACTATGTTAAGTTTTTGTGCATTAAAAACTTCTCATAGCCTTGGCACACGTTTCCAAAACTAGACATAATATAATTTTTCTCATTCACTCAACATGCATGTGTTGACTGAGTGCCTCCTGCCTGCCAGGCATTGTGCTGGACATCTAGAATAATAAATGAATGAATGAATAAAGCTCATCATCACTGTGATGAATGGTCCATTGCACGTTTCACAATGTGTAAAGAAAATCCTTTATAACCACCATCTCTTTTCAAAGCACAGGACAAATGGAAGCTGTTATTATTATGTAATTAGTGGTGGAAGAATGCACAAGCCAGGAACAGGACAGCTCAAGCTGGGTCCTCAAGGAGGAATACCACTAATAGGAGTGTGGCCACAGGGCTTGACACCCCAACTCAGCATTTGTAGCAGGACCATAAATTATTGAGTCTAGAACCACAACAGTTTTCCTGACACCTTAGAAAGTTGATGAGTTCCTTCAATGCCTGGTCAAGTTTAGAGCACTATGTCTCTAGGTAACCATGCAAATTCGCATTGGCCCACATGCATAGGCCTGAAAGAAATCAGAACTGACCTAGAAAGAACCAGCAAAGGGAGCTAACAAAAACAAAATGCTAAATCATGAGTCACTCTTTTTATATTTTTTCCTTGGGTTTCACAGGCTAAAGAGGAGAACTCTTCAGTGCTTATAGTTAGTGATTTTAAGCTTTTGGATAGGCAAACGAAGAGATAACCATGGAAATGCTCATTGACCACTGAAAACTTATGTCATCAACAGCATTTTTGTGGCTCAGTGATTATCCCAAATCTGTAAGGCTAAATGCAGTAGCTTTTGAAGCTGTGGTTTTGGTGAGACTTGACAGCAATGCAGCAGGCTCCAAAGAGTACAGCGCTCAGTGGACCCCAAAAGCATTAGGGCCATTTCATTCATTCCTTCATTTATTCTTTCTGCAGTGACTGCACTTTCCACGTGCCTTATAGGATGCTAAAAACCAGGATTACAAAGGTTGTTTTTAATTCAGAGGAAAAAAACCTGCAATAATCTGCATTAGTTTATTCTTGCATTACCATAAAGAAATACTGAGACTGGACAATTTATAAAGAAAAGATGTTTGATTGGCTCATGGTTCTGTAAGCTGTACGATCACGGCTCTGGCATCTGCTTAGCTTCTAGAAAGGCTTCAGGGAGCTTTTACTCATGATGGAAGACAAAACAGGAGCTTGCACTTCACATGGCAAAAGCAGGAGCCAGAGGAGTAGGGAGGTGCCACACTTTAAAACAACCAGATCTCCCAAGAACTCACAATCAGTAGGACAGCACCAAGAGGATGGTATTAAACCATTCTTGAGAAATCCGCCCCCATGATCCAATCAACTCTCCCCAGGCTCCTCATGAGATCTGCACAGAGACAAATATACAAACTATATCATAATCTCAAAAGTTTATATGGGTTCAGTCAGAAAAGAATTAAAGTTTCTGGAATAATAAATATATAATTCTGTGTTGCTTTTATGGAGGGAGTCATTGGCCTAATTAATAGGTCATTACTTTGACTGACCACAATTTTCGTGCTAATTTCTCGGAAGATGGTATAATCCAAAAGGGAAGGCTTGGGAAGCTAGTAGGTAGGTAACTGAAAGTAAGTCATCTTTCCCCATCACTGCTCCTAAAGGAATGCTAGTCAAGATTATCCTTAGAAATGGTGCATCGATTAAGGACAAATAAACAATACCTAGCTGGAAACACTGCGATAACAATATGCACTTTTGTGGTTTCCACAACTCCAAGTTAAGACGGAAATAACACATTCCCCAGCAGATACTCCTCTCAGCTGGTTTTTATCTGCTCTCATGGGAGTGGCCCCTATGAGTAAACCTCCTCATCTGAAGACATTCTTGTATGCCTAGACTTCTCTAGGGGCCTCAGAGTCATACTGTCACAAGACAACTATAAAATTTTTATAACAGCAGAAATCTATTGAGCAGTGAGTAAACTGTACATGCAGTAAAAATTCTGTGTGTCAGAATTCAGAAGCCAGGGCACAGCAGGTCATGCTCTCTGCTTGGCTGCTGGTGTAGAGTTTCCTATGGCAGACCATCCTTTTGTTAGTGCATTGCCACCTGTTCACTTACCTCCCCTAAAAAAGATGAATTAATAACCAACCAAAACATTAAATGAAGACAGCCATTTTAAAAAACAATTCCATCGAAATACAAAAATTAAAACGACAAAGAAGTCATGTTTGTTTGGGAACTTAAAGGATCAAGATATAATCCTTGATCTGCCCAAGAAAGATGAAAATTGAGGGAGTCGGGACATGCAAGTGAAAGTAATTTGTCTTGGTTACGAGACTGTGTAGGGAGGAGGAAGGGAGGGTCTCCTTTTCAATGGAGGATCATTGGTTGCACAGTTGCATTGTGAAAACAACTGAGAATGCCCCAGTGGTCTAATTCCGCCATTCACAAAGAGGAGTTCGCTGTGGCTTATCTAATAGCCCACCCATTCTAGGCTCACAGCCAGTCTAGCCCAAGCTGGGCATTATCAGGAACCTCTAGGTATTAGGAAAGAACCTGCTCTGACATGCCTAGCCCAGCAGGCTTGGTGTGACAGCAGATGCAGGAGGAAGAAAGACTCTCCCTCCTCCAAGTTTTCCATTGATTATAATTGTAAGATAAGGAACCCCACAGGCTTGGTGCACTCCATTCTATCTGACAGAGTGCTGACAGGGTGCTTTTCAAGCCCTTGAAAACAACAAAACATTTTCTGGAACTCCTCACTGAACAATGTCTGGGCCTGATGAAAGGGAAGAAATGTTCTACAGCTGTAAGGCTCTGAGGATTCCCAATCAGCAGGTCAAGGTCAAATGCAGAAATCTCTGTCTGGTCTAACAGGACCCTAAGATGGCTGCCTCCACTACACCCTTCTCCCAGTACTCCTAGTTGGCATGGAAGGAGGATAGCTATTGGGGGTTTCCTCTTCCCAGCTCTCTTGAAGGGTGTCCCACCTATACATAGGTGTGTGGTCAGCTTCATGGAAATGAAAAGTGGTTATTCCTCACACAAGGGTTGGGAGTAATTACTTCTAAGGAAATATGATACTCGGGAAAAAGGCACTCAGATGAGAACTGTGCCTAACCCCTGACCTCTGTGGAGAGCTGCATGGCCACAGTGATGCAGTGGTGCAGGGTGACCAGGCACACATGATGGGACACCTGTCCTAATTCATTCATTGAACAAACACTTATTAAGCATCTGCCATATGCCTGGCTTCGCCAATGCTGTTTTTCTCACCAAACCTTTTAAGAAGCTGATTCTGAAGTATGAAGTGATAACAAAGAAAAAGACAGGAAGGACACAAAGTTGTACAAGTTGCTAGTTGTGACTGCACAAGGGGATCCAACCAGGGAATTGAGGGGGACTAAAATCCAACCCACGCTCCCCTTGCTAATGTAGCTACCCACACAGAGGGCTGCATTCGTGCAGGGGATGCAGCTTTTCCTAATGTGCAAAAAATACTGTCTAGTCCAACACAGACTGTGCAGAAGATATGGCATGTGGTCAGATGCCTGCAGGCTGCTGTTGCCCATTATCAATTCTGTCCCTAAGAATGGATGAATGAATTTGTCATTGCCTCATTTTCCTCATCTGTAAAATGGGGGCAATAGTGTTTGTCCATGTCTTATGCCTTGAGACAGTCACTGTAAGGAGTAGACTGAGCTCATTAGAAAGACGATTCTTGGCAGGAGCAGTAGCTCACGCCTGTAATCCCAACACTTTCAGAGGCCGAGGTGGGCAGATCACTTGAGCTCAGGAGTTTGAGACCAGCCTGGCCAACATAGCGAAATCCCGTCTCTACTAAAAATACAAAAATTAGCTGGGCGTTGTGGCACACTCCTGTAATCCCAGCTGCCTGGGTGGCTGAGGCAGGAGAGTCACTTGAACCCAGGAGGTGGAGGCCGCAGTGAGCCGAGATGGCGCCACTGCACTCCAGCCTGGTGACAGAGTGAGATCGTCTCAAAAAAAAAAAAAGAAAGAAAGAAGATACTCAAAGAATATAATTAGATTAAATAATATGTAATAACATATTATATTAAATAATAGAATATATTTTCTTGCTTTCTCCCAAGAGGGTGCTACTTATTAGCTATGGATCATCCTATGACCAAAAAATAAACCCTACTTTGCAGTCCCTGCCAAGGAAAATTAGTGGAAACTCTTATTTTACCAGGCAAGCAACAGTCCTGAAAAGATCTTAGCAAGGCACTAGCTACGCAGCTTATTGCCTATTCAGGGATCCAACGAAAACTTCAGTTCTTCACCAACCATACTCTCAAATGTTAGAGACCTCGCAAACAGAGGTCACAAATAAGGTTACCAATCAACTTTTGGAAGGAGATGGAGAAGGGACTTTCATTGCTTCAGGGCAGACATTGTGTTTTTCTCATGCTTGAATTTCAGGACCCAAACTGAAATGTGCGAGCTCAATCAATGTCTGTTGACATTTGTGTTGTGTGGTCAACACATGCTTCCAAGTACCTGATCGCTTCAAAGAAGAGATGTGGACTCAGATATTGGATTAGGAGAGCCCTAAATAATTCATACAAAATAATCTAATTTGGTTAGGCCTGCAGAAAAGGAACTTCAATTCCCGTGTTTAGAAACTTCTTTGTATCTAACCTAAATCTTGCAGGTTCCTCTTGTTCTAGCATTAATGGAATGAAAAACAAAAACGCTATGAAATCATGACTCCGATTTTGCTTATCCAAGCTATGTATATGGTCTCAGTCCATTTTCTGTTGCTTACAACAGGATAACCGAAACTGGATAATTTTTGAAGAAAAAGAATATATTTCTTACAGTTATAGAGGCTGAGAAATCCAAGGTTGAGGGGCCTCATCAGCAGAGAGCCTCCCTGCTGGTGGTGAAGCAGGATATTTCCCTGACCCCTCCACAGGACTCGCAAAGGGGATGTCTCATTCACTCAGCCTGCAGCTCTCAACTCCTCATGGGAGAGGGTACGTGAGAGAACAAGGTGGGAACTGGAGTGCACAGGCGCTGGAACGAGCTGGCTGCTTCAGCACCAGCAGGGGTGAACTCCACCTCTCAAGGGAGGGAGCACACAGGTGAGCAGGTGGAGGAGCCAAGGCAAGTGCTTCTGGGGGCCAGCAGAAGTGAACTCTGCAACAGCCCCACGGCAGTGTCTTGGGGTGGTGCCCTGACCCCTGAAGCCCCAGAGGGAGTGTTACAGCACTCTTTTAGCTTTGCCCTCAGCACACAGCTTAAGTGTTAAAAGCTCGATGGATCCTCTGCCTTTTCATTTGAGGTGGCTGCCTTCTGCTAGCGAGAGTAAAGGGTCAGTGTGACAGCCTTTTGCATCCACACTCGTGGCACCCAAGTTCTTGTCCAGCATCCAGGAGAAATGAGGTCATGTGAACGATTTGAACGATGGTGAATGTGGGGGATTTTATTGCCGATTAAAGTGTCTCTCAGCAGGAAGGGGAGCTGAAAAGGGAATGGGGTGGGAAGGTCATCGTCCAGCTGTCTCTGGCTGAATTCTTCACTGTCAAACTGTCCCTCTGAAGTCAAACCACTTCTCTCCAATGTCCAGCCATAGTCTCTGAGGTCCAGCTGCTTCTCCTCTCTGCCAGCTGAGTTCTGGGGATTTTATAGGCACAGGATAAGGGGCAGGGCAGGCCATGGATGGTTTTGGAAATGGCAACATTTGAGCAGGAAAACAGGGATGTAAGTTCTCTCTTTGGGCAGTGGTTTCAGGCTTTTCGGCTTGAGGGTGGGTTCCCAGCAAGGGCCCCACCCTCTTCTGTCCAGAATTTCCCTGCCTCCTGGGGGCAAGGAATCAGTGAGGACTCTCCGCAGAGGCCCGATGCTTCACAAGGCATCACATGGTGAGGGGCTGAGCACGCTAGCTCACATCTCTCTTCCTCTTCTTACTAAGCTACCAGTCCCACTTTAATGACAACTCATTAATCCATTAATCCATTAATCAATCCAGGCACCACCTGAAGGCCACACCTCTCAATACTACCACACTGGAGATTACATTTCAACATGAATTTTGGAGGGGACATTCAAATCACAGCACACAGAAACCAAAAGATTGACATTTGAAGATGTTCTAATCTAACTACTCTAACATGCTGTCTCTGAATTATCAATGAATTTATCCTTCTAGGTAAAAATCTAAATGGACCAATATTACTGTCATTAGGCCATTCTATGGCCACTTGCTGTAAGGTCACTGCTTCTGAATTTCTTTTTGTCCAACTTATCTTTCAGTTGATTGTATTTTCAGCCTTGAAAGCTAACAGGATGGCTTGCTTATCATCTAATGTTAATAAAACCTCAAGATTGTAGTAGGGAAAACGCACGTTCCGTGGTCTCCAGCTCAGGGTCCCATTGCCATTTCCCTCCTGAAAGTTAGGGAAGGGGTTTGGAGGAGGAAATTCTCATGAATGATTCTCAATCGATCTTTAAATGTGTATACTCTGGTTTCAGCAGCGTCAATTCTCCCAGCACAGAGATTAAATAATGCTTTGCCTCTTCATCCTTCTCCCAAGCAGACGACCTTAGGAATAGATTTACCGCCACCTTGTGGAATGGAAATCAACTTATTTGGAAAGGGCCTAGTCTAGTCAAATTTTGGTCACCACTTGAAAACATTTTTCTCCTTTTTTGATCATGGCGCTTTCTCTGGGAAGGAGCTTCTATGTTGATCTTGTTACAGGAGCCTCTTGCACCTGGTGGGAGGTGAGGGGGAAGACTCGGTTTTCTTCATACACTGTCATTCTCTGTCAAAATGAAGCTATAGCATACAAAAATCAAAAGCTTTCAGTCCTTGGAAAACTCCTAAACCTCACTGACAGTGCCAGGAATTGAACCATAATCCCAGATAATTATATTTACAAGAAAAGGCCTACCCATAATCTCTGAAAAAGATAATATTATTCACATATGTTTTGTATAGAAATCCACGTACGTTGGCTTAGCATGTTTGGATTTTGATCTTAGACTAGAAGATCAGCCTGACCTAACAGAAGTGTGTAAAACTGCCTGCCCGACGATATATCACATCATTTGCTTTTAAGGCTGTGCATGGTCTGGTTTATTTTCCATTGCATTTTTCTGTTGCTTTTAAGGCTGTGCATGGTCTGGTTTATTTTCCATTGCATTTTTCTGTTGCAAAGGCATTTTCATAGCTGTCTCTCTCTCTAGAGATGGCTCTAAAAAACTGACTGACTTAAAAACAAGACCGTACCCATGTTGGGATAAACATATCTGTTTGACCTCAGAGTAAATTATCTCATTATGAGAAAGTTGAAGTACATTCAATATACACCAAAGTTTTTGTTGTTGTTGGTTTAAGACTGGGTCTCACTCCATCATCCAGGCTGCAGTTCTGTGGCAGCATCACGGCTTGCTGCGGCCTCAACCTCCTGGGCACAAGTGATCCTCCTATGTCAGCCTCCTGAGTAGCTGGGACTACAGCACGCACCACTACACCCAGCTAATTCTTTTGTATTTTGTAGAGATATGTTTCATCATCCTGCCCAGGCTAATCTCGAAGTCCTGCACTCAAGCAATTCACCATCCTGGCCTCCCAAAGATGGGATTATAGGCATGAGCCACTACACCTGGCCTACACCAAAATGTTTTAAAGGTTTAATTATAAAAACTGCATCTTTTTAATTTTAAAAACACACAACTTTTTCACTTGGAAGAAGCTAGCTTTGTACAGCTCTTCTTCACAATACCTGACTAATAACTCATACTACTGCAGCTTTAGCCTGAACCATCACAATAGTCACAATACTGGACAGCAAGGACCTTAAAGCTAAACAGATAAAATGTAGGAAGTAGCTAAAACCGTCTTGCAGCAAAACTTCTGCCTTCATGAAATCTTTTTTTTTTTTTCACCAAAAGAAGGAATTAACTCTAACCACGGTTGTAATTTTTGCCACACAATTCTCTTTATGTGCCAAAATGTTCTGGGGCTGAAAGTTCAGGAGAGGAGGAACCGATGACTGAGGCTCTCTCAGGAATGCTTGGGAATCTGGAATACTGAAGTATGAATATTTAGGAGAGAAAAGGTCTGACACAAGGCAGGACCCAGAAAGGGAGCCAAGCCAAGCCAAGCTCTCCAAGAGCCACGTAAGTTCCCAGGCTCAGGTTTTCAGAATATTGTCAAGGCTAGAGAGAGACAGAAAGGGTCAGAAGACCAGGAGTGAGAGAAACAATGCAAGGAGAATAAAGACAAAGAGTAGACTGAAAAATAAAATGCATTCTTGGTACTGAGTGATTGATCCTAGTTTGTGTGTGTCTGTGTGTGTGTGTGTGTGTGTGTGTGTGTTTTTAATGTCTAAGACCTTAAGAAGAGAAATAAAAGATAATCCAACTGGAAGTAAAGAAGATCCATGAGATTTCTCTGAGGAGAGAAAGTGAAGTCAGTCACCAAATATTTACTCAGAATGTTGTGGTCCTTGGTGCTGTTCACCAAATAAGTCATCTCTCCCACGCTCGGGGGAAATTGCCCTTCCTGGCCCCCGTGTGGCTGAGTGGGGTCATGTGACTAGTTTTGGTCAATGAGTAGAGAGCAGAAATGACATGTGTCACTTCCAGGACAGGATATTTGATTGTTGCAAGACTTAGAGTTCTTTATTCCCCTTGGGGCAGTGGCCTGAAATTCATGGTGGCTCGGCCCACCTGGACCTCTGAGAGAATACCACAAGTACACTCTGTGCTGGACATGTGATGTAAGTGAGAAAAAAACCTTTATGGTTTAGGCCACTAACATTTTGCAGATGTTTGTCACTGCAGCATGGCAAGGCCAATGCTGAGACGTACCCACGTTAGGGAGGCAGTATGACTGTCTCTTTGAAGTATATGAAGTATTAACATGGTCCTTATGCTTGAGCAATGAATGCCTAAAGCTTGTAGCAGACATGAAGAGAAGGTGTTAGATAGTGCCAAGAAAGTCTTACATTTAAAAGCGGTTTTCTGGCCAGGTGCAGTGGCTCTTGCTTGTAATCCCAGCACTTTGGGAGGAGTTCGAGACCAGCCTGGCCAACATGGTGAAACCCTGTCTCTACTAAAGATACAAAAATTAGCGGGCCTGTGGTCCCAGCTACTCAGGAGGCTGAGGCAGAAGAATCGCTTGAATTCGGATGCAGAGGTTGCAGTGAGCCAAGACTGCACTACTGCACTCCAGCCTCGGTGACAGAGTGAAACTCCATCTCAAAAATAGATAAATAAATAAATAAAACAGAAATAAAAGTAATTTTCTGTTTTCTCAACAGAAGATTGAATTCACCTTCCAGGCAAACATTTTACTTTATTTTAGGAACACCAAAATGTGCCCTTTGGTCACTAACGTAAATCAAGAATACTCACAAATATTCTTTTTTTTTTTTTTTGGAGATGGAGTCTCGCTCTGTCACACAGGCTGGAGTGCAGTAGTACAGTCTCGTCTCACTGCAAGCTCCGCCTCCCTGGTTCACGCCATTCTCCTGCCTCAGCCTCCCGAGTAGCTGGTACTACAGGTGCCCGCCACCACACCCAGCTAATTTTTTGTATTTTTAGTAGAGAGAGAGTTTCACCGTGTTAGCCAGGATGGTCTTGATCTCCTGACCTTGTCATCCACCCACCTTGGCCTCCCAAAGTGCTGGGATTACAGGCCTAAGCCACCGCGCCCGGCCAATACTCACAAAGATTCTTATCGGAGTGTGTGGAAGACCCCACTAATTAAATGTGGCTCTTTTAGAACAGGAAATGCAGCTTTGACTTGGAAAAAATTGGTCTTTTAGAACAGGAGGCAAAGCCTTGACTTGGAAATGTAAATTGTTACATAGACTTGAGTCGGAGTTGTGGCTCTGGGGCTTTCTTGCTTTCTTGACCAAGGGAAATGTATTGCTCTGTCTTAGTCTTGCTCAGATATTCCCAAGGGATAGGCAGCCATAAAAGACCCTAAGGAGAGTCTGGGTCCCTGGGGTTGGAGAAGAACCACTACTAAGAGCTACACAAACCACTTGCTCTGTTGTTTGTCTCTTCAGTGATTCCTGGGTCTTAATAAGGACCTATCAAAAGTTGTGGCCTGGCTTTCATTTTTTGGGGGGAAGTGTAGGGAACAGAAAACACCCCACTTGAGATGTAGTGGTAAGCAGGACTGCGGTGCCTGCCCCTTCAGCTCAGGGGATGGTTATAACATCAGCTAGAACAAGGCCCACTGCCCATCAGCAAAAGTGCCATCGGAAGAGACAGGGAGCACGTGCCAAGGAGGCTGTAATAAGGAATATGAGGAACTTGATCCAACCACGTGTTAATGTTACTGATGATGATAGCTAATGTCACATAGTGCTTACCATGAGCCAGTTATTGTTCTAAGCAAAAATTTTAGAGGTAGCCATACACACACAAAATGTCACACGGTGACAGCAATCTGGGAGGCTTTCAGAAATACATTGGGAACACTGTGGGAGTGGGTGGAGTTCGATTTCCGTAACTCAGCAGAGAGGCACTGGGAATAAGGGGTTAATGACCGTCTTTTGAAATAACATGCTGGTAGTATCTGGACACACCACATCCAATTGTTTAGTTGAGAACTTCTGTAACTGAGCCTATATTATAAAAATCATAAGATGTTTGCTTTACTTAATTTCCTTTGTCTTTGTCCTTTCCTCCTTCCATGCATGATTACTCGCAGTAGAGGTAGTCACTAACTCACTAATCATTGATTAACTTGATGTCCTGACCTCCTGGAAGCTGCCTACAAGATTAATAAACTTGTTTTTTTTCCAGAGGACAATGATCCTTAGGACATGCAGACTTTCTTTGGGTTTGTCTCATTTAATCCTCACAACGGTCCTAAGAAGTAAGTTTTTAGTCCCATTTTGTACACAATGACATCGTTTGCCTAAGGTGACACAGCCAGTGAGCTGAGTAGATTTCACTCAGCATACACATGAATGTGATGCCTTGCCAGCATAATTCCTTCCCAGGTAGAGTTGATGGCTGTGTTTCCAAAAAGAGAGAGCCCTGAGGGGCCCCAGAGGTCATGCATGGCACCCGAAATCCACAGGTGCACCAAGCATACTATTCAGACAAAATAAATACTATGCTGTGCTCATTTCATCAATGCTTATTACCAATAAGATATACATTCCTGAAAGAATCACTGAATTTAATGTACCTTTGTGTCATTTTGTGTCTTCTCATGCAACAGGTACTGAATGTACAAGCCACGGCATTTGGAGTCCATTAAATTGTCTGACTTTGAAAAGGAGTCCTCACTCTAAAGCCACTAAGGAACCACTGGTGTTAAGCAGCAGTTTTCTAGTTTCTTTTCTTTTCTTTTTTCTTTTTTCTTTTTTTTCTTTTCCTTTCTCTTTTTGAGACAGTCTCGCTCTGTTGCCTAGGCTGGAGTGCAGTGGCACAATCTCAGCTCACTGCAACCTCTGCCTCATGGGTTCAAGTGATTCTTGTGCCTCAGCCTCCCGAGTAGCTAGCTATGCACACCACCATACCTGGCTAATTTTTTGTATTTTTAGTAGAGATGGGATTTCACCATGTTGACTAGGCTGGTCTCGAACTCCTGGCCTCAAGTGATCCACCTTCCTCGGCCTCCCAAAATGCTGGAATTACAGGCATGAGCCACCACGCTCAACCTTCTGCTTTGTGTCTGAGAAGTCTGGAACTAAGAGAGCAGTGAGTGTCTTGGATGCAAAGGTGGCAATGAAATCTCCTCTACAGTCACCAGTCCTGCTCCACCCACTGATGCAGTTCTAAATTCCCTGTCCTCACATTGCTTGATATTGGCATGCACAGGCATGCACAGTCCTGCACACAGGTTTATCCTAAAGCTGGACTTGAGATGACCCACATGAGACGAAGTTGGAAGACCACAGGCAAGGTCACCATAGACAGACTGGCCCACGGTAGGCACATTTGATAGTGAAGGTGCCACTGCAGTCTGACTCTTTCATTTCATGGAATTCAACGCCAAAAAAGCAAGGCTCCCAGTACTAGCTCCAGCTAGCCACATGTAAGTGAATGAAAAGTAAGAGGTTGGTTTACCACATTGTGTGAATGTGTTTAGAACTTGGCACCAGCAAATTTATGTTCTATTTTCCCAACCCAGTCTGTAAAATATACCCTCTACTTGACCCAGAGCGTAATGATATCTATGGCTAAAACTGCCAATGAGAGAAAGGTTTAAGGATTTCAGACATAAACAAGCTGTTGTTTCACTGGATTTTTAAATGTACTGCTTGTTGTTTTGGGTGCCTTCCTCAGAATGGGCACTATTATTAAATGTCTTATCATTATTGCCTTTATTACACATAACAATCCTTATAAAGCATGAGATGTTATTGTCCCCATTTTACGAGGAAAACGAGGCTAGAGGGGTTAAGTAAACTGCCTGAAGAAATGCAGCTGGTTAGGGTCTCAGCCAAGATTCAATGATTGGCCTATTTTTGAAGCCTGTGTATATGTTTAGTCACACAATTCTACCTGACTCTCTCCCAAAAACTAGGATCATCTGATTTGAGGCAACATGGAACACATTTTGATGATTTATAATATTTCTCATTTGGAAATAATGTTGCTATTAGTGTCACCTTCAGATGAAGGCATGTCAGGAAAATTTGAATCCTGAAATAATAGACCTAGAAAGGACTTACAACTAAACTATGACATGTTAGACTAGATCACTGTGTATCCACAAGAGGTGGACTAGATGGTGACTAAAAGTCAGCACAGCCATCTCAACAGCCAGGCAGACCACAGTCACTCAAATAAGTGTCGCCTACTAGGAAGCCATGATGTGATACTATACCCTAATTTCACTGGTACTTCCAATGCACATATATGGAATATTACATTTAAAACTGCTTCAAAGTACATTTACGAGGCACCTAAGAAAAGATCTCATTACTCTGTAATCATTCCCTTCTTTGTCTAAATACAGTATTATTGGGCTTAATTACCCTCTCATTTACCAAACTTGGTTCTAAATGAGTCTTGGTTGTTCTCAAAAACCAAAGAGTCTTCTAAATATGAAAATTGACCACCAATCAAGGATATTCAGTAGAAAAAAATGTAAAGAAGAAACACCAAAAATTCTTGAAACAAATCTGCATTTTAAAATACATAAATGGTCTTCCAAGATGAATGTATATTTTTTTCCAGTTGTATTGAAGTATAATTGACAAATAAAAATTGTATGTATGTATTTTTGTCCAAGATGGCCGAATAGGAACAGCTGCAATCTACAGCTCTCAGTGTGAGCAACGCAGAAGACAGGTGATTTCTTCATTTCCAATTGAGGTACTAGGTTCATCTCACTGGGACTTGTTGGACAGTGGGTGCAGCCCACGGAGTGTGAGCCGAAGCAGGGCAGGGTATCACCTCACCCAGGAAGTATAAGGAGTTAGGGAATTCCCTTTCCTAGCCAAGGGAAGCCGTGACAGACGGTACCTGGAAAATCGGGACACTCCCATCCCAATACTGTGTTTTTCCAATGGTCTTAGCAAACAGCACACCAGGAGATTATATCCTGTGCTGGGCTCGGAGGCCTGCCTGCCTCTGTAGACTCCACCGCTGGGGGCAGGGCATAGCTGAACAAAAGGCAGCAGAAACTTCTGCAGACTTAAATGTCCCTGTCTGACAGCTTTGAAGAGAGTAGTGGTTCTCCTAGCACAGAGTTTGAGATCTGAGAACAGACAGACTGCCTCCTCAAGTGGGTCCCTGACCCCTGAGTAGCCTAACTGGGAGACACCTCCCAGTAGGGGCCGACTGATACCTCATACAGCCAGGTGCCCCTCTGAGATGAAGCTTCCAGAGGAAGGATCAGGCAGCAACATTTGCTGCTCTGCAATATTTGGTGTTCTGCAGCCTTCACTGGTGATACCCAGGCAAACAGGGTCTGGAATGGATTTCCAGCAAACTCCACCAGACCTGCAAGTGAGGGTCCTGACTGTTAGAATGAAAACTAACAAACAGAAAGGACATCCACACCAGAACCCCATCTGTACATCACCATCATCAAAGACCAAATGTAGATAAAACCACAAAGATGGGAAGAAACCAGAGCAGAAAAGCTGAAAATTCTAAAAATCAGAGCACCTCTTCTCTTCCAAAGGAACACAGCTCCTCACCAGCAATGGAACAAAGCTGAACAGAGAATGAGTTTGATGAGTTGACAGAAGTAGACTTCAGACGACTGGTAATAACAAACTTCTCCGAGCTAAAGAAGGATGTTCAAACCCATCACAAAGAAGCTAAAAACCTTGAAAAAAGATTAGAGGAATGGCTAACAAGAATAAACAGCATAGAGAAGACCTTAAATGACCTGATGGAGCTGAAAACTATGGCACAAGAACTACATGGCACATGCACAAGCTTCAGTAGCCGATTCAATCAACCGGAAGAAAGGGTATCAGTGATTGAAGATCTAATGAATGAAATGAAGTGAGAAGAGAAGTTTAGAGAAAAAAGAGTAAAAAGAAATGAACAAAGCCTCCAAGAAATATGGGACTATGTGAAGAGACCAAATCTATATCTGACTGGTGTACCTGAAAGTGATGGGGAGAATGGAATCAAGTTGGAAAACACTCTACAGGATGTTATCCAGGAGAACTTCCCCAACCTAGCAAGGCAGGCCGACATTCAAATTCAGGAAATACAGAGAATGCCACAAAGATACTCCTCAAGAAGAGCAACTCCATATGACAATTATGACAATCTGACATAATTGTCAGATTCACCAAAGTTGAAATGAAGGGAAAAATGTTAAGGGCAGCCAGAGAGAAAAGTTGGGTTACCCACAAAGGGACACCCATAAGACTAATAGCCAATCTCTCGGCAAAAACTCTATAAGCCAGAAGAGATTAGGAGCCAATATTCAACATTCTTAAAGAAAAGAATTTTCAACCCAGAATTTCATATCCAGCCAAACTAAGCTTCATAAGTGGAGGAGAAATAAAATCCTTTACAGACAAGAAAATGCTGAGAGATTTTGTCACCATGAGGCCTGCCTTACAAGAGCTCCTGAAGGAAGCACTAAGCATGGAAGGGAACAACCAGTACCAGCCACTGCAAAAACATGCCAAATTGTAAAGACCATCGATGCTAGGAAGAAACTGCATCAACTAATGAGCAAAATAACCAGCTAATATCATGATGATAGGATCATATTCACACATAACAATATGAACCTTAAATGTGAATGGGTTAAATGCTCCAAATTAAAGACACAGACTGGCAAATTGGATAAACAGTCAAGACCCATCAGTGTGCTATATTCAGGAGACCCATCTCACATGCAGAGACACACATAGGCTCAAAATAAAGGGATGGAGGAAGATCTACCAAGCAAATGGAGAACAAAAAAAAGCAGGGGTTACAATCCAAGTCTCTGATAAAACAGACTTTAAACCATCAAAAATCAAAAGAGACAAAGAAGGCCATTACATAATGGTAAAGGGATCAATTCAACAGGAAGAGCTAACTATCCTAAATATATATGCACCCAATACAGGAGCTCCCAGATTCATAAAGCAAGTCCTTAGAGACTTACAAAGAGACTTAGACTCACATACAATAATAATGGGAGACTTCAACACCCCACTGTCAACATTAGACAGATCAACGAGACAGAAAGTTAACAAGGATATCCAGGAATTGAACTCATCTCTGCAGCAAGCAGACCTAATAGACATCTATAGAACTCTCCACCCCAAATCAACAGAATATACATTCTTCTCAGCACCACATCACACTTATTCCAAAATTGACCACATAATTGGAAGTAAAGCACTCCTCAGCAAATGTACAAGAACAGAAATTATAACAAACTGTCTCTCAGACCACAGTGCAATCAAACTAGAACTCAGGACTAAGAAACTCAATCAAAACCACTCAACTACATGGAAATTGAACAACCTGCTCCTGAATGACTACTGGGTACATAACAAAATGAAGGCAGAAATAAAGATGTTCTTTGAAACCAATAAGAACAAAGACACAACATACCAGAATCTCTGGGACACATTTAAAGCAGTGTGTGGAGGGATATTTATAGCACTAAATGCCCACAAGAGAAAGCAGGAAAGATCTAAAATTGACACCCTAACATCACAATTAAAACAACTAGAGAAGCAAGAGTAAACACATTCAAAAGCTAGCAGAAGGCAAGAAATAACTAAGATCAGAGCAGAACTGAAGGAGATAGAGACACGAAAAATCCTTCAAATAAATCAATGAATCCAGGAGCTGGATTTTTGAAAAGATCAACAAAATTGGTAGACTGCTAGCAAGACTAATAAAGAAGCAAAGAGAAGAATCAAATGGATGCGATAAAAAATGATAAAGGGGATATCAACACCGACCCCACAGAAATACAAACTACCATCAGAAAATACTATAAACACCTCTACGCAAATAAACTAGAAAATCTAGAAGAAATGGATAAATTCCTAGACACATACACCCTTCCAAGACTAAACCAGGAAGAAGTTGAATCTCTGAATAGACTAATAACAGGCTCTGAAATTGAGACAATAATTAATAGCCTTCCAACCAAAAAAAGTCCGGGACCAGATAGATTCACAGCCGATTTCTACCAGAGGTACAAAGAGAAGCTGGTACCATTCCTTCTGAAACTATTCCAATCAATAGAAAAAGAGGAAATCCTCCCTAACTCATGTTATGAGGTCAGCATCACCCTGATACCAAAGCCTGGCAGAAACACAACAAAAAAAGAGAATTTTAGACCAATATCCCTGATGAACATCGATGCAAAACTCCTCAATAAAATACTGGCAAACCGAATCCAGCAGCTTACCCACCATGATCAAGTCGGCTTCATCCCTGGGATGCAAGGCTGGTTCAACATATGCAAATCAATAAACATAATCCATCGTATAAACAGAACCAAAGACAAAAACCACATGATTTTCTCAATAGATGCAGAAAAGGCCTTTGACAAAATTCAACAGCCCTTCATGCTAACAACTCTCAATAAACTAGGTATTGATGGGACGTATCTCAAAATAATAAGAGCTATTTATGACAAACCCAATAGCCAATATCATACCAAATGGCAAAAACTGGAAGCATTCACTTTGAAAACTGGCACAAGACAGGGATGCCCTCTCTCACCAGTCCTATTCAACATAGTGTTGGAAGTTCTGGCCAGGGCAATCAGGCAGGAGAAAGAAATAAAGGGTATTCAATTAGGAAAAGAGAAAGTCAAATTGTCTGTTTGCAGATGACATGATTGTATATTTAGAAACCCCCACTGTCTCAGCCCAAAATCTCCTTAAGCTGATAAGCAACTTCAGCAAAGTCTCAGGATACAAAATCAATGTGCAAAAATCACAAGCATTCCTATACATCAATAACAGACAAACAGAGAGCCAAATCATGAGTGTACTCCCATTCACAATAGCTTCAAAGAGAATAAAATACCTAGGAATCCAACTTACAAGGGATGTGAAGGACCTCTTCAAGGAGAACTACAAACCATTGCTCAATGAAATAAAAGAGGACACAAACAAATGGAAGAACATTCCATGCTCGTGGATAGGAAGAATCAATATTGTGAAAATGGCCATACTGCCCAAGGTAATTTACAGATTCAATGCCATCCTCATCAAGCTACCAATGACTTTCTTCACAGAATTGGAAAAAACTACTTTAAAGTTCATATGGAACCAAAAGGAGCCCGCATTGCCAAGACAATCCTAAGCCAAAAGAACAAAACTGGAGGCATCATGCTACCTGACTTCAAACTATAACACAAGGCTACAGTAACCAAAACAGCATGGTACTGGTACCAAAACAGATATGTAGGCCAATGGAACAGAACAGAGCCCTCGGAAATAATACCACACATCTACAACCATCAGATCTTTGACAAACCTGACAAAAATAAGCAATGGGGAAAGGATTCCCTATTTAGTAAATGGAACTGGGAAAACTGGCTAGCCATATGTAGAAAACTGAAACTGGATCCCTTCCTTACACCTTATACAAAAATTAATTCAAGATGGATTAAAGGCTTAAATGTTAGACCTAAAACCATAAAAACCCTAGAAGAAAACCTAGGCAATACCATTCAGGACATAGGCATGGGCAAGGACTTCATGGCAAAAACACCAAAAGCAATGGCAACAAAAGCCAAAATTGACAAATGGGATCTAATTAAACTAAAGAGCCTCTGCACAGCAAAAGAAACCACCATCAGAGTGAACAGTCAACCTACAGAATGGGAGAAAATTTTTACAATCTACCCATCTGACAAAGGGCTAATATCCAGAATTGACAAAGATCTTAAACAAGTTTATAAGAAAAAATCAAACAACCCCATCAAAAAGTGAATAAAAGGACATGAACAGACACTTCTCAAAAGAAGACATTTATGCAGCCAACAGACACATGAAAAATGCTCATCATCACTGGCCATCAGAGAAATGCAAATCAAAACCACAATGAGATACCATCTCACACCAGTTAGAATGGTGATCATTAAAAAGTCAGGAAACAACGGGTGCTGGAGAGGATGTGGAGAAACAGGAACACTTTTACACTGTTGGTGGGAATGTAAATTAGTTCAACCATTGCGGAAGACAGTGTGACAATTCCTCAAGGATTTAGAACTAGAAATACCATTTGGCCCAGCGATCCCATTACTGGGTATATACCCAAAGGATTATAAATCATGCTGCTATAAAGACACATGCACACGTATGTTTACTGTGGCCCTATTCACTTTAGCAAAGACCTAGAACCAACCTAAATGTCCATCAATGATAGACTGGATTAAGAAAACGTGGCACATATACACCATGGAATACTATGCAGCCATAAAAATGGATGAGTTCATGTCGTTTGTAGGGACATGGATGAAGCTGGAAACCATCATTCTGAGCAAACTATTGCAAGGACAGAAAACCAGACACCACATGTTCTCACTCATAGGTGGTAATTGAACAATGAGAACACTTGAACACAGGGTAGGGAACATCACACACTGGGCCCTGTCATGGAGTGGACAGAGGGGGAGGGATAGCATTAGGGGATATACCTGATGTAAATGATGAGTTAATGGGTGCAGCACACCAACATGGCACATGTATACATATGCAACAAATCTTCACATTGTGCACATGTACCCTAGAACTTAAAGTATAATAAAAATAAATAAATAAAAATTATATGTATTTACAGTGTACAATGTGATATTTGGGTATACACATATACCATTTCACATAGTTTTTTTTTTGGTATGTGTGGTGAGAACACTTAAGATTTACTCTCTTAGCAAATTTCAAGTAAACAATACAGTATTGCTGACAATAGTTACCATGCTGTACATTCGATAGCTAAAATTTGATCAACATCTTCCTTTGATGAACATCTCTCCCAAGCCTCAGTCCCTGGCAACCACTATTCTACTTTCTGTTTCCATGAGCTCAAGTTTTTAGACTCTACATATAGGTGAGATCATGTGATATTTGTCTTTCTGTGTCTTGCTTATTTCACTTAGCATAATGTCCTCCAGATTCACCCATGTTATCACAAATGGCAATATTTCCTTCTTTTTATGGCTGAATAAGAGTCCATGATACATATACCACATTTTCATTATCTCTCTATGTATCAACAGACACTTAGGTCATCTCCATATGTTGGCAATTATAAATAATGCTGAAATGGACATGGGAATGCAGCTATCTCTTCAACATACTGATTTCATTTCCATTGGCTATATACCCAAAAGTGGGATTGCTAAATCATACAGAGCTCTATTTCTAGTTTTTTGAGGAACCTCTATACTGTTTTCTATAATTACTACACCAATTTACAGTCCCACCTTTTCTCCACATCCTTGCCAACACTTACTGTCTTGCCTTTGTGATAATAACCATCCTAATGGGTATAAGATGATATCTCATTGTGGTTTTGATTTGCATTTCCCTGATAATCAGTAATATTGAACACCTTTTCATATACCTAGTGGCCATCTGTATGTCTTCTTTGGAAAATGTCTGTTCAGGTCCTTGCCTATTTTTTAATTGGATTACTTGGGGCTTTTTTGCTACTGAGTTGTATGATTCCCTATATATTTTGGGTATTAACCCCTTATCAGATATATGGATTGCAAATGTGTTCTCTCATTCCCTAGCTTGCCTTTTCACTTTTGATTGTTTCCTTTCTGTGCAGAGTATGCAGAGCTTTTTGGTTTGATGTACTCCCACTTATTTATTTTTGCTTTTGTTGCCTAAACAAGTGTTTTAATGTGTCAATTCTAGAGTGTTTATTTTTGAAATCAACCACTTTACTACATCATCACACCTTATACATGCATTATAATTACTAAATCTAAATATCAATTAAGGACTACAACTATCACTAATTGTACCATGGCCAAGATAAAATGATCTTCATTTGAAAATTCTTTCCCATATTCATCTTATATATTTTTTCAATGAATATAGTATTAAGTCTTTCAAAGTTGACTTACATATTTACATATGTTTATTTTACAAATATTTGATCCGGTAGACTTTCTTTTCTATTTTTACTGGTCAAGTTCATTTAAACAATCACCAGACAGGTTTCTGTGTTTATCTTAAAAGTGCTAGACAACCCCCACACAACTGGTTAGTCACATAATAGACACTTGGTGTAGTTTGGGAGGCCGAGACGGGCGGATCATGAGGTCAGGAGATCAAGACCATCCTGGCTAACACGGTGAAACCCCGTCTCTACTAAAAAAATACAAAAAACTAGCCGGGCGAGGTGGCGGGCGCCTGTAGTCCCAGCTACTCGGGAGGCTGAGGCAGGAGAATGGCGTGAACCCGGGAGGCGGAGCTTGCAGTGAGCTGAGATCCGGCCACTGCACTCCAGCCTGGGCCACAGAGCGAGACTCCGTCTCAAAAAAAAAAAAAAAAAAAAATAGACACTTGGTGTTTAACGGTTAATGACAACATTTGGTAATACTTGGCCCCCACAGCAGAGTTCACATCTTTAACTGTCATCAGTAGAAGTCTTCACTTGGCAAATAGTTACTTTTTAAGTAAAAACCTATTATATTTTCTTCCTTTTTAAAAAATAGTTATTTATTTTGAATTAATTGGTTAATCTGTTTCTATTACTCCTACTCAAGTAATTAAAAAAAGCAAAATTCACTAAATATTTGTAATAAAATGTGATAATCATTGTTTCATGCAGTTCCCACCAAGCAGTAAAAAATTACTCAATATGTAAACAAATGAAAATATGAACAAATAATTAAAGCCAAAAATTTTAGTTTTTATGCATTCAAAGTATTTGTCTAAGAGCAAATAATATGACACTAAACACAGCCTTCAGGTTAGAGATCTTAATTTCATAGATTACATAGGCATATATAATAATAAAATGTACAATACATGACTATACATATATGTGTGTATATATATAATATATTCTTACTTTCTCAAACTTTCCTCTCAAAACCTAAATTTCTTTTCTCTTTTCTTGTGAATTCTATTCAGATATAACATACATAAAGAAAAGTACATTAAAAAAAAAAAAAGAAAAGTGCTGGGATTACAGGCGCAGTGGCTCACGCCTGTAATCCCAGCACTTTGGGAGGCCAAGATGGGTGGATCACCTGAAGTCTGGAGTTCAAGACCAGTCTGGCCAGCATAGTAAGCCCCCGTCTCTATTAAAATATATATATATAAATTAGCTGGGTGTGGTGGTGGGCACCTGTAATCCCAGCTCCTTGGGAGGCTAGGCAGGAGAATCTCTTGAACCTGAGATTCTCCTGCCTCAGAGGTGGAGGTTGCAGTGAGCCGAGATGGCACCATTGCACTCCAGCCTAGGCAACAGAGCGAGTCTCCATCTCAAAAAACAAAACAAAAAAGAGTACATAAACCATAAGTATGACATTTCAGTGAAGACACTCTTATAACTAACACCCAGATCATGAAACAGAACATGACCAGCACCTCCAAAACCCCCTCATGAACCCTCCCACTCACAACCTTCCACAGTGACCACTAGGCTGACCTAAATCCATAGTTTAGTTTTGCCTCTTTATAAACTTCGTATAATTGGAATCACACCATATGCACTGTTTGTGACTAGGGCCTTCCTTCAATATTGTTTCTGAAATCCATTCCTATTGTTGCACGTAGGTGCAATTTATGTCTTCCCGTTGTTCTACGGTATTCTAGTGCATGAATATACTACAATTTATTTATCTGCTGTACTGTAGGGGACATATGTACATGAAAACATTATGTGTTGTTTATCTGAAATTCACATTAAACTAAGCTGCCTGTATTTCATCTGCAATCCTAATCCTTGCCAACACTCAACATTGTCTGTAGAAGCAC
Organism: Trachypithecus francoisi; assembly: GCF_009764315.1. Lineage (NCBI taxonomy): Eukaryota > Metazoa > Chordata > Mammalia > Primates > Cercopithecidae > Trachypithecus > Trachypithecus francoisi. The sequence goes on from NW_022681461.1 coordinate 11,260,720, forward strand.
CTATTTTATTTCAAAAACAAAAATAAACACATTGAAACCACTTGCCACACTTGTAGAAGTCACATCTACAAAGTAAAAGTGAAGATGTAACAGTCATTCAGTCCACCTGAATCCTGCAGACAGAGAAACTGGCTCAAGAGCACCTCCTCCTCCAGGGGAAAAAAGTTCACTTTATATAATGAACTGTCTTTCAGCTGTCTACATTTATTAACTCACCTGGAACATGGTCAAATCTTCACTTTATTTTTGATGTGTAAACGGCCTCAATTGTCTTAATAGTTTGCTTACAAACACAGAAGTTGTAGTTATTATAATGTTTAGTATTTTTATAAAGTCCTTTTATTCTTCAAAGCATATTACAAGCTACAAATTAATTAAGCTCTACAACAGTCCTTCACCCCAGGGAAGAAAGACATTTCTGTACTTCATTTAAAGCTCAAAACCCCAAAGTCAAGATATGAACCAACTGGCCGTGAGCCACAGAGTAAATTTCAAACCTAAAACTGAAGATCTTGGCTCCACGTTCCAAATACCAAGCTTACATCAAAGGAAAACATTAACATTCTACCAAAGAAAAAAAACTGTTGCCATTCTTCTTTTCCATCTAAAAACGGGAAGGAGGCCGGGTGCAGTGGCTCACGCCTGTAATCCCAGCACTTTGGGAGGCTGAGGTGGGCCTATCATGAGGTCAGGAGTTCGAGACCAACCTGGCCAACATGGTGAAACCCCGTCTCTACTAAAAATATAAAAATTAGCCAGGTGTGGTGGTGCGCACCTGTAATCCCAGCTACTCAGGAGACTGAGGCAGGAGAATCACTTGAGCCCAGGAGGCGGAGGCTGCAGTGAGCTGAGATTACACCACTGCCTTCCAGCCAAGGCAACAGAGTGACACTCAGTCTCCAAAAAAAAAAAAAAAAGCGGGGGGGAAAGAGAGCTGGGGGTTGAGGAATGCTGAACTTTTGACGAAGTGCTTATCTCTCTTCTCAAATATAAGCTTCATCACTAAGATTTCAACCTCAGTAAAATCTGATTTGTTTTTTGATTCTAAAAATGGGTACTCACCAAGAACACAAGGTTCAGACAAATGATAACTACAGAAAGTCAAAAACATATAGAGTTAGGAAAATCCAGTGAGGTCCAGAGGAAATTCTAGGAGTACATTCCAAATGATTATTTGCTGAGGGTATCCTGAATTAGAGTTATTCTGTTGTTATCTTCTTGTGTGACTCTTGAACTAGTACTGAAAATTACTGAACTAGTACAATAAAGCTGTTCTAAATTTCTCTCTTGACTTTTCCAGCCACAAAAATGTTGGCATGGGGGAATATTTGTTCTAAAATGGCTATTGTCCAAGCCCAGTCCTGACTGAAAGTGAAGCTCTGAGGTTCTGGTGGGAAACAGCTGGGATAGTTCTGTGGAAAGCATTTCTATCTAATTCCATATTTGTCTTCAAATATTAACCAACAATTTATGAAACTTTCCTTGACAACCAATATTTAAAGAAATAAAAATTGTGTAGTTTTCCAGAACAACTTCCCCCTGAATTATTCCCTTAGTTCCTCTAGAAATGTCTCCATCAAATTGCTTACCGTTAAGATCTGTGTTCCTTTATCTGTGCATCCTTTCTGATGAATGAAAGGTGTATAGAGCACCCTTGACATAAGTAACTCCATCTTAGAAAAAGACTCCATCTTACATTTCATAGGGCACTTTGCCAACAGAGACAAGATGTTTTGCTTAATAAATAAATGTGTAACAAAGACCGCATCCAACCAGATAAGGACATAAACAAGCACACACTTCCATTATCAGTCCTCACGAGAGAACTCTGTGGCCATAAAAAGAGAAGGGCTTCAGCAGCTCAAAGTGGCCATCTTAGCTGACACTGTCTTGCTGTCACTCATGATGAGTACTTGGCATCTGCCACTGAAGGTTCTGCCCACATCCAAGACTCTTCCATGCAAGACAGTCAGACAGCCTGGCTCACACCACGATATTCTTTTTGTCTTAGTCACTCTCCCCAGTTAATGAAAAACAGTTCATTAACCATTTGTTCCTATGTCTTTTTCTCTTGATGTTAAATGTTACTTCGTTTGTTGGGGAATGTTTAATCTATAACGTTTATATATTAATCACGTATACTATTACGTACGGTTTGCAATATTGACTGACTGGTGGAGTGGCTTGAGCCTGTGTGCCTACAGCTCTGAGTACTAGGTAAATGTGAAGTACTAAGGAGAATTGGTTTCTTAGGAACTCCATGTTGCTCATGGCTTTTGTGATTTAAATAGCATCAATGAAAGTTTGACATTATGGAAAGATATGCGTACGGACCTGTTTATCTCTGACCTTGCACCGCTCAGGAGAAAGGGAAATGGCCATTTAAAAAGTAAACATGTGAGTAGAGTTGGTGGCTATGTACTGAAAACTAAAAGTGTGAGATCTAGAAAATACACTGTTGGTGATGATAAAAGATAAAGTTCAGTTCACAAGTGCAAAAAGTTAACCAAAATACATTGCTTAAATGGAATAAACCAAAGATACACTACTGAAAGCAGAACTCCTTACTAGGTAAGGAAGAAAAGTTGCTGAAGAGTCATAAAATTAAAGAGGGAGAAGTTGTTTTGTTGTGTTTTGTTTTGTTTTTTGTTTTGTTTTGTTTTGTTTTTTTGGAGATGAAGTCTCACTCTGTCTCCCAAGCTGGAGTGCAGTGGCATGACCTTGGCTCACTGCTACCTCTGCCTCCCAGGTTCAAGTGCTTCTCCTGCCTCAGCCTCCCGAGTAGCTGGAACTACAGGTGCATGCTGCCATGCCCGGCTACTTTTATGTATTTTAGTAGAGACAGGGTTTTCCCGTGTTGCCCAGGCTGGTCTCAAAATCCTGAGCTCAGGCAATCTGCCCGCCTCAGCCTCCCAAAGTGCTAGGATTATAGGCGTAAGCCACCAAACCCAGCTGTGGGAGATGTTTTTTGAGTGACTGCCAATACACAACAGTCAACTCGAATACAATACAGACATAGAAAAATAACCTTGTCTTGAGGTAGAGGGTTATGTAGCTAAAAGGGGATTTTTAAGAGGTGAATTAGTGATGTGTCTTCAACTTCTTGAAAGGTTTGAACCATTCCAATTTACCATAAAAACCTGGTCATCCTTGCCTGGCGCGGTGGCTCACGCCTGTAATCCCAGCACTTTGGGAGGCCGAGATGGGCAGATCACCTGACGTCAGGAGTTTGAGACCAGCCTGGTCAACATGGTGAAACCCCATCTCTACCAAAACTACAAAAATGAGCCAGGCATGGAGGCGGGCGCCTGTAATCCCAGCTACTCAGGAAGCTGAGGCAGGACAATCGCTTGAACCCCGGAGGCAGAGTTTGCAATGAGCTGAGATCACTCCATTGCACTACAGCCTGGGCAACAAGAGGGAAACTCCATTTAAAAAAACAAAAACAAACAAACAAACAAACAAAAAACAGGTAATCCTCCCATGCCCCACCCCATCCTTATCTCAGTAAATCTTCCCACACCCATTTCTTCACCTCACAAACCCAGGAATCACTGTTACCGCCTTCCTTTTCCTCATTCCTCCACTTAGTCTGACACTGAACCAGGCTCGTTCTGCCCATGTGCAGTCAACTAATCACTGTGAGGATGAGTTTGGTGAAAAGAGAAAAAAGTTTCTTCACAGGACAGCCTAGCAAGGAGCCAAGAGAAGAGCTCTCAAATCAGCCTCCCTGAAAATCAGACTTAGGGACATTTATGGGTTAGAGAAGTTGGGTGGTCTAAGGCGTGGGGAAAGGCAATTGGCCGTGGAAAAAAATGAGGCAATTTGTGATCTCCACAAGCATAGTCGGAATCCATGGCTCTTCACAGCATGTTCAGAAAATGGCAGCGTTAGCATGATCTGAGGATGGAGTTGGGGCTCTCTGACCTCAAAACGTTAATCATGCAGCCTCAGTCAGAAGGTCAGTTCCAACCAGTTTAAGCTGCACAAGAACTGCCCCACATTTCTGAAAAACAGCTTAAGCAATTGGTATCATGCTAGTATACACATTAGAACTATCATCTATAAGGAAACTAGTGAAAGCTAAGTTACAACACTTAGTAGTACACTTCAGCTGTGTGGGTTAAAAAAAAAAAAAATCAACAAGGGCTGGGAGTGGTGACTCAAAGTGCTGTAATCCCAGTACTTTGGGAGGCCAAGGTGGGTGGATCACTTGAGGTCAGGAGTTTGAGACCAGCCTGGCCAATATGGTGAAACCCCAACTCTACTCAAAATACAAAAAATAACCAGGCATGGTGGCACGCGCTTGTAATCCCAGCTACTTGGGAGCCTGAGTCAGGAGAATCTTTTGAACCCAGGAGGCAGAGATTGCGGTGAGCCAAGATTGCGCCATTGCACTCCAGCCCGGGCAACAAGAGCAAAAGTCGGTCTCAAAAAAAAAAAAAAAAATCAACAAAAAGTAAGAGGCTAAAAAGATTAGCCTTTGGTTTTAAATCAATTACTAAATATTGCCTTTTCTATCTCCAGAGTGTATTGTCAATTCATCCCGTCTTCCCCCATCCTGATGGACACCTTCCCCTTGTTCAGGCCCCATTGGTGGTCTCCCTGTTTCCACTCCTGCCCATCAATCCACTCTCCATGAGGCAGATACAGGGGCCTTTTTAAACTCTTATTACCAGGTTGCATCCCTTCCTGGTTTTTAAAAATCATTATTATTATTATTATTTTTTTTTTTTTTTTTTTTTTTTTTTTTTGAGACGGAGTCTCGCTCTGTCGCCCAGGCTGGAGTGCAGTGGCCGGATCTCAGCTCACTGCAAGCTCCGCCTCCCGGGTTTACGCCATTCTCTCGCCTCAGCCTCCCGAGTAGCTGGGACTACAGGCGCCCGCCATCTCGCCCGGCTAATTTTTTGTATATTTTAGTAGAGACGGGGTTTCACCGTGTTAGCCAGGATGGTCTCGATCTCCTGACCTCGTGATCCGCCCGTCTCGGCCTCCCAAAGTGCTGGGATTACAGGCTTGAGCCACCGCGCCCGGCCTATTATTATTTTTTAAAGCAACACTTTTCAGTCAAACTTCTTAGTAAAACCTGCAGAACCACGAGGAACCACAACCAGCATCATCATGGCACATAGGAAGTGCTCAAGAAATATTTGCCAAATAAATATTAAAGAAAATAAAGGAGGATTTCTAAGGGAAACTCCCAAGAAAGGAAGTGGCGCCAACAGAATAACGGTGAAGGTGGGGAGGCAGGAAGGATGACACACGCGGGTGGGTTCCAAGTGGGGCAACTTCATGTTGTCGAAAGACGCACTGAGGAAATAGAAAAAAAATAGAACGGGCGCCGTGGCTCAGGCCTGTAACCCCAGCACTTTGGGAGGCTGAGGCCTCTGGATCGCTTGAAGTCAGGAGTTCAAGACCAATATGGCCAACACAGTGAAACTCTGTTTCTACTAAAAGTACAAAAATTAGCTGGGTGTGGTGGCATGCACCTGTAATCCCAGCTACTAGGAGGCAGAGGCACAAGAATCACTTGAACCCGGGAGGTGGAGATTGCAGTGAGCAGAGATCGCGCCATTGCATTCCATCCACCTGAGCGACAGAGCGAGGCTCTGTCTCAAAAAAAAGAAAAAAAGAAAAAATAGTCTTGAGGCCTCAATGTCACGCTTCTCTCCCCCAACCCCAGTAGCCACAACATGGTGCAGAGAGGGTCTCTGGGCACTGGGGGAGGGAGAACATAGCAAATGTAAGACATTGAACTCAGTGCTGTCCTGTTTGAGCCAAAAGGAAAACCGGACCAAACTTAGCTGTCACCCACCCATGGACGGAGAATTTAAACCAGCCCTAGCCAGAGGGAAAGCATTGATGCCAATAGTCCAAACTTGAGTTCCCACAAAGTTTGTCACCAAGGGGTACTGTGCTCTGGTTCTCTAAGTAAACTGGAAAGATAGTCTAGGTCGCAGGGACTGCAACTCTTAGATGTGTCCTATGGCTGAAGTGGCCCAGAGACACCAGGCTGGTGGGGCACACACCAGGGCAGCCAAGGGAGTGCTGGCATCACCCCTTTTCTAACCCCAGGCTGCACAGCTTGTGGCTCCACAAGCAGCCAATTCTTCCTTCTGCTGGAGGAGAGGAGAAGAAAGAGTAGGAAAGATTTTGTCTTGCGTCTTGGATACCAGCTCAGCTTCAGCAGGATAGGGCACCAGAGTTGTGAGGCCCTCATTCCAGGCCCTAGCTCCCAGATGACATTTTTAGACATGCCTTGGGCCAAAAGGGAATCCGCTGCCTTGAAGGGAAGGATCCAGTGCTGTCAGCATTCATCCCTTGCTAACTGAAGAGCTCTTGAAATCTGAATAACCAGCAGGGATACCCAGGTACGATGTCGAGGGCCTTGGTGAGCCTCTGAGACTTGTTGGCTTCAGGTGAGACTCAGCACATTCCCAGTTATGGTGGCTACAGGGCAAAACTAAACTCCTTCTGCTTGAGAAAAGCAGAGGGAAAAGTAAAGGGGACTCTGTCTTGCACCTTAGGCACCAGCTTGGTCACGGGGCATAGAGGGCCAAGCAGCTCTTGGGGATCCCTGATTCCAGGACTTGACTCTTAGATGGGATTTCTGGACCTGCCCTGGGCCAGAGGGGAGCCCATTGCCCTAAAAAGTGAGTCCCAGGCCAGGCACAATTCACCACAAGCTGACTGAAGAGCCCTTGAGCCTTAAGGGAACATGAGTAGTAGCCTGGCAGTAGCCTGTGATGGCGGGGGCTGCAGAGTGAGGCTCCTCTGCCTTTGGAAAGGGGAAGGAAGAGTGGGAAGGACTGTACCTTGTGTGTTGAGTACCCGCTCAGCCACAGTACAATAGAACACCAGGTAGACTTCTAAGGTTTTTGACTCTAGTCCCTGACTCCCAGAGAGCATCTCTGGACCCAACCATGGTCTGGGGGAACTTGCTGCCCTGAAGGGAAGGACAGGCTGGGCTGGCTTTGCTGCCTGCTGATTGTAAAGCCCCGGGGACTTCAGTAAACATAAGCAGCAGAGAGGGAGTAGTTACAGAAGGTCTTGGGCAAGACCCAGGGCTGCGCTGTGCTGGCTTCAGGTCTGACCCAGTGCGGCACAGTGCCGGTGGCCACAGAGGTGCTTCTGTCACTCCAGCCCCAGATTTAGGTGGCTCAGAACAGAGAGACACTCCATTTGTTTGGGAGAAAGGAAAGCGAACAAGAGTCTCTGCCTGGTAATCCAGAGAATTCTCCTGGATATTGTCCGAGACCATCAAGGCGGTATCTCCATGAGTCTGCAAGAACCACAGCATTACTGAACTTGGGGTGCCCCCTAAAGCAAATATAGTTTAGATCGTAACACCTAAGCCCTTCCCAAGAAAGACAGGTACAAACAAGCTCAGGCAGTGAAGACTACAATAAATACCTAACTCTTCAAAGCCCAGACACTGAAGAACATCTACTAGCATCAAGACCATACAGGAAAACCAGACGTCATCAAATAAAATAAGGCACCAGGGACAAATCCTGGAGAAACAGAGATATGTGTAATCTTTCAGAGAATTTTGAATAGAATATGCTTCTCATTTCTAACTGCCTGTTCAGTTAATCTTAATGATTCCTTTGCTTGCCATTAAAAACTTGAGTTAAAGAATTTCTCCAAGAATATCATTACAGACAGACATCTAAACTGGGAAATCACAAGCTGCAGTTAAGTTTGGGTAAGCATCAGGTTAATGATAACCTTCATAAAGTATCATCTTTACAAGGTTGGAGTAGACCATGCATTTTTAAATGACATTGAAGCAGCAGAAAATTGACATATAGATGTTAGAAGTAACAAACGTAATGTGTGCAGTATGGAAGCATGTGACAATTATGTGTTTTATCTGTTGATAACTACAGGGAGCCCTATTCTAGTTAAGGAGACAGCAGCTGATGAACAGCAGATTGGTAGAACTAATGGCAAAGTTATAACATCAATGAAAAATAATACAGAGAAGACAGATTGATAATACCAATTTGAAAACACCAGATTTGATAATGACAAGTTGAAAATGTGTTTTCCAGGCCAGGTACAGCTCACGCCTGTAATCCCAGCACTTTGGGAGGCGGAGGCAGGCAGATCACCTGAGGTCAGGAGCTTGAGACCAGCCTGGCCAACACAGTGAAACTCCATCTCTACTAAAAATACAAAAATTAACCAGGCGTGGTGGCATGTGCCTGTAATCCCAGCTACTCCAGAGGCTGAGGCAGGAGATTTGCTTGAACCCGGGAGGTGGAGGTTGCAGTGAGCCGAGATCATGCCATCTCACTCTAGCCTGGGCAACAAGAGTGAGACGCCATCAAAAAAAAAAAAAGAAAGAAAGAAAGAAAGGAAGAAAAGAAGGAAAGAAAGAAGGAAGGAAGGAAAGAAGGAAGGAAGGAAGGAAGGAAGGAGAGAGAAAGAGAGAGAGAAGGAAAGAAGGAAGGAAGGAAGGAAGGAAGGGGAAGGGGAACAGGAAGGGAGGAAAGGAAGGAAGGAAGGAAATGTGTTTTCCGTCCTTGGTACAGCTCCTAGAGAATATGTAACAACAAATAAGATAACAACAACAAAAGGCAAATAAACTTAAAGGAGCTATGAATAAATTATGATAGGGCCAGATATATTTTAAGTACCATTAGGAAAACAGGACAATCTAAAGATATTTATTTCAAATTAAATGTTGCAACTTGAGAAAACAGTGCAAATATTACATTGAAATAACAGAAATCATAGGGTGCAAACAGAAAGCAACTTCAATCTTCCTACTGTCCCTTAAACGTGCTCTGTGTTGCCATTTCTTCCCATAACCCCGATGGAAACTTGGTCGGCCCCTTTAATTTTCTGGTCCCTTTTACATAATATGAACAGTGCATTCCAGGTCACACAGCACAGCCTGTTTCAGACTTAAAATGCCTAGAGCCATGTTAAGGTTTTCATCGTGTTTTCAATTTTAAAGAATGTTTCAACACCCCCAAATCTGGTCCACTACAGAGAGGAAGCCCGCAGTTGGAGGAGGAAACAAAGACACCATCTTTCTTTCCCTCATTCTTTCTTTCCCTCATTTGAATCCACAATTCCTCTGCCCCCATCTGTTAGCTGTGGTTCCTGACCCCTCCAAGGTGGGGTAGGGGAGGGAGAAGAGAAGAGGAGGCAGGCAAGTTCTTCCTTCACTGGTACTGTCCTAGAACCTGACTGTGGTGATCTCTGGGATTGATGGTGGTTTAAAACTGATCTTCTCTGTCTCACATGTGTTCAGGGGCTTTTCAGACACACTTTTCTCCTATAGATAGGTTTTACTTACTTGCAGTTCCTTTGACCTTGGAGAATGATTCTGTAGTCCAACTAATGGCTTGAGCCTTTTCCTGAAGCAAATAGGCTTCCAATGACACTCCTCTACTCTTTCTGTTGAAGAACTTTGCCTCTCCAGATGGCCATCTTGGGTAGAAATTAACACAACCCTTCCCTGGCTTTCCTCCTGAGTAGCCCACACCTGACCTGTAGGAAACACTCATGTATCTTTTGCTTCTTCAGCCTCTGGAGTGCACGCGATCCCAGGGAAGAAGGAGGCTCTCCTGTGGTTCACCATCAAGCAGTGCAGCATCAGCCACTCCGTCTTCAGATTCCTCACATTTGAGTCAAACACGAGTTCACTCCATCTACCAAACTACAAGGGCCACCAAATTGTCCCATTCAAGTCTACTTCCCTGGGCTTTAGGAAAGAGTGGGGCACACACGGTTGTCCACCATGGTTGGAAGAGAACTCACAGCACACAGACAGATGGCTCCAAAAATCCTCTAATACCCAAAGGCTTACTCTGTTATAAACTTCATGTGGATGGGAAGGACATGGAAGTAATGAAGTTGGGTTTTGCCCATATCACTAAAAAATTATGCAACCTGATGAGATTGTATCTACAATTCCAAAGTTAGGGTGGAGAACACATATAAAAGAGAGAGAGAGAGGTTCTGAATTAAACCTACCCTATACAATATACATAGTAGAGGGCAGGCTGTAGCTAGGATTTCCATTGTATTATCCTGTTATGCTAATTTCTCCAGAACATTCACTACTAAAGCAGGTTTGGCTCTCCAGTGAATCCGCTGCTGAGTATGCCTGGGGAGAGATGCTGCAATTGCACTAGATCCAGACTCCACAGGCCACAACAGTACCAGTGCGTGTCTACTTGATGCAAAAGGAGAAACTAGGCTCACTTCCTAGACCACTCCCACCTCTAAACTGCTAGAATCATAACCGGTGATTCACCACACACTGTGGGGAGAGCCCATAAGTCCTCCTGCAATTCAGCCCCTCAGTCCTTCCCAGTACCACTACCAAGATCAGTCTTCACTGCCCTTCTTTACAAATACTGGCAAGCCTCCCAATATCTTTCCCACCCACCCCTTCAATGACCCTGAAGACAAATTCACAGGCCCTAAGATCAGGCTACAAATCACCATGGGCAAACGGAAGGATTAACATCGGCAACAAACACAAAAACAGAGGAATGGGGCCTGGGCGCAGTCATCCCAGCAGTCTGGGATGCCAAGGCAAGAGGACTGCTTGAGCCGAGGAGTTCGAGACCAGCCTGAGCAGTATAGCAAGACCTTGTCTCTACAAAAAATGTAAAAGTTACCTGGTGTGGTGGCATATGCCTGACATCCCAGCAACTCAGGAGGCTGAGGCAGGAGGATCTTTTGAACTCAGGAGGTCAAGGTTGCAGTGAGTCATGATCACACCACTGCACTCCAGCCTGGGAAACAGGACAAGACCCTGTCACAAAAACAAAACAAACCTAAAAGAAAAAAACCGTGGGGAATGGTAAAAGTTTTTACAACCCTTGTAACCCTTCTAAGGCAGTGAATGGAAGTTCTGGTGTATTTGAGCTCCAGGCTTTTATTCCTGAGGGTAAGACCCTGTAAACCTTTGGTACCCATATATTTTATCATTCACAATGGAGACTTGGGAGGGTGAGGAGGTGGGAGGGGGTGGATGATGAGAAATTGCCTTACAGGTACAATGTACACCATTATTTGGGTGATAATTAACCCTAAATACCCTGACTTCATCCCTACACAATCTATGCGTGTAACAAAATTGCATTTGTACCCCATAAATTTATGTAAATAAAAAAATCCAGGCCAGGTGCAGTGGCTCACTCCTGTAATCCCAGCACTTTGGGAGGCCGAGGTGGGTGGATCACCTGAGATCAGGAGTTCGAGACTAGCCTGGCCAACATGATGAAACCCCATCTCTACCAAAAATATAAAAAATTAGCTGGGCGTGGTGGCCCACCTTAGCCTCCTGAGTAGCTGGGATTATAGGTGTGTGCCACTACACTCGGCTAATTTTGTATTTTTAGTAGAGATGGGGTTTCACCATGTTGGCCAGGCTGGTCTCGAACTCCTGACCTCAGGTGATCCTCCTGCCTTGGCCTCCCAAAGTGCTGGGATTACAGGCATGAGCCACAGCGCCCGGCCAGCTCTTCCTTATAGAACTTTTTCTCTCAGTGTAGAGAATTAGCACTGTTTTAAAACTTCCACTTTTGACTGTCAAATCTGTATTAAAGCATTTAAGCCTAAGCTACTAACTCTGGCTACAGAATATTAGTCTGAGGGATGGGAAACAGAAACATACCTTCTGTATTAACATATCTCAACTGGGTAAGAAGGGTGACACCCACCATAGTCAGCCAGTTCATTTCCTGAGCCTCACTGCACCTTGAACTCTAATCATCTCAAAAAAAAAAAAAAAGTGCTGGTCTTATATTTTTCTATTTTCTTAAAATAAACATCATATGAATCATGTATTCCTGATCATCTCTATCGAGTTACTTTTCCTTTACATAATGTGTAAAGATTACCCAAATTTCAAATGGCCTTATTAACCATATTAAGTTGAAGGATTTTGATTGAGGAGTTTGAATAGGAAATGTTTTGTCCTTTGAGAAGGATTTTCTGAACTATTAATATAGAATGAGGTGAATATTTCACGTAAATAGAGAGAGCTAATTAAATGGATCACCCTAATCACTATATTAACTCTTAGCCCAGGATTATCCAAGGAATAAGAGTTCATTTCCTCACTTAATATTATCTTCCTTGTTTCTCCTTAAATTCTGTATACACTTTCTTATACATTTCTACTCTGGTTGTTAGGGAAGGTCCACGTCTCTCTGAACATTTCAGAAGAAAAAGTACCTTTTGTTTGGGTGAGGGAGAAAGGAAAAGATGGAGGAAGGTGAACAAGAAGGCACAATCCATGTTGCTTCTGGGTTCTTCATCACCAACTTACCCGCGCGCCGGAAAATGCAGCCCGCGCCCAGGAAGATGCAGATCAACCGAGCATGCGCCAGGTGATGTCAATCCGAAGAGATCGAAACTTACCCGGCCACGCCTATGGAGACGCCCCTATCACGCTCTTATCCCGCCCACTGCCCTCCCCATTCCAGTACCAATGCATAAAAGTCCGATGCCGGCAGGAGCCTGCGTGAGTTTTTCGGCCCCCACATTCGTGGACCGCGGAACCTCACCGGAGGGCGCCAGTACGACTTCCCTGGCCCCCCACACCTGAGGACCAGAGAACCTCCCAGGAGAGTGTGTGCATATTTGCAATAAAGGGCTGCCGCTTTCTTATGTACTTTGGCCTCATGTTTAATTACTTAGGTCTCCTAAATTAAGTTACATTAAATTAAGACACCTTTCACTTTATTTTAAATAAAATTTACATTCTACCTTATAATTTACAAATCATTGTTTATATGAGTTTGCCCCATTTGAAATAGCTGTTTGTGAAGGTCAGAAACAGTCGAGGCTGGACCTGGTAGCTCACACCTCTAATCCCGGCACTTTGGGAGGCTGAGACAGGAGACTGCATGAACCCAGGAGTTAAAGACCAGCCTGGGTAACATAGTGAGATCCGGTGTCTATCAAAAAATATATATATATATCAACTGGGCATGGTGGCACACTCCTGTAGTCCCAAGTACTCGGGAAGCTGAAGCAGGAAGATCACTCGAGTACAGGAGTTCGAGGTTGCAGTGAGCCATGATTACACCACAGCATTCCAGCCTGGGTGACAGAACAAGACCTGGTCTCCAAAAGAAAATATCGAATACTGGTGTTTCATACACTTCCATGTAGTGTTATCTCATTGCATCCTCACAGCGTCCCATGAGGCAGGCATTATTATTCCTTTTCTACAAATATTAAAACAGATTCAGAAAAGGTACAAGAATAACTGGCATAAAACCACTCAGTAAGTGCATGGTCAGTACTTAGGGACCAAATCTTCTGATTTTAAATCCTATTTTTTTTCCTATTATAATGTGTTGAACTCAATACATAGTTCAGAGCTTTTGAGGGATCTTGTTTACAATGTCCAGGATCTAAACAATATATTTTCTCTGTACACACTGAGGTATTTCAAGGAAAAGATTCAAACCCAAGAATCACTGAGAATACCTTTATTTAAGCTCTGGAAAGCAGATTATGAGGATGGGGAAAAAGAAGCAAAAGGAATACAAAGGGTCCTGTTGTACTCGTGATTGACTGGGGCTTTAATTGATCCTTTATTAGAGAATTAATGCATGGGACTACATGACTTCCTAGACCACCTGCTTTTCCTTTAAAGTGTTTCCCTTTTTCAAAACTGAATTTTTTTTCTCTAACTGATGTAAAACAAGCGTCAGTTCTTCATAGAAAAAGAAAAGCCAGCATTATCTAACTCATAGCCCGGATCAAAGCCACTGTGAGTTTCACTGAAAAATTCTCGCGGATCTTGACCCACGCGTCGCTGGCCCTTTCAGCGCTCTGAGGGTGACTGAACAGTACCAGCATGGATAACCTGGAAGGCAGCACCGCCTGCTTTCGTAGACCGCCTGCCAAGAATCAGGACTCACAGAGAGCAACAAGCACCTGAGTGCTCAGGAGCTGGAAAACAGTGGATCTGATTCAATCTGGCATCCTTTTCATATGACTTCCAAACTATCCACCTCTTCTCTATTACATCTTCTGTACCAGAATTCCAGGACTGCACTGGAAACGAAAAGAAAGCTCCGGTACGTCTTATCTATCCTAACAAAAGACGTCCTTAATGACCGGGCTGTTAAAAGAAAAACTTCTGCCGAATTAAATTTAAAGGAGTTTAATTGAGCAATAAAAGATTCGTGAATCTGGCAGCTCCCAGAATCACAGCAGATTCACAGAGACTCCAGGGATGCCTCATGGTCAGAACACATTTATATACAAAAAAAAAGGAAGTGATATACAGAAATCAGCAGTGAGGTACAGAAACAGCTGAATTGGTTACAGGTTGACATTTGCCTTATTTGAACATAGTTTGAACACTCATCAGTGTATGAGGGGTTGAAGTATGGCTGCTAGGATTGGCCAAGACTCAGCTCTTGTTACAGGGCATACTACTGAATTCGGTTTACAATCTTGTCTCCCTTTTAAGTTGGGTTGCAGGTCCTCCACAAGGACTCAAATATAGAAATACAGGGTCCTTCTCAGGCCATATTTAGTTTGCTTTAACAGGGCATTATGTGAATAACATGCTGTATTCCATTAAGAGATCTTTGCTCTGAAGAAATTTTAAAAGTGAAAAAAACCTTTCACATCTGGACAGCACATCTTTGGAATGCAATGTGAGAGAACATTCCCCAGGAGATGGGAACATATTTATGATTTCCAAGTTATAGGTGAGTAAAGCAAGATAGGAAAGACCTAAATTCTCTTTGTAAATGAAACTGGTAAAATATGTTCTATGGAGGCGGGGGGGAATAGTATATACACATATACTCGCTAAACCTTCTTGAACTTTCCAGAGTTGTTAAAGTGATAGACTCAAGATACAGAGAGTGCTGATACGTCTGAAGAGGAATGGTATGAGTACAATGGGTTCTATTTCCAGTTTTCATTTTAAAAAATATCCTTGGCCTGATTTTTTTCCAGATCTGTCTAAAATTCTCTTTGGGCCTGGATCCTGGGATGAGTACCAAATGTTTATGGCTAGATAAAGCAACTCTCTCTGTGTAGAACATTTTTCCTGTTTCTTATTTAAGGCACTAGTAATTAATCTGAACTATATTTTTTCAGACATTAAGAAACCAGATTTTTTAATTCTCTCCTTTCCTTTCTGCCCCCTCCCCATCCTTTAAGGAGAAACAGGAAATGTTTTTCCTGTCATCATAACCTTTTTGGAGGGTGGGTAGGGGATTCTATTTTCTGATGAATCTGTTGCTAAGCTTCAGGCAGTTTGAGCTCTGAGGTATCTGAATGGCAGGAAGTGATTTACTAAGATTTCTCCCTGGAGAACAAAGATTGGAACACAATAGTGATTTTGTTAATACTATAAAAAGAGATTTTCTACATATAAATCACATTGACATATGTTTCTAGGTTAAATGTCCATAAGGTTCCAATTTAAGCTAGAAAGAAAAAAAGAATCACACTCAACAATCTCATATTGTAGATTCAATATGAAACGTGAATTTTATCAACAAAATCATTCACCTCTTAAAAAAAAAGAAAGCAAAAAAACCTAGCAAGAGTTGACTAAAACCAAAATATTCTTATGGCAAATAGTTAAAATATTTTCAAGGGAAAATTTTGAGGGGAAAAAAAGTATAAGAATCCGTCCATAAAACACAAGTCTTAGGTTAATGCTAATTTGGCATTAAATAGCACATTGCTAATTAGTTACTTTACCAAAATCTCCCTCCCACCAAATGTTCACAGATAATGCATTCTATACTTCTTTATCAAAGGAAAGAGAAAAGAAAAAAAATAAATAAGTCTGGCATCTAGATTTTTTCAAATTATTTCCTAAAAATGTTTAAGTACCTCTGAAGTTAAGGGATCTGAGTTCATTCATTCACTTATTTGGAAACATGCTCAGTGAACCTACTAGATGTCCCAGACCAATCAGGCCCTGGCTGCCCTTAAGGAATTCACAGTCTACTGAAAGAAAATGGCCTGTGAGCACTTAGAGAAGAATGTGAGAGTGCTATCACCAGGACCAAACTCTCCAAAAACAAACTCTGTTCGTGACTGTTCTCATCCTTTCCAGGGATAAAGAGATTAACAGTAGGATCTCTATACAGAGAAAGCACAGGAATCTATCATAAGCACTACTAAGCATTATATCAGGCCTAATTTTTGCAATTTGAATAGGTATTATTTGTTCCACTAAGCAGACAAGGAATACTGAGAGGTTCAGAGTGTTTAGGTCACATAGCTATGAGGCAGGAAAGCCACTCCCTGAAGCTCCTCTGGCTCCAGATTCCATGCTGCTTTAACTAAGCCCTGTGCTATCACCTCGTTGTAGATTAAATCAACCTTCATTAGTCCTTTTGTTATACTACCACAAACTAATATTGTTGCAGTAAGAGAGGGAACCCCTTACTGAATTCTCGAGATCATTTGCTTTTGTGAAATTATAACTCTTTATTCAGCCATAGTGTGAATTATAACAGAGTATATGGAGTCTGGGGACTGAAGAGCTTCATTTCATTTTGAGAGCTAGAAGTAAAGAGCTAAACATTTTGGAATGCCTATGACACTTTGTTTACCTTTTCCTAGAGTAGCTCACCTAGGCATCCTAGCATATCTAAAACCTCATAGAGCCTTTTGTGCTCATGTGAAACTCTTCCTATAGAGGCCATCAGGGTTTGCAGTAGAAGTTTAGGAGCTCATTGGTTAGATTATCTAGTTACGTTAGATGTTCACTTGGAGAAACTGTTAATTCACAGGCTCTAATGAACAAAGTCTTTCCTCAGTGGGTTCATCCACCACCCAATTCCACACTAAACCGAACTTACAGGCAAGACGGAGCCCACCATGACACCCGGATATCCGGTCACAGAAAACGTGGAAGTCTGTCTGGCTAGGAGGTCTCCCTCCACGACCTACACCCCAGGGTGCCTGTTATGACTTGGAGACTTAACTTCAGCTGGCCAAGACAACAGTCAGCAAATAGTAGATCTATTTTCTATTTTCACAGGTTTGTTAAGGGGCATTCACAAATGAGTCACCTTTTCTTTTCAATACTATAAAATGTTCCAAGTATATAATGCAGAGAATAGTCACCATTTTTAAAGCAATTACACATGGTAATTTCCTTACTGTGTGGTAAAGGGGAAAACATACACCTGTAGCAAATGCACAAAATATGTGCTCCCCAGTTGTATTTATTTTTAGGACAATATGTTCTTTCTTCATGTCCTAAATATGGCAAAAGTAAAGCCTCCCTTGCTTTGGCTTTTGAAGATAATAGCAAATGACAGAAAAATCGTTTCTATTGATGTCATCCCATAAAATGTATAACGGAAGTTTCTTCCTGTCAGATAAGGTGTATTAGTAAAGTTTCTATATTAGATATTGTTAGGTATATCTATTATTAAGTACGTGTATTATTAGATATTATTTTCTAGGAAATTTTTTCCAAAGGAAAAACAGATCCCATAATACCCACTCTTCTATCCCTCTTGACTAATATGAGAATTATCAGAGATTTTGTGTTTAGTTTTGTGATTGAGTTGTTGGGTGTGCAGAGGTGAAAGTATGTAAGGATGGTTCTAGCTCAGTAACTGGGTGGATGGTTCATTAATGGAAACAGGAATTAGAGAGACCATTTTGAGGGAAAGATGAGAATTAGAAGCATGGGAGAAAGATCTAGATAGTAATCATAGATTTGTAAGCTATTCCACAGAAGAAGTGTTGAAACAGGCTATAGAAATTATCCCACAAACATAGGCCTGTCCTTGCCTATGTAGGTGAAGCAAAGATCTCATTCCAACCAGTGCATTGGACAAATTTGCAAAATGCCATGCTGTTAGTTCACATTTGCGCCCTACACCAGTCAAATGCACACAGTCATACTAATTCAATTGTACCCCCCCTCAGACTCAGACATCTC
Organism: Trachypithecus francoisi; assembly: GCF_009764315.1. NCBI lineage: Eukaryota > Metazoa > Chordata > Mammalia > Primates > Cercopithecidae > Trachypithecus > Trachypithecus francoisi. The sequence goes on from NW_022681461.1 coordinate 11,278,649, forward strand.
TCAAGCATATCAGCCATACCTGGGCACGGCTGAGAATAGAGGCTGCGCACACAACGGACGAAAGAACCACCAGGGAAATAACCAAGGTTAATTGATGTAAGCCCCCTTCCAGGATAGCAAGCCAAGGAAAGATTTCTGAATAAAACATGTGCCTGTCACTCATCTTACCCACCTAGTCCTCAGGGACACACGCCCCATGTCCTCAGTTGAGATGGCCTCATTAAAAGGAAGGAAACACAGATATCTCCATGGGGCTTTGACAGCACAAGACACAGCCACCTTGGGGCAATGGCTATCTCCAAACAATTGTGGCAGCGTGAGCGCCATAAACAAGAGCCCCCAGACTCGGTGTGAGCTTTGCTGAGGCCTGGCCCCTTCAGTGGGCATCCTGGTTGGCAGTGGTGTCTTGATGGGTAAGGACGTCGGGCACTGATTCCCCTGAAATACCCCAATGCCCCAATATCAGGTGTTAGGATTCCCAGGAGACTAACTCCTCACCCTGCTGACTAACTTCCCATCCTCCTTACCTCAGCAGAAATGGACCACACTATAGTCCCATATAAACTACACCTGGGCTGGGCACGGTGGCTCACGCCTGTCATCCCAGCACCTTGAGAGGCTGAGGCAGGTGGATCACCTGAGGTCGGGAGTTCGAGACCAGCCTGACCAACATGGAGAAACCCCGTCTCTACTAAAAATACAAAATTAGCTGGTTGTGGTGGCACATGCCTTTAATTCCAGCTACTCGGGAGGCTGAGGCAGGAGAAGCACTTGAACCCGGGAGGCGGAGGTTGCAGTGAGCCGAAATTGTGCCATTGCACTTTGCCAGCCTGGGCAACAAGAGCAAAACTCCATCTCAAAAAATAAAAAATAAATGCACCTGGAAAAGTGGAAAATGAAAGATGCCACATCGTGCCCAAGAAGCGCATGTGAAATTGTTCCATGAGGACTCCCAAAGCGATGTAGAAAGAATCAGAGAATCTAAAATGTCTGCAGTTTTTAGAGGCAAAGCCCTAGAAATACTACTCTCTGACTTCTTTTCATCTTAATTTTACCCCTAGTGTAGAGTGACTTCAGAAATACAAGCTGTACTGAAAAACAGGGTTACACAAGTAAGGAAAGAAAAGGCAAAGAAATGTGTAAACTCCCATCATTTCCCCATGCATGAAGATGGGTCTATATCCAAGCACTCCTCATAAAGCAGAAGTTTCTCAGTCTTTTTTCCTAAGAACATATTTTAAAATTACATTACAGTTCCCTTTTCACCCCCTGGCAGGAAAGTGCTTACAGCAGTTCTTCTCCTCTGAACCTCTCTGGCAGCCCTGTGGGCCTCTTTTGCTTCAACACAAGAAAGAAGAATGTGAGGGCTCCTATTTTCTGATACTCACAGTGATCAGAAAGAATGTTTCTTTGGAAAATTCAAGGTAAACTTGAGACACAAGAGCAGGCACTGTTCTCACAGTTAATTGGGGAACCTGGATGGTGCCCAGGTTGGAATCACACAGAAGTAATTATTCCTTTCCCTTCACAGATAACTTTGGAAAAGCATTCCCTTACATTCATGAACTTTTCCCACTGCAGCATGAGAAACGCAGGAATGTAGCTCAGCCTGCCTTGCCCAGAGGAAGATCCGTTTCCCAAAACTGAATGCGTTTGTTTAAGCCTGTTCCAAAAAGAAAAGTTGAAAGTTTACCTCAAGTTTCCCTTTTGGGAAGGTGGATGGATGGAATTTTATCAGATTACTGAGAAAGTAGTGGTGAGTATCTGCCAAAGAATCAAACTGCTTTCTTTTTCTTTAAAACAACATCATCAAGAACAACAAAACTCATGCGGATTTTGCAGAGGGAAGCCAGCCCACATGGCCAATTAGTCAAGATGAAATGCGGTGGTTTGGCATTTCTGGAAATTCAATTCTCAGGTTTTGAAAAATCTGAAGAAAACAAGAAATCGTATTGTTAAAGTGGAATAAATTAGCAGAGTGGCAGCAACCCACTTGTAAGAAATGCTGGTTTGCAAACAGGAAAGAACGTTTGAAACAGAAATGTTGTCTGTAAAACAGCCATTTAAAATAACTACTTGGAGATCATCTTAAACATGCAAAGAAGCAGCACAGCAATAATCGCCCAAATAAATATATGGAGAGAATATCAAGCATGGAGGAAGAGAAGCACAGCGATAAATACCCAGTAGCAGGAATGAGAAGCTGCGTTTGGGGAGCTGCAAGTCCTACATTATTTTTATCCTTTGCTTAATTTTACACCAGTGTCAGGAGGAAGGCACCCAAGTTCCTTTGACTGGGACTTTAAACAAAACCAGAGCAGCTGAACAGGCTTAAAAATATATACATGTATAGTCAATTCTGAAGCAAAAGAGTATCAGAAAAGAGAGAGCAAGGCTAGGCACAGTGGCTCATGCCTGTAGTTCCAGTACTTTGGAAGGCCAAGGCAGGAAAATTGCTTGAGCCCAGGAATTCAAGACCAGCCTGGACAATATAGAGAGACTCTGTCTCCACCAAAAAATTAAAATTAAAAAAAATAAAAAATTATCCAGGCATGGTGGTGGGGTGGTGGAGTGGTGGGTGCCTGTAAACTCAGCTACTGGAGAGGCTGATGTGGGAGGATCACTTGCGCCTGGGAAGAGGAGGTTGCGGTGAGCTGAGATGGCGCCACTGTACTCCAGCCTGGATGACAGATTAAGACTCTCTTAAAAAGAAAGAGAAAAGAGAAAGCAAAGTCTGGAACAGAAGACGTGAGAACCAGGCCATCAAGCCAAGATCAGGAAGACTCCAAGTCAGAGTGAAGAGACAGAAAATCACAGGAGCTCAGGCTCACTTACTAAAAAAGGACAAGGCTAATGAGGCCAAGGGCCACCCTAGCACAGGGCTCTTCAGACGTTTCCAAGGGACTCCCAGTGATAGAGGAGAGTAGCTTCATACCCTTGAAGATCCTGGAGGCCTGAGTGGAAACAGGTCCTGGGGCAGCATTTGTAAATATTATATACTTTAAAAATTAGAAGACAAGTTGCATTTTGCTCTATAAGGTAGCTTTGTTCTTTTCAAAGATTATGTAAAGATCAGTTTCTCATCATCAAGTAAAATGGACTGCTGAGAAGGTAGCACCATATGCAAAAACACAGTCTAAGCCCTAGCCTTGTGCACGTGGAAGAATAGAACCTGTGTTTGAAAAGCCCCAGGCTCAACCATTATCCTTGGTTGCACCTCCACAGGTGCTCAAATTATTTGTCTCAAGACCAAGCAGAATGTCTGATCATTACAGTCTTTTTCAAAATGCCATGGAAGCCAAACAAGAGTCAAACAAAGCAAGACATGGGGCCATATGAAGCCCTAGCATCATTGTTATGGTCTGAATGTCTGTATCTTTCCCCAAATTCATCTGTTGAAATCCTAACCACCAAGGTGATGGTATTAGGATGTGCAGCCTTTGGGAGGTGATAAGGTCATGAGGATGGAGCCCTCATAGAGGAGATCAGGGCCCTTGTAAAAGAGGTTTCATCCACATGTGTCAAAATGGCTTATTTAAAAAGAGACCCCAGAGAGCTGCCTTGCCCCTTCTACCATGGGAGGACACAGCAAGAAGCAGCCCTCTCTGAACCAGGAACAGGCACTGACCAGACACTGAATCTGCTGCCATCTTGATCTTGAATTTCCCAGCCTCCAGAACTTGAGAAATAAACTTCTGTTGTTTATTTTATTTTATTTATTTTTTTTTTTGAGACGGAGTTTCGCTCTGTCGCCCAGGCTAGAGTGCAGTGGCCAGATCTCAGCTCACTGCAAGCTCCGCCTCCCGGGTTTACGCCATTCTCCTGCCTCAGCCTCCCGAGTAGCTGGGACTACAGGCGCCCGCCACCTCGCCCGGCTAGTTTTTTGTATTTTTTAGTAGAGACGGGGTTTCACCGGGTTAGCCAGGATGGTCTCGATCTCCTGACCTCGTGATCTGCCTGTCTCGGCCTCCCAAAGTGCTAGGATTACAGGCTTGAACCACCGCGCCCGGCTACTTCTGTTGTTTATAAGCCACCCAGTCTATGGTATGTTGTTGCAGCAATGTGAATGAACTAAGACAACTATAGTTTACCAACTTCTAGCAGACCTTGGGCATGTCCCACAGTAAAAACTCAAATATTTGAATGAAGGACATGGAATCTGAGAGCAAGGTAGCAGATTTTTAAAGGGAAAGAAACTGAGTCCAAGAAAGAGGAAGTAAAGCAAACAAATAAAAATCATAACTTATATTTTAACATAAAAATCTATTTTTTGTGAAGATTATTCATTTTAATAAAGGACAAAGGTAAAGTGGGTATGTAATGGAGTTTTGGTGCAAGTTCCCCAGAAGGATGTAGCCTAAACACAGGTCATTGCTCAAAAACTTTCCTGGGGAGTGTGATCCTAGCTAGGAGCAGGGATGAGGGACAAGGAAACAAAACACGGTCAGGGGAAGCACCAGTACAAAGAGGTTTTGATGAGCTGGCCACCACTCCAGGGATCCAAATGCTTGATCCTGCAGGATTGCCTCAAGAATTGTATGAAATGATCTTTCCAATACTTCTGGGTTATGCAGCAGTGGGAGCTGGGTGGTTTTGTTGCTTACACTGTTTTTAAAAGGAGAAAAGGTGAGAAATTGTTGAGTTGCATAAGAGTGCAGCTGGCCAGAGGCCCTGTGAAACTGACTATTGCTGGCATTAGTACATGAGGACTCTGAACTCTGAGCTTCTGGAACACTAGGTGGTGTCCAGTGTCTGGAGCAGAGAGGAAATGGGTGTGGCTAGAATGGAGAACCCTTTATGAAGGCTACAAATAGCACACCAGGTATAAAACTCTACCTGAAAGTAAAAATATGTAGATTATGAGTTAGTAAAGAAAGAACAAGAGAGAAATGGGGAAAGGGAAGCACACCATAGCCAAATAAGAAAAAAAGAGCCAATAAAGAGTTTGTGTTCCTAAGATATCACTGACACATATTTACAGGGGGTCCTGAAGAGTGACCGTTCTGAGGCTTTATCCATCAAGATTGAAAAGCTACATCATAGTTACATCTTTTTTTTAAGACAGTGTATTCCGAACTCTTCCAAAATAATATTCACACACTGCTACGGTTTGAATGTGTCTCCTCCAAAATTCATGTTGAAACTTAATCCCCACTACAGTGGTATTGAGAAATGGAGCCTTTGCAGAAGTGAGGAAGTCATAGTGGCTCCATCCTCATGAACAGATTTGTGCCTTTTAAAAGGGCTAGAGGGAACTAGCTTAGGCCTTTTTTTGCCCTTCTACCTTCTGCCATTTGAGGACTCAAATTTGTCCCTTCCAAAGGATGCAGCAACAAGGTGCCATCTTGGAAGCTGAAGGCAGGCCTTCATCAAACACCAAACCTGCTGCACCTTGATCTTGGGCTTCCAGCATTCAGAATGGTGAGAAGTAAATTTCTGTCCTTTATAAATTACCCAGTCTCCAGCATTTTATTATAGCAACACAAGCAAACTGAGACACTCACTTATTCTTCCACATGATCATAAATCAGAACACACTCCTGAAATGTGTCTTTGGATAAGGCAATGTCTTCATTTGCTCAGGCTTCCATAGACAGGGCACAAAAATTTATTTTTTCACCATTCTGGAGGCTGGAAGTCCACAAATAAGGTGCTAGCATGGTCTGTTGCCGGCTTGCAGATGGCTTCCACCGCTCTGCGTGCTCATGACCTTTCCCTAGTGCATGCATTCAGAATGAGAGAGAGACAGAGAGACAGAGGGACAGACAGCACTGGTGCCTCTTTAAGGGCACTAATCCCATCTTACTAGAATCTCACTCTCATGGCTACAACTAACCCTGACTACCTCCCAAAGGCCCTGTCTCCAAAGATGGCCACATTGGAGTTTAGGGGTTCAACATCTGATTTTGTTGGGGGGACACAAATATTCAGTCTATAACAGGCATTAGTTTGTAAGATGAAAACTTGCGTTTCAACTAAATCTCATTGTATCCATTTGGAAATTTTTTTCAGCCCACCTCTCAAGCAAGACAACAAGCCAGTTTCCTGAGTGGGCATAGGAAGTATTGCATGTCACTTCATCTCTCAGTTAAAAGGAGGTCTTTTATTATATGCAACTAAATTTTCATCTCAGGACTGCTTTTACTGTATCCCAGTGTGCTGTGTTTCCATTTTTGTTTGTCTCAGATACTTTTTGGTTTCCCTTTTAACTTCTTCTTTGACCCATTGGTTATTCAGGGGCTAAAGACCCCAACAGAACACAGAATTACATTATTTAATTTCCATGCATTTGTGAATTTTCCAAGATTCCTCCCTTTATTTATTTTTAGTCTCATGACATTGTAGTCAGAACAGATATGCAATATGATTTCAGTCTTCACAAATTTGTCAAGACTTGTTTTGTGGCCCAACATATGATCCATTGTGGATGATGTTCCATGTGCAATTGAGATGAATGTGCATTCTGTTGCTGTTGGATAGAATGTTCTATAAATATGTGTTAGGTCCATTTGATCTAAAATATAGTTCAAGTCCAGTGTTTTCTTATTGCTTTTCTGTCTTGTTGGTCTGTCCAATGTTGAAAGTGGAATATTGAAGTTTTCTATTATTATCATGTTGTAATCTATCTCTTCAAATTTATTAATATTTGCATTGTATATTTAGGTGTGCTGATTTTGGATGTGTGTGTATATATATTTAAAATTGTTATCAATCAATGATGAATTGATGCCTTTATCATTATATAATGACCATCTTTGTCTCTTTTTACCCTTTTTTACTTAAAGTCTATTTTGTCTAATGTAAGTATAGCTACCACTGCTTTCTTTTGGCTTCCATTTGTGTGAAATTTTTTTCCATACCTTTACTTTCAGTCTGTGTGCCATTAGAGGTAAAGTGAGTCTCTTATAGGCAGCATATAGCTGAGTATTTATTTTTCTTAATCTATTCAGTCAGTGGATGTCTTTTTATTGAGAATTTAAACTATTTATATTCAAAGCAATTATGCATACATTATGCATACATTTTGTTGATTGTTTTCTGGCTAATTTATATATCCTTTGTTCCTCTCTTCCTTTCTGGCTGTCTTCCTTTGTGATTTGATGATTTTCTGTAGTGGTATCCTTTGAATCCTTTGTTTTTATCTTTTGTGTGTCTGCTAAGGGCTTTTGTTTTGTGGTTACCACCAGGCTTGCATAAAACGTCTTATACTAATAACAAGCTGATGTATTTAAGCTGATAATTACTTAACTTTGATCACTTACACAGACTCTACACTTTTCTCCCTTCCCCGTTTGTTTTTGATGATACGTTTTGTATCTTTGATAGCCTGTATCTTTTTGACAAATTATTATAGCTATAGTTGATTTTGATAGTTTTTTTAACCTTCCTACTAGAGCTGTAACTGATTTTCACACTACCGTTACAGTATGAGTGTTCTGAGTTTGACTGCATACTTACTTTCACCAGTGAGCCTTAGATTTTCATATGTATATTGCTACCTGGTGACCTTTAAGAGCTGTGCTCAGGATGGTGTTAGCGCAAAAGTGTATCTTTACTTTTCCTATCAATTTTGATGTGGATGTTTTCTCAGTCATCTGGTGTGTGGGAGTCTTTCAACTGGATTCTGACTTTCGGTTGAAGTGTAGGTGTTTACTCAGTTTGTCTGTAGGAGGAGGGAAAGTCAGGAGCCTCCCATTCCATCATGTTGCTAACCCACAGCTTTACTTTTTTAAATGACTTTGGGTTGACAACTATCATCCCAGGAGGAAATCTACATTGTATAAAGTAAGAAAAGAACTCTGCAGTCTGGGTATGGTGGCTCATGCCTATCAACCCAGCACTTTGGGAAGCCAAGGTGGGAGGACTGCTTGAGACCAGGAGTTCAAAACAAGCCTGGGCAACATAGTGAGACCCTGTCTCTACAAAATAATAATAATGATAATAACAATAATAATAAAAAGAAAAGAAATTTGCAGGAGAATCTGTATATATTAATTTTAGTTTTACAAAAACAAATAACCAAAAATAACTCCCATGTAGATATATACGGAGTACGTGTGTGTGCATATGTGTGTGTATTAGTGTTCCCTGCTTTGTGATGCTTCTATCATCCCCTCACAGAAAGAAGGAGAGCAGTGGAAACATGTATTTTATAGAATTAACGTTCATTTACTGCATACAGAGTTGGGGGACATCTTTGACTTGTTCCTTACTTATTTTTATATTGTTGTATTAGTTATAATGAATCCCCCTTATGAATAACAACAATACAAAAAAGAATAAAAATAAAAAAGGAAAATGGAGGGGGAAAGGGGTAAGATGGTGCTGAGAAGTTCTTCTCAAGTTTTAATCACCAATCATTTAGTTCTAGTGACCTAAATTGTTTTATCGTTTTACCTTTTTTTTTTCTCTGCTGGCAATTTAGTGATTTTTTTCTACTTTGAATGATTTTCTCAGGAATGTTTTCGATAAATTTATCAAAAAAATCATCTATACATATTCAGGAATAATCCAGCATTAAGTAATACTGTGTGAAAACGAAGAGCTGGGCTGGGTGGAGTGGCTCATGCCCGCAACCACAGCACTTTGGGAGGCTGAGGCAGGTGAGTCACCTGAGGTCAGGAGTTCAAGACCAGCCAGGCCAAGATGGAGAAACCCCGTCTCTACTAAAAATACAAAAATTAGCCAGACATGGTAGTGGGTGCCTGTAATCCCCACTACTCCGGAGGCTGAGGCAGGAGAATCGTTTAAATCCGGGAGGCAGTGGTTGCAGTGAGCTGAGATGGTGCCATTGCACTCTAGCCTAGGCGAGAGTGAGACTCTGTCTCAAAAAAAGAAAACAGAAACAAACAAACAAACAAAAATGAAGAGCTATGTGGTAAACCATCCCAGTTAAAATGTTTCTGATATGAAAGAGAGGACTTAAAAAAACAACACAGGACCATAGGGCTTTGACTTAATTAAGGGCATTAAGTCAGTGCCCTTAATTAAGTCAAAGCCCTATGGCCCTTTGGTCTGGAATTTTAACTTGTCAGTGCCTTCAGACCAGGCCTTCTAGGAATGTATTAAGCTGCTGAGATTCATCGAGTAAAATCACCCTCTGATTTCAAGTAAATATATATAAGTGTGCCCTAGTGAAAGTATCAATAGTACTATGATAGGACTGTAGAAAAAGGTGAGTACTACCTTAAGTACCAGAGCTTGAAAGTGCATTATTTGGAAGGTTGACCTTGAACACTGGAGTAAGACGACATAGGAATAAGTGGAAATAAAGAGGTCCATGAACTTCAGCACCTCCTTTTTTTAAAAATTATTTTATTTTATTTTGTAGATGGAGTCTCGCTCTGTCTCCCAGGCTGGAGTGCAGTGGTACAATCTCAGCTCACTGCAACCTCCGCTTCCCGGATTCAAACTATTCTCCTGCCTCAGCCTCCCAAGTAGGTGGGAATACAGGCGCCCATCACCATGCCCAGTTAATCTTTTGTATTTTTAGTAGAGATGGGCCTCACCATGTTGGCCAGGCTGTTCTCAAACTCCTGACCTCAGTTGATCCACCCGCCTCAGCCTCCCAAAGTGCTGGGATTACAGGCATGAGCCACCATCCCCAGCCAGCACCCTCTATTTTGAACACCCCCATTATCTTTAGGCAGAGCACAAGCATAGTTCTGACACTATGTTCTGCCACCTACTCTAGAAGGCCTGAGGCTGTGGGGTGCTGGTGAGGGCAGGGAAAGTAATCTTAGCCACAGACTGCCTGGATGACCAGAACCATGGGCCAAAGACTCTCAGCCCCTAATTTCTTTCTGTTGAGTAGAATACACAAAACAGTGTGAATATATAACTATATGACTTGATCAAAGGCAGTGAGGGCAATAACAGGAGCTGTCCGGGGCCTACAGCCTCAGGTTGACCCCTTATTGATAAGTCACATTCCTTCTCTCCATGACCTCCTTCTTTAAGGAGCAAATCCTCGCAAACACCTCTGCAGAACTTTCATCAAGATGGAGCTAACTAGATTACATATGGCTCTAGATCTGCATCCAATATTTGCATGTGGTTTTCCTCATTATACAATAATCCTATTACCAGAAAGAATCAAGGCAATCAGGATCAGAGGAGGCACAGGCAGATGTTTAACACCACGTGCTCAGATATCTACCAGGTGAATGACAGGATGTAAACCAGTTCAGGCATCTTCCTAGTTTCTATCCTTCTCCTTCGTACACACACGATACGAATAGAATCATGATACACTCTCTATTATAATTCTCTATTCTGTTGTGTAAGGCATCAACTGCACCTATCCCTTCTTCCTCAGGTGACATATATACTCCTAATCAGACCCAATTGCTGTAGCCAGCAGCCTAGTTTTGACTATTGATGATCATTCTGAGCTAACTCAAATCGTCCCATTTTTCTTAGTGTTACCTGCTTTGTGATACTTCCATCATTCCCTCACAGAATTATCTGGATGCATCGTTCAGGATCATCACTCCAACTCCCAGTTGGCATAGAGGTATACTTCTCACAGCCCTGAAAGGAGCCCAAATCACAATCGCACATCCCTGGTGACTGGGTTTTATCTTGCCCCAATTCCATCTCAAGCCCAGTCCCCATGAAGTATCCGGTCCCAAACAACTCAGGTCATGCCTCAGGGGATACAGGGTATAGCCCAAGCCCATCAACCTCTGTCATATATAGGCCAACAATTAGTTACCTAAGAAATGCATGATGAGGACCACCCTGAGGAGTACAGTTGGGTAACACAAACCACAGGAAGTGCTATCACACAACCCAACACGTAGCTGTTGTGAAACAGGGTTTTGGGGATTCTCCTTGGTACAAACGTGAGGGCTGCCCTGTGCTCCATTTACTCATTAAAATGAGCTCTTCTGTCGTAGAAGAAAACCTACATTCCTAACTCACTCTGCCATCTTCTCATCGTGGCTGGAAAGTGCTTACCAATCTAATACTTCTTCCCTTTGGAACAGACACTGACTTGAATTTTTTCCTTCAACTTTCCATGGACAGCAAACATCTTGAGCTGTTGCTATACTAAGAAAGAAATGATGTTGGCTTGGATTCTCTGCCATTTCCCCAAGAAAATGTGTCAATGTTCACAACAAACAAACAAATGTGGACGTATGTAAACTCCTTGCCCATGTGTGACTCATACTTCCCTTTCCTCTGCAAATGGGAGCTGTCAAAAACAAATTAAGTAATGACATGATGTGGCTGCAGCTGTGTGTATCCTTCATCACGTTATATGGCTGTGGTTAAGGGATGACTCTCTCCTGCTTAGTTTTTAAATATTTATAATGGAAGGTGGGTTGTCAGGGCATGTCCAACTGTTGCCAGAAAAAACAAAAAAGTAAATGAAAATAACATCGATGGCACAACTCTGTGGACTGTGTATGTGTGTATGTACAGTAAATGTGGTGTTATCCTGTAAAAGTTATCTTGGCTTCTTTTTTCTTATTAACAGAAAAATTCCATCAGTATGCAAACAGAGTTTCTCTCCATTTTTAAATAACGAAAATAAAATATCCTTAGTACAAACAGAATTTACTGACCATATTTTATCATTTCTTTTAAAAATTAGCAATCTCAGCTGGGCACGGTGGCTCGTGCCTATAATTCAAGCACTTTCAGAGTCTGAGGTTGGAGGATCTCTTGAGCTCAGGAGTTCAAAACCAGCCTGGGCAACGCAGAAAAACCCTGTCCCCACAAAAAGAAAATAAAATAATAAATTAGCCATTTGTAGTGGCATGCACCTGTGGTCCCAAGTTACTTGGGAGGCTGAGATGGGAGGATTGCTGGAGCCTGGGAAGTCAAGACTGCAGAGAGCCATGATCACACCGTTGCACTCCAGCCTAGGCAACAACAGAGTCAGACCTCGTCCCAGAAAATAAAAAATAAAAAAGCAATCTCTATTTAAAAACTTTATATAAATAAATAACAGTTAATTGCCCAAAACGATAACATCCTTGAGACCTCATGGTCCTGCATGGTGAGTGGTATTTGGTTGGGTGGGTGCGTGTGTGTGGTAGTTTAGCCTTTGGGTACTGATATCCTTAAAATCTTTAATTTCAACTTTCAGGATTAATAAGAATAAAAAAATAAGCAGTTGTCATTTCAAGGTTTATGCCTACTTTCTCAAAAAAAAAACTTCCATCTTCAGTGGGATAATTTTAAACAAATTTGACTTTTGTAAGAAGATATGCATTTAAGGGGAATACCAGGCAAAAGGCATCTGGATAAAAAAGACAGAGGTCACTTGTACTGTCTCATATAGATATAGGTATAGAGGATATCGATATAAACATAGAGATATAATAGCTATAGATAGATATGGATATATGTACATATGTAATGTACTAACGTAATGCTAACTTTTTAAGATAATGAAGCGTATTTAAAACATATCATACTTAGAATCTTAGAGTTTTTCAACTGTAAGCAGCAATGACAAAGGCTAAATAATCAAGATAACAAAGAAACACAAAGAAAGACCAAGGAATGGGGCTGAACCAAATATTAAAACCTCTGAGACTAATAGGATTTTCAAGAACATTACTTTCTATGTTGTGAAGGAACTTCCATCTCACTATAAATGTATAGAAGTAATGAGTAAAAGGTAGCAAAAAACACAAAGAATTAACACGTAGCCATGCCAAAAAAAAGAAATTAGAAAATTCCTGTTTGCCAAATAAACAGAAATCAAGGACAGACCAGAGGTGACCCAACACAGTCTCATATTCAATCCTAGGCCCTAGAAGTTCAGTAATGTCTCCGTGGGGAAAGGAGACACAGTATCTGTTGAAGGGGAAGAGCTGTAATTGAATATCCCACGTAAAGCATGGAGCCTAGAATAGCTCCTCCCACCTGACTATGAAAGCAGTTAGGGAGCCTGCCACCTCTGCAGGGTCTTGGGTTGACAATACATCACCTCCGAGAAGTCAAAACTCCAGGTGCCCATTCACATGTGTATAAGGTTTAAATGTGTAACATTCACATGATTAAGGCACCACAACCATGTAGTTGATAGATTGCTCTGAAGGTACTCTATGCATCTTAGGAAATACAAAACAACTTTTTTTTTTGAGATGGTGAAATACTCAAATTTTTCTACAACATGTGTATTTGGTTTTAATACTAGTTTAATGAATCCCATATGGATAGGTTTACTTTTTATTTTATGTTTTTTGTTTTTTTTTTTTTGAGATGGTATTTTGCTCTTGTTGCCCAGGCTGCAGTACAATGGCATGATCTCTGCTTACTGCAAGCTCTGCCTCCCGGGTTCAAGTGATTTTCCTGCCTCAGCCTCCCGAATAGCTGGAATTACAGGTGCCTGCCACCATGCCCAGCTAGTACAGACAGGGTTTCGGTATGTTGGCCAGGCTGGTCTCGAACTCCTGATCTCAGATAATCCACCTGCCTCGGCCTCTCAAAGTGCTGGGATTACAGGCTTAAGCCACCACACCCAGCCTAAGACAACTCTTGAGGGATACTTTAAAAACAGATTTAGGAAACTCCCAAAGCAGGGAGCAGGAGCTACCATAAATGAACATCATTTATAAATACAGTAAGAAATCAAGGAGGGACAAGGTGGTGTGTTCCTGTAATCCCAACTACTCTGGGGGCTGAGGTGGGAGGATCATTTGAGCCCGGGAGGTTGAGGCTGCAATGAGCCAAGACTGTACCACTCCACTCCAGCGCGGTGGTGGTGTTATTTTTGAGGTACAGTGAGATCCTGTCAAGCAAGCAAGCAAGAAAAAAAGAAAGAGAGAAAGAGAGAGAGGAGGAAGGGAGGGAGGGAGGGAGGGGAGGGAAGGAGGGAGGGAGAGAGGGAGGGAGGGAGGAAGGAAGGAAGGAAGGAAGGAAGGAAGGAAGGAAAAGAAAGAGAAAGAGAGAAAGAGGGAGGGAGGGAGGAAGGAAGGAAGGAAGGAAAAGAAAGAGAAAGAGAGAAAGAGGGAGGGAGGGGAGGGAGGGAGGGAGGAAGGAAGGAAGGAAGGAAAAGAAAGAGAAAGAGAGAAAGAGGGAGGGAGGGAGGAAGGGGAGGAAGGAAGGAAGGAAGGAAGGAAGACAGGCACTGAGGGAAATTCAGAAGATGCAATAAATAGGAAAATTAGCACTCTCCAAATCTGGATTATACACAATGTGAAAGAGACTCAAAACAATTTTATTTAAAATTAATAAAAAGATAAAAAGGAATAAAATCCAAAAGGAAAAGATCAGATACTATGAAAAAGAATAGAGCAATTCGAAAAGCCAAATAGAACTTCTAGAAATGAAGGACAAAGTCATTGATATTAAAAACAAATAAAAATATCCACGGGTAGATATGTTATAGAAAAATTTCAGAACTTCAACAACAAAGGATTGAGAAAGTAAAAACATATTATCTATAAATAAATGGCAGTTTGAGTGACAGCAAGCTCCTCATCAACAACAATAATTCTTGAAGACTGGGAAGCATCTTGAAAGCAGTGAGGGAATATAACCATCAGAGTATATATCCATCTAAACTATATACACATAAGGGTGAAATAAAAGCCTTTTTAGATAGACTACTTGAAAAAGTTTACTACTCATAATTTCACCCTGAGATGAATATTAGTTTAAACAATATGAAATTTCTGATATTTGGCCATTTTGACCCACAAAAATGACAATTTCATATGATTCAAACAAAATCTAAAATACCTATGTGCTTCGGGTAGAAGAAAAATGAATCCAGGAGCAGATGCAAGAAGCCATGATGAGCAGTTACTGATAAAAAACTAAATAAGCATTGACGATAAGGATAATAAAATGGCTAATGGCATTTGGAATGGAAAGGGAGAACTAAGACATATCTGCTGATATGAAGCTAGAGCTATTAATTAACATGAAATCATGGTAAGTCATGTATCCATGTTAAAACTTTAAGGTTGACTACTAAAAAAACAGAAATACAACGTAAAACTTCCAAATCAATGGCTGGAGTGGGGGATGGGAATAAAGAAAATTCAATCTTTCCAAGAAAAGTTAGAAAAGCAGAATGTGAGAAAGCAAGAGAGAGAGAGAGAGAAATTTTAAAAAACCCCACAAAATCAGATGACCAAAGTAAGCCAAATACACTAATAATCAAAGTGGCAGTAAATGCAATGATTATGCCTGCTAAAGGACAGATTCTTAGGATTTTAAGGAACAGACCCAAAAAACCCAGCTATATATGCTCTTTTCTATAAACATACCTAGAGCAGCTCGAGGGTCAAGAGTGAAAGAATGAAAAGGAGCAGCTCAAGAGGGTCAAAAGTGAAGGAGGATATACCAGATGAAGACAAAGAAAAAAAAAGAAGGGGCAGAAAGGAAAGGAAAGAAGAGGCAGGGCATGGTGGCTCACACCTGTAATCCCAGCACTTTGGGAGGCTGAGGCAGGTGGATCACTTGAGGTCAGGAGTTCAAGACATGCCTGGCCAACATGGTGAAACCCGTCTCTACTAAAAAAATTAGCCAGACTTGGTAGTGGGTGCCTGTAATCCCAGCTACTTGGGAGGTTAAGGCAGGAGAATTGCTTGAACTCGGGAGGCAGAGGTTGCAGTGAGGTGAGATCGCACCATTGCACTCCAGCCTAGGTGACAGGGTGAGACTCCGTCACGGAAAGAAAGGAAAAGAAAGAAGGGAGAGAGGAGGTGGGCAAGATGAGGAAAGAAAGAAGCCAGCATAGCAACATTAGACAAAGAGACATTAGGACAAAAATAACTATTATTACAAATTGAAAAGGAGGGTCACTATTTAATGATAAATGAAACAATAAGACAGAAAAACATCCTTGCTTTAAATCTGTATGCTCCTAACCCTGTAGCCACAAAATACATTAAATCAATAGTTGTGAATAAATATTGACTGAAATTAACATGGCATTTGATGCCCTCTCTTTTTCCTAAGGTATTTTTCGCTATTAATTACTTCCTAATTAAGTATTAGTTTGTTCACTGAATGAATTTTGATTGAGTAACTACTATGTCCCAAACTAGAAATTCAGTGATGAACAAGATAGACAAAGTCCCTGCCCTCATGGACTTTATATTCCAGTGGACAAAATACGTTTATTTCAAAATAAATGTTTCAAACATGTGGCTCACATGTGAGAAATTATACTAATATCTAAAAGAATACGCAGTACTCAGATTGCTTATTCAGCCATATTGCCCAATGCCTAAGTGATTCTCTGATCAGGATATTGTTAAGAGATTGGTTCAATTTTTAAGGACCCCACTCTATTCAACAGGCACCATGTGTTTGTTTACATATATTTATTTCTCACTTTTACTGATTATAGCATGATTATAGAGCTGACACCCACAAGATGGAATAATAAAAGAATTATTTAAAGTTAAATATACAAAGTCTGGAAAGAATCAGATGTAACTGCCAAAATGTGCATGTGGCCAATAGTTTTAAACATAATGCTTTCATAATTACTAGTTTGTTACATGAGAAGTGTAACTGAAAACTGAGGAAATTCACCACGGTTCATGACTTAAGTAGTATAAATAGCAGACAGCACTTGAGCCCACGTTTTCATTCATTTTACTCTACTAAGTAAAACCCACTGATTCACTTACAATTCTTCTTTGTACTTATGTGTCTCTTTTGAGTCATATATTAGGACAATATGAAGATGTAAATTTTTAAAACTTCATGAAGTGTATCTCTTTTCATTAACTGCCAAAGTATACATAAAATATTCCAAAAGAACAAACCACAACACAATTTTTTTTTTGATATGGTCAAAACTTATTTGGCACAAGTTACCAAAAGAAATGTAGTCAAGTGGCAAGTGATATTTAATTTATATCCTGAAATGTTTACAGAAACTATTAAGTATTGCTGATGAATAAGACTGCACTTACAAATGATTTCTCTGCCATAAATAATATGCACAATTTAAGCCAGTAAAAACACAATTCTAACGATTAGAAAGACAAAAGGATTGAGATTACATCTGATCCAAAAAAAAAAAGTCAACTTGACACACACACACAAACTGTACTCTATTTGTTTAGAAAGCTTACCCAGAATAGAAATAAAAGTTTCTAATTAACCTCCTATTTATAGAGCCTCGTTCTGCTGTGTGGATGATGGTATGCCAAGTTTGAACTAGCACACATGAACTAGTGGTCAATTCTAAAAGTCTGTGGTTTTCTCATCAAAGGAGAGGGTCAAGTAACTTTGAGCTACATTCAGGAATCTGTGTCCCCCAAAGATCCAGCATTTGATTGGAAAAGGCTTTCATTGGTGTATTAGGCCATTTTTGCCCTGCCATGAAGAAATACTTGAGACTTGGTAGTTTATAAAGAAAAGAGGTTTAATTGGCTGGGCTCTGCAGGCTGTACTGGAAGCATGGCGCCAGCATCTGCTCGGCTTCTGGGAAGGCAAACAGGGAGCAGGTGTGTCACATGGCAAGGGAGGGAGCAAGGGTAGTTGCAACGGGGAGTGCCACATCCATTTTTTTTTTTTTCTTTTTGAGTCTCGCTCTGTCGCCCAGGCTGGAGTGCAGTGGCGTGATCTTGGCACACTGCAAACTCCACCTCCCGGGTTCACGCCATTCTCCTGCCTCAGCCTCCGGAGTAGCTGGGACTGCAGGAGCCCGCCACCACGCCGGGCTAATTTTTTTGCATTTTTAGTAGAGATGGAATTTCACCGTGTTAGCCAGGATGGTCGCGATCTCCTGACCCCGTGATCCGCCCGCCTCGGCCTCCCAAAGTGCTGGGATTACAGGAGTGAGCCACCACGCCCAGCCGTCACATACTTTTCAACAACCAGCTCTCTCAAGAACTCACTCACTATCACCAGGACAGTACAAAGCCATTCATGAAGGATCCGCCCCATAACCCAACACCTCCCACTAGGCCCCACCCCCAACACTGGGGAATTACATTTCAACATGAGACTTGGGGGGACAAATATCCAAACTATATCACTTCGATTTAATTTTCTGATAATCAGAGCCTTCAAATCATTCCCTTCTCCTTTGCCCATTTCCGTCAACCAAGGCCACCCAGACTCGCTGTACACACGCCACTTCACTTGCTAGCAGCCCTTGCAGGGAGGGAGTAAACTTCACTCAAGTTCTCTGTACATCCCTAGTCATTGAGATGCCACTTTCATGTGTGCAAGTGGCCGGTGGCCATGCAATGGGAGAGACAGGTGGTGGAGCCCAGGTCCTGCCTAGGTAGAAAAGTGATGGAAGATCTCTGCTTGACGCTGAGGCCCCAGCAACACCAGCCCTGGAAGGGAAAAAGAGGAACTGGCCTATCCTATCCTTGTTGCCAAAGGGAAGGGAGAGAAAGGAAAATCTCCTCTAAGAGCAAAAAGCCACATGGCCCTCCTAGGGTCTGTGGTACCAACTCACAGAGCTTTGATAGTTCAAAATAGCTTCAGTGGAGAATTTAGTTTAAAGTCCTTGCAGAAGCAATTCCGAGAGAGAATAAAGGAGACATTACTTAAACAGAAAATGATTGTATGATGGCTGTAGTGAATGCAAACCCGGAAAACCTGAGACGGGTCTCAGTTTAGAAAGTCTATTTTGCCAACGTAGAAGATGCACCCGTGACACAGCCTCAGGAAGTCCTGACCACATGTGCCCAAGGTGGTTGGGGCACACCTTCATTTTATACATTTTAGGGAGACATGAGACATCAATCAACAGATATATAAGAAGGACATTGGTTTGGTCTGGAAAGGCAGGACAACTTGAAGCAAGGCAGGAAGATTCAAAGCAGTGGGAGGGGGACTCCAGGTCACAGATAGGTGAGAGATGAACCGTTGCATTCTTCTGAGTTTCTGGTTAGCCTTTCCAAAGGAGGCAATCAGATATGCATCTATCTCAGCGAGCAGAGGGATGACTTTGAATAGAATGGCAGGCAGGTTGGCCCTAAGCAGTTCCCAACTTGACTTTTCCCTTTAGCTTAGTGAATTGGGGGCCCCAAGATTTATTTTCCTTTCACACTTATAATAATATATTGTATACTTAAAAATTGCTAAGAGAATAGATCTTAAATGTTCTTGCCACAAAAAAAGTGATGAATATGTTAACTAGTTTAATTGCACAAAGTATACATATATTGAAACATCACATTGTATACCATAAATACATGCAATTTTTATTTGTCATTTTAAAAAAGTTAGAGGAAAAAAAATTTAAGAGAGATCATAGCTGAAATTTTTCAGAATTGCTAAAAGATACCAATCCTCAAATTGTTACACTCTATGAAACCCAAAGATATGGGTACCTAGACATAGCATACTGAAACTAAAGAACATCAAAGACAAGGAAAGTGTTTAAAGCAGCCAGAGAGAAAAGATAGACTTACCCACAGAGAAATGATAACAAGACTGATGGCTTACTTCTTAATGTCCATCCACTGGACACCGGAAGAGATAAAGAACTAAAAGAAAGAAGATAACCAAATACCTGGAACCTTAGTTCTAGCAAATATTCTCTTCAAACATAAATGGTAGCCACGCTCAGTGACTCACGCCTATAATCCCAGCACTTTGGGAGGTAGAGGTGGGTGGATCATCTGAGGTCAGGAGTTCAAGACCAGCCTGGCTAACATGGTGAAAATACAAAATTTTCTACTAAAAATACAAAAAATTAGCCAGGCGTGGTGGCGCATACCTGTAGCACCTGTAATTCCAGCTACTCAGGGGGCTGAGGCAGAGAATTGCTTGAACCCGGGAGACAGAGGTTGCAGTGAGCTGAGATTGTACCACTGCACTCCAGTCTGGGCTACAGAGTGAGACTCCATCTCAAAAAAAAAAAAAAAGACAAAGTCTATATAATAAGGCTAAATGAAAAATAGGTCTTAAATACACAAACACACATACACACATGAATTTTCTCAGTTTGTTCTATTAATTATTAATTATTTACTTATTGCTTCATTCACTTATCATCTATTCACTTATTCATATATTATTTATGTATATGCATAGGCTTAGAAACATAGAATGTTAACAAAGTATAGTTATGGTTGATGTTATTATTTTTGCTTATTTGTATGTTCTTATTTTCTTACAATGCAGGCAATTACATGCACAAATTAAATAAAAGTCTAATGAACAAAAAAAAAAAAAAAAAAAAAAAGAAAATGAAAACAAAACTGGATTTTTAAAAAGAAGCAGCCAGGTTTACCTATGTTGGAAACAAAATGCTTGTTCTTGGTGCCACAAAGAAATAGCACTCGAACATTAATTTTCTCAGCAAGGCAATTTTTACTTCTATAGAAGAGTGCAACTCACAAATGGAGTAATGGCGAGAGCACAACTGAACGAGGGAGGGGAAGGGATTCGTATTCCTGACGCAGGTAGCCACTACTACTGTGTCATTCCCCTAATGGCTAGAGTTGGACTGTACAGTCTAAGCTAATTCGGATAGGCTATTTTAAAGAGAGCAGGGGTATGAGCCAGCGTAGTGGGGTGAGTAGTTTGGTGGGAAGGATGGTTACAGAACAGGTGACTAAAGGTGACTTAGGTGACAGCAGGTGACCACGGGTGATTCAGGTCAAAGCAGGTGACCAGGATGAGTCAGGACAGAGCAGGTGACCAGGGAAACAGATGTGAACTACTGATTAAAACTGGTGGAAAAGATTGTTTACTGAAACTATGAGGAAGTTAAACTTTAAAATGGAGGACAAAGAACTGACCATACTGACATACTGATTCTTTGAAGAGAAATCTGGAACTCACTGTATCCAACATCTAAAACCAAACGACATACAACATTTGAAAAACATGGGAAAATATACACTAAGCATGTACCAACAAATGATAAAGTTGCTATAAAAATATCAGATAAAATAGTCACTAAAGCAGTAGCAAGATCTCAGTTTCTGAGAGTAGAATGCTTCATTGAAGTTCTTTCACCAAACTTGAAAACTCTCGTCAATAGTAATGATTCTTCAGACATGGCACCTTCATTTTTTGTCCTTACTCTCCATAACTCCTTTGATTTCTGTCTTCACTGTGCCCCCCCCCCACACCCTGCCCATTGGCATCAGCCACACTTGGAATCCTCCTCCCATTATCTGATCCCTCATTCCAGACTCTCTACCTCAGTTCTTCCATCACTAACCACAACAGCCTTAACCTTGGGCTTTCTCCACTCTACTCACCAGACTTACTCGACTTCCCCAAATCCTCAAAACTCAACTTTTCCCATCTTATCTTGGCATGGAGGGGTTTGAGAGGCACCACTAAATAGTATCCAGTTCCCTTCTTAATCTCTGAACAGAGTGCAAAATAAGAGTAAAGGAAATGGAAGTACCATCACCTTTTTAAAGGATAAAGCTGACTTTCCAAAATTCTTATAGCTAGTATCTTTTCTGAAGACAGTAGCCAGAGGCATTCATAGTGATGTTTTCACTGTAGCTATACTTTAAGAATAGCCAACAGTTGGCCGGGTGCAGTGACTCACGCCTGTAATCCCAGCATTTTGGGAGGCCGAGGCGGGCAGATCATGAGGTCAGGAGATTGAGACCATCCTGGCTAACACAGTGAAACCCCATCTCTACTAAAAATACAAAAATTAGCCAGGCATGGTGGCAGGTGCCTGTAGTCCCAGCTACTTGGGAGGCTGAGGCAGGAGAATGGCGTGAACCCGGGAGGCAGAGCTTACAGTGAGCCGAGATCACGTCACTGCACTCCAGCCTGGGCAACAGAGTAAGACTCTGTCTCAAAAATAAATAAATAAATAAAAGAATAGCCAACAGTCTCACTCACACAGCGTGTCACATGAGTGATTAGTGATTGAGTATTGGACCAAGCATACTGATCTGGAATAAGCATAGGGCAGATTCTGACTTGGTAGAGAATGTGTCTCTCTCCTTTCAAGAAAGGCCTAAAAGTGACAGTAAAAAAGAGCCAAGATCAAAACAGAGTTTATTTACTTTTAACTGAGATTGACTCTGAAATGTTAACATACTATTGGAGTTGGGCATTTACCGAAACCCATCATAGGAAAAAAGAAAACAACTTAAATCTCAACACAAATCGTTTTTCTTTCTTGATAAGAGTGGATAAGGGAATTGCTGATTGGTCCTGAATTTCTCTTTCTTCTCTAAACACTTTCAGGCAAATTAGAATGGTCTTGACTGTTATGCAGAGGACCAGGATCCTGGGTCAAAGAGCTTCTTTTCAGTCACAGGTATTATTTCACATTCTAGCTGGAGAGAGAAGGCATAAACAAAAACAAAAAGAAATGGAAAGACGTAAACACCTGTTGAAGAAAGGGAAGAGATATCACAAGACCAAGAGTGACTGTCAAAATAAGTGAATACCAGGCTGGGGTCGGTGGCTCACGCCTGTAATCCCAGCACTTTGGGAGGCCGAGGCAGGTGGATCACGAGGTCAGGAGTTCGAGACCAGCCTGGCCAACATGGTGAAACCCCAGTCTCTAAAAATACAAAAATTAGCTGGGCACAGCGGTGTGTGCCTATAGACCCAGCTACTCAGGAGGTTGAGGCAGAAGAATCGCTTAAACCCAGGAAGCAGAGGTTGCAGTGAGCCGAGATCACACCACTGCACTCCAGCCTGGCAACAGAGTGAGAGTCATTCTCAAATTTTAAAAAAAAATTTAAAAAGAAAGAATTGAATAAAAATAAAGTTAGCAAAGATGGGCTGATAATACTGCTAAAGCATTTGTTTCAATGACAAAAGGTAAGTGAAGACAAAGAAAAGAACCCCATCTAAGCTATGAGCTGGTAGCTAGAAATACGAAGAGAATCCAATGGTGAAAAGACAAGTAAAATGTTACGTAAAACAACAGTTGTTAATGGGAGTGGGGTGGTGAGGCAGGAGTGCTGCCTCCTTTGCTCAGCCCATGGCCCTGTCACTAATGAAAAATAACTCTGTAGGAGTAAGTCAGATGAGATAGAACAGGAGAGGTCCTATCTCTGCTGGGTCCTATTTCTGCTAAGTCAGCTGGGGAGACAGTGTGGGACAGACGTTGGAGTCTCGTGGAATGGAAGCCAGTGAGTCAGGGAGGAAGAACTCATCCCAGTTCCCACTCTGCAGCCACATCAAAGGTTGCGGGGATTAACGAAAATGCCCACCCGGTTGCGCAAGCTATCCTGAATACCGAGAATCTAATCCACTTGATGAGTTTACTCAGCCAGTGTTTTGTGGACTTGGTACAAAATGCTCAAATGACTTTTAGTTAAAGGAAGCAAAATGGAAGAACAGTCCTCACGCAGCAACCTCATCAAAGTTCCTCAGTGCAATAAAACAACTCTATAACTCTGCTAATACCCTAACATAAAACCATGATTGCCAAAAACACAAACAAACAAACAACAAAAAAATTGTAACCCCAGACTCCCTCTTTCTGGACGAAATAGTCTTGATTATGTAGATCGTTTGAGATTCAGTCCATCCAAGTAGTTGTAATTCCAGAAATCAAAGAATAGGTATACTGCTCCCTCTACTGGCTTTATGCTGCAGGTACAGATGAATTTAAACCAGAAAGCCTTTAGTTTTCTAGCATTTTTACTAGAAAGTCTCTAATGACCAAAAAATAGAAGGGTGGTGCAAGTCTCTTAAAGTAAATCTTAAGTAAAGATTTATGGTAACTGTTAACAAAAGATCACGTTAAAAAGCAAAAAACACCCAAAAAACTTAAAACCTTAAAAATAAACTCTGTTCATGTGATAGTTCTTGAAACTATTGAAATTTTCTGAGGTTGACTACCATGGAGAGTCAAGAACTAAATATAGGGGAAAAAAGAATTAGATACAGGAAATTAATAAAAAAACCACTTTAGATGTTTCAAATAATGTTTCTGATGCATTTCCTAGCATCTCTTCTCTCAGTATTTGAAGAACTTTTGCCACCTTGTTCTTCAGTTACTGAAATGTACAAACCCATAGTGTCCCTATAAGTCTTTTGTCCCTGAACGCTCTGAAAAAGACTATAGATGCATAGATTTTTAAGTAAAAATGAAAACTGTGGCATTCTCTGATTCTCAAAAACTAATAGGAGTGATACCAGCAATTGAACTCCTCTTAAAAAGAGCACGCTGGCTCATGCCTATAATCCTAGCACTTTGGGAGGCCAAGGCGGGTGGATTGCCCGAGCTCAGGAGTTCAAAACTAGCTTGGGCAGCAAGGTGAAACCTAGTAAACTAAAAAGAAAGTAGCCGGGCATGGTGGAACGCGCCTGTAATCCCAGCTACGTGGTAGGATGAGGCATAAGAATTGCTTGAATCTGGGAGGCGGAGGTTGCAGTGAGCCAAGATCGCACCACTGTACTCCAGTGTAGGCAACAGAGCAAGACTCCATCTCTACAAAAAAAAAAAAACACACAAGAGCAAGCTGTGACTCAGATGACTTACCAGCTCTGTTTCCCCCTTATCGATTAACCTAGCAAATGGTCCAAAGCTGATGCTCCAGAATATATGTTCTCTCTTGCAAAGCTCCAATTCCACACCTAACTGATTTATTCAACCAAATGCGTTTATTTGATCATTTGATAAATATTTTCTGAGCACCTACAATGTGTAAGGCAATGTTGTAGGTGCTGTGGATACAGAAGTAGACAGATGGCCTCACTGAAAAGTCAGAAGCTAGCTTTGTGAGTTCCTGTTTATTTTCTTTACATATCAACGAGTTTGTGCACTTCCACACATACTAAGGTCAAATGGCAAGTCCATGAAGTGTTCCTTGACTAACTTGGGCCGTGGGTTTCACATCAGCTGATCTTCTGAAATATCCTGTCATGAAGCCACTACACATTTTCTGTCTAGAGTTGTTACTCATATCTGTTACTGCCATTAATTAGTATTTAAAGATTTGACTGCCATCTGACTTTTCACATGTTTGGTTTTCTCCTCAACTGCAATAGAAATTATTTGAGGCTGGGCGCGGTGGCTCACACCTGTAATCCCAGCACTTTGGGAGGCCAAGGCGGGTGGATCACAAGGTCAGGAGATTGAGACCATCCTGGCTAATAAGGTGAAACCCTGTCTCTACTAAAAATACAAAAAATTAGCCGGGCTTGGTGGCGGGCACCTATAGTCCCAGCTACTCAGGAGGCCGAGGCAGGAGAATAGCTTGAACCCGGGAGGCGTAGCTTGTAGTGAACCGAGATCGCAGCACTGAACTCCAGGCTGGGCGACAGAGCGAGACTCCATCTCAAAAAAAGAAAAAAAAAAAAAAAAAAAAGAAGTTATTTGAAGTAAGAAATACATGGCCTGACATAGAATGCTATGAAAAGTCCTAAAAAGATATAAAAATAAACCATACTTAACAACTTAACTTTCTTGAAAAGAATATTACATTAAATACAGTCTATCAGCAAAGTTTCATATACAGTAAAATTTAATTGGTTTTAATCCAAACTAGATTGCTTTATTAATTATAAATTAATTAATATTAATTATCATCCCCAGTGCAACTTCTAAGAAAATAGTTCAAACTATATAGCAAAAGAACATCAAGAGAATTAAGAGATGTTTTTTAAAACACCCTTAGAGGTATATTCAAAAATTTAAAAATTTCTAACACAAAAAGGCAATAATGGAGAAGTAGTGGAACAAAAAGGGCATAAAACATATAGAAAAAAATGTAAATGAAAACCATAAATCCTATCTTGTTAGTAATTACATTACATGTAAATGGATTAAACACTCCAATCAAAATACAGTTATTGACGGAATGGGTTTTGTTTGTTTGTTTGTTTTTGAGACCAAGTCTCACTCTGTCGCCCAGGCTGGAGTGTAGTGGCGCAATCTTGGCTCACTGCAACCTCTGCCTCCCAGGTTCAAACAAGTCTCCTGCCTCAGCCTGCCGAGTAGCTGGGACAGGCGCCCATCACCACATCTGGCTAATTTTTGTATTTTTAGTAGACACAGAGTTTCACCATGTTGGCCAGGCTGGTCTAACTCCTGGCCTGAAGTGATCCAACCACCTCGGCCTCCAAAAGCGCTGGGATTACAGGCGTAAGCCACCATGCCCAGCCAACAGAACAGACATTTTTTTAAAAAAAGATCCAACTCTATTGTGTCTACAAGAGATACACTTTAGATTAAAGATACAAAGAGGTTTAAAGGAAGAAGATACCATGCAACCATAACTAAAAGATGGCTGGAGACCCATATTGATAGAAGACAAAATAGACTTTAAGACAAAAAAAATTTTTATGATGATAAAAGACCTAATAGTTATAAACATATAAGCATCTAATACCAGAGTTCCAAAATCCATGAAGCAAAAACTTATAGGATTAAAGGAAAAAATGGACAATTCAGTAATTGTGGTTGGAGGTTTCAGTTACCCACTTTCAACAGGAAAATAGGAGACTTGAAAAATGCTGCAATAAACGAGTCTGTCCTCCAAAAATTTATATGTTGAAATTCTAACCCCCAACGTGATGGCATTAGGAGATGAGGCTTTAGGGAGGTTATTAGATGATGAGAGTGAGGTCCTCACGAATAGTATTAGTGCCATTATAAAAAGGACACCAGAGAGCTATCTCACCATCTTGCTGCCATGTAAGAGTACAGCAAGGAGTCAGCATCTGCAACCTGGAAGACAGCCCTCACCAGACCCAGTCAGGCTGGCACCCTGATCTCAGACTTCCAGCCTCCAGAACTGTGAGAAATATACTTCTGTTGTCTATAAGCCATCCAGTCTGTGGTACTTTATTATATAGCAGCCCAAAGGGACTAGGCAACCATTATAAACCAACTTGACCTAACAGACATCAATTGAACACTCCACCCAATAACAGCACAATACACATTTTTCTCAAATACACATGGAACATTCTCCAGGATAAACCATATACTATGCTGAAAATCTTAATAAATTTAAAGGATTGAAATCATACAAAGCATGTTCTTCAATCACAATGTAATGACATTAGAAATTAATTAGAAGTAAATCTGAAAAATTCACAAATATGTAAAAATTAAACAACATACTCTTAATAACCAGTAAGTCAAAAGGGATACCACAAGCAAAATTATAGTTTGAAATAAACAAAAATAAAGATGATACATGGCAAACTTATAGATGTAACTGAAGAAGTACTTAGAAGGAAATTAATAGCTATATAAATACCTATATTTAAAAAGAAGAAATAGTTCTTATCACTAACCTAATCTTCCATTTTCAGAAACCAGAAAAAAGAAGAACAAACTAAACCCAAAGCAAAATGAAAGGAAATAATAAAGATTAGAATGGAAATAAATGAAATAGAGAATATATTAATAAAAACAAGAGTGAAAAGTCAAAATGACAAACTTTCAACTAGACTGACCAAAAGAGAGAGAGAAGACTCAAATTAATAAAGCTATGAATGGGGCCGCCGGGAGGGAGACCATCAGGATAAATAGCTAATGCATGTGGGGCTTAATACCTAGGTGATGGGCTGATAGGTGCAGCAACCACCATGGCACACGTTTACCTACGAAACAAGCCTGCACATCCTGCACATGTATCCCAGAACTTAAAATTAAATTAAATTTTAAAAATAAAATAAAATATAATAAAAAATGAGGCCGGGCGCGGTGGCTCAAGCCTGTAATCCCAGCACTTTGGGAGGCCGAGACGGGCGGATCACGAGGTCAGGAGATCGAGACCATCCTGGCTAATACGGTGAAACCCTGTCTCTACTTAAAAATACAAAAAACTAGCCGGGCGACGAGGCGGGCGCCTGTAGTCCCAGCTACTCGGGAGGCTGAGGCAGGAGAATGGCGTAAACCCGGGAGGCGGAGCTTGCAGTGAGCTGAGATCCGGCCACTGCACTCCAGCCTGGGTGGCAGAGCAAGACTCCATCTCAAAAAAAAAAAAAAAAAAAAAAATGAATGGAAGAGAGGGCATCACTCCCAGACTTACAGAAATTAAAAGGATAATATGCCAACAAATTAGACAACCTAAATAAAATGGACAAATTCCTAGAAAGACACAAACTACTGAAACTGATTTATAAAGAAAATCTGAATACATCTATAATAAATAAAGAGGTTGAGTCTGTAATGAAAATACTTTACACGAAGTAAAGTCTAGGCCCGTTGGTGAATTCTACCAAACATTTAAAGAAGAATTAACAATCTTTCTCAAACTCATCCAAAAAAAAAAAAAATAGAAGATGAAGGAACGCTTTCCAATTCATTCTATCAATATAGACACAAAAATCTTCAACATATACTAACAAACTGAATCCAGTCATATATAAAAAGGATCATACACCATGACAATGTGAATCATAATACAAATGCAAAGTCTGTTTAACATATGAAATAAACCAATGTTATATACCACATTAGTGAAATGAAGAAAAAAAAGCACATGACCATCTCAATAGACTGACAATTTTCAACAAGTTTCCAAAATAAGAAACACTGAAAAAATAGAAATAGAAGAAACATTATCCATTTGATGAAGGACACCTACTAACATCTCACAGTTAACATCACACTTGATGAAAGACTGAATATTTTCCCCCAAGATCAGGAACAAGATAAAGGCGTTTGCTGTTACTACTTCTAGTCACCATTGTACTGGAGGTTATAATCAGAGCAAGTAGGCAAGGAAAAGAAATAAAAGCATCCAAACTGGAAAGGAAGTAAAACTATCTCTATTCACAGGCAATGTGATGTTGTATGTAGAAAATCCAAAGAAATCCACAAAAAAAAAAAAAAAAAGAACTAACAAATGAGTTTACCAAGATTATAGGAGAAGATCAATATACAAAAATCAGTTGTATTTCTATATACTATAAATTAACCATACAAAAATGAAATTTTTAAAATTTAGTTTGTAATAGCATCAAAAAGAATATAATAAATAAATACAATGAATAAAGAGGAATTAAAAGAAATTAATGAAGGAAGTGCAAGAATTGTACACTGAAAACTACAAAACATTATTAAAAGAAATTTAAAGTAAGGCCTAAATTAATGGAAACACGTCATGAATAAGAAGATTTAATATTGTTAAGATAACAATATTCACTAAACTGATTTATAGATTCAACCTAATCCCTTTCATAATTCCTGCTGTAGTTTTTTCTTTTTGCAGAAATTGACAAGCTGATTCTAAGATTCATATGAAAATGCAAAAGACCTGAATAGCCAAAATAATCTTGAAAAAGAACAAAGTTGGAGAACTCACACTTTCCAGGTTCAAAACTTACTGCAAAACTATAGTCATCAAAATAGTATGGACTAGGCTAGTGACCCATGCTTGTAATCTCAGCACTTTAGGGGTCTGAGTCAGGAGGATTGCTTGAAATCAGTTTAAAATCAGCCTAGGCAACAAAGTGAGATCCCATCTCTACAAAAAATAACTTTAAAAATTGACTGGGCATGGTATCACATGCTGTAGTCTTAGCTACTTAGTAGGCTGAAGTGGGAGGATCAATTGAGTCCAGGAGTTTGAGGCTGCAGTGATGCAGTGAGCTACGATCATGCCACTGCACTCCAGCATATGGGACAGAGCAAGATCCCATCTCTAAAAATAATCATTGTGCTCCTGGCATAGAGCTAAACATATAGATCAATAGAATAGAGTTGAGAGTCCAGAAATAAATCCATACATCTATGGCCAATTGGCTTTGGTCTGACAAGGATGCCCAGGACAATCAGTGGAAAAAGAATAGTCTCTTCAACAAATGGCCCTGGGACAACTGGATATCTATGTGCCAAAGAATAAAGCTGGACTCCTATCACACTGCATATACAAAAATTAAAATGGATCATAAAAAATTTTAATGTGTAAATAAAAAAAGAAAACATTAGGACAGCAAGAGTGTTAATTTAGAAAAAAAAAATGAATCAATGACCTAAGAAAAAGAGCTAACATCATAAAACTCTTAGAAGAAAACTTAGGGGTAACTCTTCATTTAGCAATGACACCAAATGCACAAGCAACAGTAGAAAAAAATAGATAAATTAGACTTCATCAAAATTAAAATATTTGTATATCAGGAACATTATCAAGAAAGTGGGAAAGCAGCCTACAGATTGGGAGAAAGTATTTCCAAATCATATATCAAATAAAGGTTTAGCATCCAAAATAAATGAAGAATTTCCACAACTCATAAATAAAAATACAAGCAACCCAATTAAAAAATGGACAAAGGAGGCCAGGTGTGGTGGCTCACTTCTGTAATTCCAGCACTTTGGAAGGCTGAGGCGGGTGGATCATGAGGTCAGGAGTTCAAGACCAGACTGGCCAAGATGGTGAAACCCCGTCTCTACTAAAAATACAAAAAAAAAATTAGCCGGGTGTGCTGGTGGGGGCCTGTAATTCCAGCTACTCGGGAGACTGAGGCAGAGAATCACTTGAACCCAGGAGGTGGAGGTTGCAGTGAGACGAGATTGCACCACTGCACTCCAGCCTGTGCAAAAGAGCAAGACTCCTTCTCAAAAAAAAAAAAAAGTGGGCAAAGGATTGGAATACACATTTCCCCCAATAGGATATACAAATGAGCAAGAAGCAAATGAAAAGATGTTAACATCATTAAGCAAATCACCATGGGGAAATGCAAATTGAAACGACAGTGAGTTTTACCACTTAACACCCACTAGGATGGCTATAATGAAAAAGATACATAATAACAAGTGTTGGCAAGGATGTGGAGAAATTGGAACCATCATACATTCCTGGTAGCAAAGTAACGGTACAGCCACTTTTCAAAGTGGTTTGACAATTCCTCACAAAGTTATAGAGTTGCCATATGACCGAGCAATTCCACTCCCAGGCGGGCTTTGATTTCTTAAGATAATTTTATTTCTTAAGAGAAATCAAAACCTATGTCCACACAAAAACTGGTACACGAATGTTCATAGCAGCATTAATCATAATAGCAAAAACGTGAAAACAACTCAAATGTCCATCAACTGATGAATGGATCAACAAAATGTGATTATTCATATAATAGAATATTATTTGGCCATATAAAGGAATGAAAACACTGACACAGGTTGCAACAGGAATAAATCTTAAAACATTATGCTCAGTGAAAGAAGCCAGTCATGAAAGGTCATACATTGCATGATTTAATTTATATTAAATGACCAGAATAGGCAAATCTATAGATACAGAAAGTAGAGTAATGATTGTCAGTAGCTCAGAAAGTTGTTGTGGGGAAGCAAAAAAAAAAAAAAAAGACTGCTAATGAGTATAGGGTTTCCTTTTGGGGTAATGAAAATGTTCTAAAATTTGATAGTGGTGATGGTTGCACAAACCTGTGAGTATACTTAAAACCACTGAATTGTACAATAAATTTAAAAGGAAAAATGTTATACTATATCAATTACATTTCAGTAAACTTTTATTTTTTAGAAAATCCAATCCGAGCCTGGGTAACTTTGCAAGACCCTGTCTTTTCAAAAAAATTAGCCGGACATGGTGGTGTGTCCCCATGGGAGGCTGAGGTGGGAGGATCACTTGAGTCTAGGGGGTCAAGGCTGCAGTGAGCCGTGATCACACCACTGCACTCCAGCCTGGGTGACAGAGTGA
The DNA here is from genome assembly GCF_009764315.1 of Trachypithecus francoisi. Taxonomy (NCBI): domain Eukaryota; kingdom Metazoa; phylum Chordata; class Mammalia; order Primates; family Cercopithecidae; genus Trachypithecus; species Trachypithecus francoisi. The sequence goes on from NW_022681461.1 coordinate 11,310,166, forward strand.
GATCCTGTCTCAAAAAGAAAAAAAAAAAATCCATTCCATCCTGGAAACCTACGATAGCAGGATGGTATAGTCAACTGTATTCATTTATCTTTTTAATCTATCACAATATACAGCAAGGTGCCTTGTACCCAGAGGCAACAGAATAAATAGAGGTAGTTCATAATACTTTACATCATTCGCAAATCATTCCCAATAGTAGTTGAAGTTTCTCAAGTGGTTCACAAACTCCTTGAGGCAAAGTCCATGTCTTAGATTTCATATGCATCCATCATGATTAAATATTGCATTGCAATTACACTAAGCCTCGAAATACTTGCAGTGTAGAAATGCCCAGTACCTTGGTATCTTGACTAACCTATAACTCTTTTTTTTTTTTTTTGAGACAGGGTTTCACTCTGTCACCCAGACTGGAGTGCAGTGGTGCAATCATAGCTCACTGCACCTTGAACTCCTGGGCTCAAGCGATCTTTCTGCCTCGGCCTCTCAAATAGCTGGGCACATGCCACCACGCCCAGCTTATTTTTAAAGTTTTTTTCTTGTAGAGACAGGATCTTGCTATGTTGCCCAGGCTGGTCTCCAACTCCTGGGCTCAAGCGATCCTCCCTCCTCAGCCTACCAAAGTGCTGGGATTAAAGGTGTGAGCCACTGTCCCTGGCCAAACCTATAACTCTTGATTATTCAGGAGGCAGCACCATGTAGTAGTTAAAGGGGAGGATGCAGAGTCAGACTATCTAGGTTTAAATCCAATTTCTACAACTTAATAATAATATGATCTTGGTGTCATTTGAATGATGCATTAAAAATAATAATAATAGTAATATGATCTTGGACAAATGGCTTAACCTTTTTGAGCCTTTATTTCCTCATCTGTAAGGATAAGATTAATAATAACAGTCACCACCTGATAGGCTGTGTGAAGTCTTAAATGAATGAAGGTGTGTAAGGTACTTACTTGGCCTGGCTTGTGGTTAGTACTTATTATTCACTTAAGCAACATTTATTGAGCACTGATTTTAATTTTCTGTCTCAAGGGAGAAAAGTTGAGAAAAAAAGATATGTAAATAAATCAGTGCAGTAAAGGGTTCTCTGAAAAACATCCAAAGAGCGTAAGAGGGATTGCCAAGGCATGGGAAATCCTGTATGCATATGGAATGGGGCAGGGCATAGAATATCAAGGAACATGTTATATGAAAACTACCACTACAACATAGTGCTTAAATTTTTTTTTTTTTTTTGAGACAGAGTCTCGTTTGGGCACCAGGTAGAATGCAGTAGTGCGATCTCGGCTCACTGCAACCTCTGCCTCCCAGGTTCAAGTGATTCTCCTGCCTCAGCCTCCTTAGTAGTTGGGACTACAGGTACACGCCACCACGCCCGGCTAATTTTCTTGTATTTTTAGCAGAGATAGGGTTTCACCATGTTGACCAGGATGGTCTTGATCTCTTGACCTTATGATCCATTAAAATTTTTTTAAAGTATTCTTTCCCCAGATGGACAAAGAAAGGGAAATAAGGACATTCCAAATGGAGCGGGTAATGAGAGGTAAAGCCTCATTTGTTCAGGGATCTAGGGTTAGCTTAGCAGGACAGGAGCACACCTAAGGTGAGACACAGACAGGAAGGATGAAATGAACTTTTGCCGGGCTCCAGATGGCTTGAATATTTCTAAAGTATCCTGGTCCTTTTACTGCTGACAAGACCCGCCCCTGTTCACTGGTCAGCCGTCACTGTGCACCCAGAGGCTCCAGTACAACCGTTGGGAGTGACACGTTTCCTTGATAAGTGCATCTGCATCGTGCACAAGCCCAGTTTCCCTTGTGTGCTCCCAGCATGCATTATTCCCACACTGGGCACCAGAAGGGCTGCAACAGGACGGCAGCTCCCAGAGGAGTCCCCTCAATTACCGACAATAAGCCTCTGTACATAAGCCCTCATCAGAGGTGATTATGGCCGCAGGTTAATCTAGCGGTTCCTCCTAATTAATAGCCTGGAGTATTGAAGAAGCCAGAAGTGACCACAACACTCCAAGTTTTTGGAAAACCCCAGCTGGCTAAGTGTCAGCCTTCCTTTAGACCAAACCTTGGTCTGTTGTTAAACCACATCACCCTTTCCTGGAATCCAGCCCTCTGGCTGACACCCTTCTGTGGAGACAGAGTGTCCCTCTTGCGGCTCAGAAATACTACTTAGACCTTTTTCTGCCACAGCATTCCCATGCCTTGGTCTTTCGGCTTCCTCCAATCCATTCTTATGGTCTCTTGAAAATTTGCTACATCTTTTCCCACTCTGTTGTTCCAGTTTATTGTCTCCAGAGTTGTTTTATTATTTATTTTCCTTCAAAAAACCTGAAGCACTTTTCTTTCCCTACTCCTTGATTTCTCAGTTTCTTTCTTTCCCTCTGCCCTGTCTCTCTTCTACTCCCTCTCTTTCTGTACTTTTTTTTTTTTTGATTGGCCTCGGATGAAAACAAACAGGTTAATCACATTGCATGTGTCATGGCCGTCTCACTAGGTCCCATGCATGGTCCTCTATTAGTTGGTTCCTGTTTTTTTCTGATTGCTTGATTTTGGTAATGTAATAACCTTCCATGAATCTAACAACTACTGGAAAAATGAGGGTCTCGCTGGGCGCAGAGGCTCACACCTGTAATCCCAGCACTTTGGGAGGCTGAGGCGGGCGGATCACGAGGTCAACATATGGAGACCATCCTGGCTAACACAGTGAAACCCCATCTCTACTAAAATACACAAATTAGCCGGGCGTGGTGGCCGCATTCCTGTAGTCTCAGCTACTCAGGAGGCTGAGGCAGCAGAATCGCTTGAACCTGGGAAGCAGAGGTTGCAGTGAGCCGAGATCACGCCACTGCACTCCAGCCTGGGCGACAGAGCCAGATTCTGTCTCAAAAAAAAAAAAAAATGAGGAGCTCAACAATGTCCTCCAGCAATCCACCTGGTGACTGGCTACCCCACCGCCAAGCGCCCCACCCAGAGTAACCGGCTTGCTGAGTCTTGGGCTCCATGCCTTCCTTTCTCATTATACAGCTTAATTCCAGCTACTCAACTATTCTATCTAAACTACTCTAGTTTTTCAGGTTTGTAAAAAGATGTAGCGCTGTTATGTACTCTTTTTCTTTGTTTCTAGTGTTATCTTACAGATTATTTTTTACCTTTTATCTTAAAGTAAGTTCAGGCCAGGCGCAGTGGCTCACGCCTGTAATCCTAGCACTTTGGGAGGCCAAGGCTGGCAGATCACTTGAGGTCGGGAGTTCGAGACCAGCCTGGCCAACATGGTGAAACCCTGTCTCTACTAAAAGTACAAAAATTAGCCAGGCATCACTTCTCGGCCTTTTGGCTAATATCAAGTGTAGTATCTGTTCTTATTAGTTTAATATCTGATATGTCCTCTATCCGAGGACAATATATTAAATGGATTTTTGGAAATAAGAGATGGAATAGGAGCTTGCTCTGTTCACTCCACTCATTGACCTGGTATTGCAGTACTTCCAGAAACGGTGCACACAAAAAAAAAAATTAGCCAGGCATGGTGGTGTGTGCCTGTAATCCCAGTTACTTGGGAGGCTAAGACAGGAGAATCACTTAAACCCAGGAGGCAGAGGTTGCAGTGAGCCGAGATATCACCACTGCACTCCAGCCTGGGCAACAGACAACACAATATACAAGTATAATATATGGTAATATATTATAACATAATATAGTATTATAATATATGCAATATAAATATATTAATTATATGAATATATAATATACATAATTCTAAAAATCATTTGAAAACAAGTTCCATATATCTTACTTTTTTACTCCTTAACATATCCATATGTATTTCCTAAGAACAAGGAAATGCTTATATAATGAGGAAATGTAACATAGGTACCGTACTTGTTTCTTATATATAGTCCATGTTTAAGTTTTGTCAATTGTTTCAATAATACTGTTTATAGCAATTTTTTCAAGGACATAATCTGGTCCAGAACCACATATTGTGTTCAGTTGTTGTGTCTCTTCAGTCTTCTTTAATCTGAAACATTTCTCCGCCTTTTTGTGACATTAACATTGTGAATTTCAGGAGTTTTAACATGTCTGTGACAGGTATTTTATTAATGTGCCTCAATTTATGTTCTCCGGATGTTCCCTTTTGATAGAAATCAGGTTGTGCATTTTGGGCGGAAATACCACACAAGTGGTGCTATATTCTTCTTAGTAAATTACAGTCAGAGGCCCCTTTTTGGTGATACTAGCTTTGATCTCTTGGTTGCAGTGCTACCTCATGTCTCCAGATTGTAGGTTTGCATATGTTCTTGGGGAGTTACTATTTCACTTAATATTACATTGCTAAGATTTATCCATATTGTTACATGTCATCTGTCTCCCTTAAGCATTCTCTGTCTCTCACACACACAAACACACACATACACACACATACACACACACATAAATTTTCTCATCTTTTTCTTTCTTTTTCTTTTTTTTCCTTCTTATCATGTTGCTGTAGTTCAGATATTTGACCCCATTGAGTGTCATGTTGAAATTCGATCCGTAGTGTTGGAGGTGGGGCCTGGTGGGAGGTGTCTGGATGATGGGAACAGATCCCTCATGAACGGCTTGGTGCCATCCTCATAGTAGCGAGTTCTCACTTTATTAGTCCCCACAAGCACTGATGGTTGAAGACAGCTGGCACAGTTGTGCTGAAGAGTGGGTGTTACCATCTTCACTTCTCCAGTGAGTAGTTTGAGAATCAAAATTTTAAAGGACTTAGATGTAGCCATACACTCATTAGGGGACAGGGCCAAAATTGGCCCAGGCCTGACTTCCAAGTTGATTGGTTTTCTCATCATTCCATGATAAGTACTAAGAGAGTTAAGTGCTTTTTCCTGAAAACTCATATAACATCTTACTTATAGTTCAATTACAGTGGTTATCACACTGAATTAGATTTAGGTATGCTTGCATCCCTCCTCTGAAATTAATTTTGAGCTGCTTGAGCATAAGAATTAAGTCTTGTTCATCTTTGAGTTCCCAGAACCTAGCAGAGTAACTGCAAATACAGCCAAGTCTCGTTATTCACAAATTCCATATTTGAGAATTCACCGAAATTTGTCACTTTCAAATCCATATTTAGTGCACTTTTGCAGACACGTGCATACACAGAGCAGCGAAAAGCTGAAACTCTCAGTGTGCAAGTTTCCAGCGGATGTAAAGCTAGGCTTTGTTCTGCCTCGTTTCACCTCTCATACCATAAACAAGTGTTCTTCCTGCAGTCTGTCTATTGCCATATTTTTTACAGTTTGTGCTTTTTTGTTGGTGATTTCACTATTTTAAATGGCCTTGAGTAGAGTGATGAAGTGTTGTCCAGCATGCCAAAGCACAAGAAGGCTGTGATGTTATTCACAGAGAAAATATATGTGTTAGACAAGTTTTGTTCAGGCACAAGTTACAGCACTATTGGCCATGAGTTCAATGTCAGTAAATCAAACAGATATTAACTAAGATGTTATTAAACAGAAACACACATAAAACAAGGTTATGTATTGATTGGTTGACAAAAAATATGACCAGAGACTCAAAGGAAGCTAACCTTGTTATTTCTCCCAAAGCAATTGTTTAGTATTCACTAATTCATGGAATATAACTACTACAAATAAAATGAACTGTAGTGGGTGATCAATAAATGTACAATGAAAGAATGAAGAAAGACACGTGTTAGAGAAATGACATTAACAAGTGAAAAGCTGCTTCATGAACTCACATGAAGCCAAACAGATAGAAAAATACAATTATATATTGATATAATAAAGAAGAGCAAAATTACATAGTCTAGGTCAAATTATATTATCATAAAATAAGGATAATGTACAAAGAAGAAGTAATAAATGTATACTTCCTACTCAATTAGAAGAAAATATTTTGCCAGGACTTCTTTCCAAAAGAATGAATTATTTTTATGCTAATTCAAGTATATCTGGCTGCTCTGGATTTAAGACTCCATAGTAACTTTTCTGTTGATATCTCATTGAGCATATTAAAAACCTATATGTTTTATATTTGTAAAAATACAATAGGACTACATTTTGAGCCATTAGAGTCCTCAAGAGATCACTATCACTCTTTTCATGTTATGTTATCAAATGTTTCCTTACTAAATAACACAGCATGATTATCTCCATTTTATATTTTTTTAATACAGACAGCTATTTTGCCCAGGCTGGTCTGGAAATCCTAGACTAAAGTCACCCTCCTGCCTCAGCCTTCTAAAGTGCTGGTTATAGGCATGAGTGCTGCGCCTGACCCAATCTCCACTTAAAAAAAAAAAAGTGCTAGAATGTTTATCTTTGAGCTCTTCTCAAAGCAAGAAGAAACGTATTGAATCTTTCAACTGATTTTATAAAGCAGATTCTACACTGTAGCACACTGGGAGGAGGCCTGACCTGCCGTTTCCGCAGCCATGTGATTGTGGTGAAAGCAGACATAACATTATGGCTCAAACAGAGCAAAGATGAGCTTACAAAGTACATGGTTTAAGTAACTCCAGAGCTTTGGGACACAGATCTCTTTCTTCAGGACACGTATCTCATGTAACCATAATCATGATTGGTGGTGGGGAAGTTTAAAAACAGAGTATCCCCAAAACCTTCCAGACTTAGTTATACCACAGCTAAATCAGGTGATTCCAACACATGATTCACATCCCACAAAAAATGAAGTGTTTACAAAAACAAGACTCTTAAAGGATAAAGTAGCCTTTTCTCAAAATCCATTCAAAATTTCTGTGTTTTGTTTGACAATTGCTATTACTTATCCTAAAATAAAAGATTCATACAGACAATGTTCACACACGTACAATTTTCGCATACAAACACATATGCAATTTTCGCATCTAAGTTTCAGGGTTCTGACATATTTTAAATGCTGTTGTCTCAGTATATGTAGGTCATAAATCAAGTATATTATTATACCGATGTATACGTACTTTTTTCTTATGGAAATTTACAATCATACACCAAAATGGTAGAGAGAATAGTAAAACAAACTACCGAATACAAGTCATTCCGCTTTAAAAATTATCAGGGATATTAGATATTACTTTTTTGAACACAAATAAAAGAGTACACAACAACCTGACATGTCCTGCCAATATCTACAGCAAACAGAACTACCACTACCAGTACTAAATGCTTTATAGAATATGAGCTGTTTGACCTGAAAACACATTAAGTTTCGATCTGAAATGTCCAGGGGATCAGCTGGTTAGAGCAACTTTCCTAAATCCCTCGAATAATAAAACTGACACTAAAAATTCATGTTGATTATAAAAATATGACTTTTAATAAGAGATTTATTATTTATTATTATAAAGTTATACATTTCATTTTGTAAAACTTGCAAATGCAATCACATAAATTTGCATATAGAAGGGTATTTATGATATTGTGAAATCATAGTTCATTTTCTTTGGTGTGATAGTGTCATAGTTGAGTGGGAATATTACTTTATTTTTAGGAGATACATAATGAAGTATTTGAGGTAGAAATGTCATAATGTTTGCAACTTGCTTTCAAATGTTTCAGTAAATTTTGGAGGGTGGGTGGGTGTGGGTATGTATGTCGATCAGGGACTGGCAAATTTGCTCTGTAAAGGACTAGATGGTGAATATTTTGGGCTATGAAGATCAAGAAGCAAATTCAAAACTATTCTATAGGCACCTATATAACCAGATAAAATGTTGCTGTTTAAAATGTAAAACTCCTTTTTGATTAAAAGCTGTACAAAAACAAGTGATGGCCCAAATTTGGCCTTGGACCATGATTTGTCAACTCCTAATATGGATAAATGAATGGATGAATGGATAGATGATAGACAATTAATAGATAGATAGATAGATAGATAGATAGATAAAGTATGAGATCTTGGGGATATCTGGGCTGTTAAAAACTACATATGGGAAAGCATTAACAATTATTGAATCCAATTGGAGGGTATATGGATGTTCATTGTATTAGTCTTTCAAATTTTCTGTATGTTTTTTATGTATTTGCATTTTCTCCCTGTTTTTGTAATAAAAACTGGGGAGGGGGAATGTAAATACATAAAAATATAATGAAAATAAATATTATCCATGATATCTCACACATAGAGATAAGCACCTTTTGCATCTTAGCAAATTACCTTTTTTCTCAGTTCCTCCGGAATATGTTTTTCTTCCAACTAAGGTGAGATTCTTCTCCATATAAAATTTTATAGCTTTACATTTTATTTTAAAATTCATTCATAAATATTTTCACATGACTATGGAATAAATGGTTAAAAGGTTTTAACTATTTCTCAATTGATGGACATTTAGTTTGTTTCCAATCCTTTATCCTTATAAATAAGTATTTCTTAATGTGATTTTAATCTATTAATGTATTACCTTCTTAAGAAAAGGCTGTTGGTGATCATGAGTGTAGATAATGCTATTTTGTTATGTCAGTATGTTTTACTTTTGAGAGGAAAAAAGAGAAAACATGATAAAAATTGATGATTAATATTGCTATTAATATTGATAAAAAAGTTATCACATTTTGTGATAACTTGTTTCTATTTTCTACTTTGAAAAAAATTAAAATTATGAAAAAGTTACAAGAATAGTAGGATGAACACCATACACCTTCTGCCCAGGCTCATCAATGTTAGCAGCTGAACACAGTTGCTTTATCTCCCCCTCCCCCATATATTCATGACTGTTAGTGTTATTCTGAGAATCTTGACAACATTTCTCTTACACTTCTTGCTAAAACATTTGAACACCACTGAAGGGCTGACTTCCTCAGAGTTTCCCATTTTCACGCTAAATGTCCTCTGAGACCTAACCAATCTTGAGTGGACCAGTTAAATGGCATCAAAAAAAGTTAACAAACCCAGAAACAATTTTAAAGGATAAAGTTAAATTAACTTGGCCAGGCGTGGTGGCTCACGCCTGCAATCTCAGCACTTTGGGAGGCTGAGGTGGACAGATCATCCTGAGATGATCATTCAAGATGAGCCTGGCTAACATGGTGAAACCCCATTTCTACTAAAAACACAAAAAATTAGCCAGGTATGGTAGTGCACGCCTGTAATCCCAGCTATTCGGGAGGCTGAGGCAGGAGAATCGCTTGAACCCGGGAGGCGGAGGTTGCAGTAAGCTGAGATCACACCATTGCACTCCAGTTTGGGCAGCAAGAGCAAAACTCCGTCTCCAAAACAAAAGTTAAACTGACTTCTCACCAACCTAAAGTTAACATCATGTATTAGGAGTCAGAGTTAATGGTTCTCTAATGCTGTCTAGGCTTACCCTGTAAAGACACACAGGCAGAGAAAGGCAGAGAGAGGGAGAGAGAGAGTTCTGCCCCAAACATGTTTTGCCAAAATAAGCGTGTGGCATGTTAAAGCATCATTTCACACCTCCATTGTAATTTAACTTTCTATTTATATAGATTTTGCTCTGAGTTCATCCTCATTGCAGCTTTATGGGAAAAATCACCAAATCCCTGTACAAAGAACTGCTGGGTGTTTTTCTTTAACTCTACTGCCATCTAGTGCGGAGAAAAGAGAATTCTGGACTCTGCAAAAAAGAATGAATGTGTATTATTTGCTTGTATTCAAACATGTTTTGTTGCAGAATAAATTTGGAAACTATATCCACCATGATCTTCTTGTTTTATTTTGGATTCAGTAAAATTTCTAAGGAAAAAACATACAGGCCGGGCGCGGTGGCTCATGCCTGTAATCCCAGCACTTTGGGAGGCCGAGACGGGCGGATCACAAGGTCAGGAGATGGAGACCATCCTGGCTAACACGATGAAACCCCGTCTCTACTAAAAAATACAAAAAAAAACTAGCCGGGCTAAGTGGCAGGCGCCTGTAGTCCCAGCTACTCGGGAGGCTGAGGCAGGAGAATGGCCTGAACCCGGGAGGCGGAGCTTGCAGTGAGCTGAGATCCGGCCACTGCACTCCAGCCTGGGCGACAGAGCAAGACTCCTTCTCAAAAAAAAAAAAAAAAAAAAAAAGAACAAGAAAAAAACATACTTCAAAAATCAGAGCATATGTCACATTATCTTGAAGGCAAGTTGGACAAGAAGGCTTGGTTTTCCCGTTTGGCGTCACAAAGGAGTTCCCCCTCTTCCTTTACCACCCAGCTATTTACCTGGTTCTTTGGCATGACTTCTTTGTGATGCTTACTGGTCATTGGCTGTTTCCTGTCACTCCTGTGGGAATGTGAGCTTCCAAAAGGCAGAGATTTTGCCTTTGTGTTTTTTTTTTTTTCTTTCCTACTTTGTTCACTGATATATCCCAAATCACTAGAGCAAAGCCTGGAACATACATAACAAGCATTTAATAATTATTTATTCAATAAATAAAGGAATAAATGAAGGAACGGTGGGAACCATTCTAGAAATGGATGTAAAGGCATACTACAGGACTTCAAAAAGGTCATGGGGGCCGGGCACGGTGACTCATGCCTGTAATCCTAGCACTTTGGGAGGCCAAGGCAGGAGGATTACCTAAGGTCAGGAGTTCAAGGCCAGCCTGGCCAACATGGTAAGACCCGGTCTCTACTAAAAATACAAAAATTAGCCAGGCATGGTGGTGCACACCTGTAATCCCAGTTACTCCGGAGGCTGAGGTAGGAGAATCACTTGAACCTGGGAGGCAGATGTTGCAGTGAGCCAAGATCATGCCACTGCACTCCAGCCTGAATGACAGAGTGAGATTCCATTTCAAAAATAAAAGAATTAAAGGATAAAAATACCAGCCTGGCCAACATGGTGAAACCCCATCTCTACTAAAAATACAAAAATTAGCCAGGCGTGGTGGTGTGCACCTATAATCCCAGCTACTTGGGAGGCTGAGGCACAAGAATCGTTTGTGCCCAGGAGGTGGAGATTGTGGTGAGCCAAGATTGTACCACTGCACTCCAGCCTGGGCAACAGAGCCAGACTCTGTCTCAACAACAACAAAAAAAGGTAAAAATAAAAAATATAAACTTTATTTCCCAGCATAAGCTTCATCAAGTTCAAGACACTTTTCTAAATGATGATACGAACCATTTTGTCCATCCCTAAAGAACTGAGGGGCCTGGCAATTTAACCGTGTTTATGTTGTCTTTTTTTCGTTATTAACTGAACAAAAATGGGTGATCTTTAAAGATTTTTTAAGAATAGAAAACAGAAAGAAGTCAGACAGAGTCAAATCAGGACTGGAAGGTAGGCACCTGATGATGTCTCATGAAAACTCTTGCAAGATTGCCCTTGTTTGCTGAGAGGAATGAGCAGGAGCATTGTCATGGTAGAGAAGGACTCTCTGGTGAAGTTTTTCCAGGAGTCTTTCTGCTAAAACTTTGGCTAGACTTCTCAAAATGCTCTCATAATAATCAGATGTTATTTTGCAGAACATCAACAAGCAAAATGCCTTGAGCATCCCCAAAAACTGTTGCCATGACCTCTGCTCTTGACCCGTCCTCTTTTGCTTTGACTGCACCACTTTCACCTCTTGGTAGCCATTGCTTTGATTGTGCCTTGTCTTCAGGATCATATTGGTAAAGCCATGTTTCATCTCCTGTTATAAGTCTGAAGAAATGCTTCAGGATCTTTATCCTCTGTATTTAAAATTTCCATGGAAAGCTCTTCTCTTGTCCACAGGTCACCCAGGCACAACTGTTTTGGTACCCATTGAGTGGGAAGATTGTTCAACTTTAATTTCTTAGTCAGAATTGTGTAAACTGAACCAATAGAGATGTCTGGGATGTTGGCTGTTGTTTGTGCTGTTAATTGTCAGTCCTGATAATGTTGTTCTCCTGTCTATGATGATGGCTGTTGTTTGTGTTGTTAATTAGGGTGTGAATAAGAAAAATTTTTCCTTGCAAATTGATGTGAATGGTCTGCTGCTGCAGGCTTCATCTTCAACAATGTTGTCCTTTCCTTTTCTTTTCCTTTTATTTTAAGAGACAAGACCTTGCTCTGTCGCCCATGTCTGAGTGCAGTGGCACCATCATAACTCCCTGCAGCCTCGAATTCCTGGATGTGAGCAATCCTCCTGCCTCATCCTCCCAAGGAGATTGGACTGCAGGCATGCACCACTGCACCCAGGTAAATTTTCTATTGTTTGTAGAGAAAGGGTCTCGCTATGTTGCCCAAGCTGGTCTCAAACTCTTGGCCTCAAGCAATCATCCTTGGCCTCCCAAAGTGCTGGGATTGTAAGCGTGATCCACCTTATATGGCCCCGTCCTTTTCTAAAACAAGTTATTCATTTGTAAAATGATCATTTGAAGAACTTTCCCCATCAACTTTTTGTAAAGCATCAGTGATTTTACCATTCTTCCACCCAAGCTTCACCATAAATGTGACGTCTCTTCTTGCTTGAATTTTAGCAGAATCCATGTTTCTCTTATAAGGACTCTTTTCAAACTGATGACTTATTCTCCTTAATGCCTCAAACTAGACCCTGTTCAGACGTATTATAATAAATTAGTACAGGTTTATTTGGTGTAAAAAAGAATTTTAAATCCATGCACAGTTTTTTCGTAATATATATTTTTCATGGACTTTCTGAAGACCCCTAGTATTTGCAGTGTTCGTTTTGCTTTGTGACTGATATCTTTTCTTGTGGGCAGAGCACATTTGCATTCACAGGCTACTCCCTGACCTTTGACTCAGGATTCCCTCCTGGGGAGACGAGAACTGTCAGTTCTTTGAAGTCTTTGAAATATGATTTGAAATCATATTTCCACTCAAATAAATGTTGCTTCTGTTTCTCAAAAACAGAGATATGGATAGGAATCATGCAACACTAGATATTACATGAGTAGACATTACAGCACATTATCTGTCCATCAAAAACAGAAATACCAATAGGAACCATATAATGTTAGAATCAAATGATTTTTTAGAAACCATAAAGCAAACCAGATAAGCTCTTGATTCTCACTTTCAGGCTAAATCTTAAAAATAACATTCTAAAGCAAGAAAAGCAAGTTTTAAAGGTTGTTTTGCTTTCTTTCTACTTAATATCTAGTTAAAATCTCTTATTTCCTTACATTTTTCCTCCTTGTAAATTATACTAAATGTCATTTCAATCCTTGGCTAAAACAGATAAAAGTGATAACTTTGAATTTCCTACTCACAGTATAACGAAGAGCTCTAAAGAACATATTTTAAAAAGTACTTGGGAATAAGAAGATTACATGAGATGATATCAAAATCTTTAGGGGGGCTATAAAAAGGAAAAGTTGAAGGAAGCCAGGTTCCCATCTGAAATTGGAAAAATATCCTTGTGAGGCATTAGAGGAATCTCAGTTCACTACATAAAAATCAAGAAGATTTTTTTCTCCAGCATGAATGGGTCCGTTTGCTTTGGATGGAGATACCAAGGCTGATGTGAAAACCTGGCCCGTGAAGCATGTTGATAAAACGATGATGCTGATTCCACACTTGGCCCACACAAGATTGTCTCGGTAGCCTGATGCTAACATTGCTTTCAGATTACACATCATAATTTTTCAAGCACCCACATCTTGGTTACCTAATTTGGTCCTCCTGAAATGCCTATAGTGCAGATGAGACCAGGATTGTCCTTTACTGCACTGTTTTGTGGCTTTTGAGTAGGAAAGCTGGACACGTCTTGTTTTCCTCTCCGTCTTAGCCTCCCAGTGTCATGGACATGGTAGCTATGCCAGCACAGGTCCAGGGGTCTCTCCCACCCTCCCCCAGACCATTGCAGGTCCTGGGGCACGTTTTACACCACTGCAAATCCTAGGAGGTGAATGTGGCAGGGGCCCTCATCTCAGCTGGAGGCTTCCAGCAGGTTTGATGGAAACAGCTTGCAGCTCTGAGCACAGCTTGGTCACCATCTGTGCCCATCAGCAAGTTAAATAAACTCCCTGGGCTTCACATTCCTCTTTTGTAAAATGAGCACATAGATTTACGTGATCTTTAAGGCAGTGGATTCCAGAAGATGAGACCATGGATCAGTTTAAAAAAAAAAATTAATTTTGGGAATTCACATGGGCTTGCCAACTCTTTGTTGTTTGAAATACATTAAAGAGCCAGGAGTGGTGGCTCACGCCGGTAATCCCAGCACTTTGGGAGGCCGAGGCAGGCGGATCACTGGAGGTCAGGAGTTCAAGACCAGCATGGCCAACATGGTGAAACCCCATCTCTACTAAAAATACAAAGATGAGCTGGGCATAGTGGCGGGTGCCTCAAATCCCAGCCACTCGGGAGGCTGACATGGGAGAATCGCTTGAACCTGGGAAACGGAGGTGGCAGTGAGCCAAGATTCTGCCAGTACACTCCAGCCTGGGCTACAGAGCAAGACTCCACCTCAAAATAAAAAGAAAGAAAGAAAAAGAAAAAAGAAATACATTAAAGATAACATCTCTGATCGTACCTCCTCCCACACTGGTTCCAATCAGTGGAGAACTGACACCGAGATCCAGACGAAGATCAAAAAAAAACTCCATAGTGGATTGGTCAAGTGCCTAATGCCCACAGAGTAACAGAGGGTCTCTTAAGGCAGAATAAGAAGACACTAGGTGGCATCTCTCCATCAGTGAGATTTAACAAACACACCTGAAGCCAGTGGGCAGAGTAATCTCAGAGCAGTGCCCCTTCCACCTCCACGAAGCTGAGCCCTACTCCCATCCCATCCTTCTCCTTGTGTCGGCTTCCAGGACATGTAAAATGGGCAGCTCAGCTATTGCCCTAGAAGGCTCTGAAATCAGTAAGGACAGAATTAAGACAACTTTGCTGGGTATGAGGTTATATGCCTGTAGTCTTAGCTACTCAGGAGGCTGAGGTGGGAGGATCACTTGAGCCCTGGAGTTCAAGACCAGCTGGGGCAACATAGCAACACTCTGTCTCTAAAAACATAAAATAAAATAAAATAAAATAAAATAAAATAAAATAAAATGGAAAAAAAGAAAGAAGAAAACTTCAAGACCTCACACACTGAAGGCCAAAATCCATTGCTTTTTAAATTTTCCATCTCCAATTATATTCCACTTAATACCCAACATAACTCATGACATTTTACAACAAACACCACATGAAAGTCTAAAATGTTCCAAATAAAGCAAAGCCAACCACACAAAAATGCCCAAATTTACATAAACTCACATTAGTGATTACAGTATCAAAGAGAGGTTGAAGTCTAAAGATGAAATCCTTTGACTTTGGTAAATTAAAGTCTGAAGACATTAAGGTTCAACATTTTCTCTCACTTGATTTGGGATATAGTAGAAACTTCTCAAGAACATAATCCTGACAGCAGAACTGTCTCTTTCATAAGTGCTACAGACAGAGGATTGTAGGATCCCACCGGCACAAAAGGCATTTTCAAGAGCCAGCCAGTAGTTTGAGGTACAATCCACATGTGAGCTTCCAGTGGGAGGGATCCTAAGACAGCAGCCACTGAAATAGTGCCCAGGGACTGGGTAGGCAGCCTATACCTCCTTCTTGGTTGCAATAACTGTTTCTCAGCAGAGATACAGAATTTACCCTGGGCCTCCATGCACTCTCCAGCTCTGTACTCAGGAAGATGCTAGAATTGCCCACGCAACTTTAGGCCATTCCCAGAACTATTCACATTAACGTGGCAGGTACTGGCTACCACGTTGAGGGTTTGTCTCAAATCCCTTAGAGAACAAACCGTTAAATACACACAATAGAATATGGCTCAGACTTTAAAAAGGAAGGACATTCTGACATGTGCTACAACACTGATGAACTCTGAGGACTTAGGCTAAGTGAAATAAGCCAGATACAGAAAGATAAATACCACATACTTCCACTTATATGAGGAACCTGGAGCAGTTAAATTCATAGAGATGACTGGGCGTGGTGGTATACACCTATAACCCCAGCACCTTGGGAGGCAGAGGCAGGCATATTGCTCAAGCTCAGGAGTTTGAGACCAGCCTGGGTAACATGACAAGACCTCATCTCTACAAAAATTACAAAAATTAGCTGGGCCTACTGGCACATGCCTATCGTTCCTGCTACTCAGAAGGCTGAGATGAGAAGATCACTTGTGGCCAGGGGTTGAGGGTACAGTGAGCCAAGATCGTGCCACTGCACTCCAGCCTGGGCAACAGAGTGAAACCTGTCTCAAAAAAAAAAAAAAATCATAAAGACATGCGGAATGGTTGTCAGGGACTGGGAGGAGGTGAGAATGGGGAATTATTATTTAACAGGCATAGAGTTTCCGTTTGGATAGTGGCAATGACAGCACAACAGTGTGAATGTACTTAATGCCATTAAACTGTGGATTTAAAAATTATTAACATGGTAAATTTTATGTTATGTGTATTTTACCACCATTTAACACTTTAATCTTCAATCAAAAAAAAAAAAAAATGCTTCTTAGCCTGACTGTGGAACTAAGAACACTTGTGATTCTTTGCATAAGTCTAAGCTATCCAATGCTGGCAGGTTGCAATGAAATTCGAGGCTTCTTGAGGCTCTTTTACTAAATACCACAGCTTACCCGGCACCCAGCTGCACTCCCCATGTTGATCCATGGAGGAAGGGTCTTCCTCCCACACTTCTACCTCTACACCAGTGCTGGGAGGAGAGCTTCCTCCCCACTTCCCTGCCATCCAAAATGAAGAGAAGTACTGAATCGGATGAGTGAGGACTGGCATCACAGGGCATGGTTCCCCAGTGGGCAAGGTACAGTGTCAGTGTTACCTGCAACTGTCTTTATCTTTATGTGGCCAGCAAGCTGAGCAGGGCCCACCTCAGCAAATCCATAATTCACTTTCTGCTCCACCCACTCTGCCTGTGACCAGGAATGAGTCAGAAGGACCTTGTAGAATGGACCTGTCTGAATCTGGTTTCAGGGGAGAGAGTAGAAGGCTGCCCTCAGGTCTGCCAACTAAAAGTCTGTATCTCAGCTGGCCTGGACGCAGGACTTAACTAGGTGAAAAATGGGACTTTGATTCCCATCTAGATGTCAGTTTCTTAAGGTGCTTCTCCTCTGGCAGAAAAGGGGACAGAAATGAGAGGGTAAAAGAGAATGGTATTATTCACCTCAAATCACCATGAAATGGTCTTTTAAAAATAAGAAAACTAGGACAGACATCCTAAAGAAAAAAAAATTCTTTTCAACTGAACACATTTAGCTTTATACAAAGCTCACCTTGTTTCTTTGTCTTTCATTTTGTCCAAATTGTTAATTTCATAATTATCACTAGTCCATGAACCTGCATTTGAGAAATCTTTGAAAAGCATTCCTCTGAAGTACGTTTTTGCTGTCAAAGTCTGTGACATAAATAACTATCACTTCTGCTTCCATCACCCCTCCCAAAACCCCAGTCACTGAAAGAGAAGACTAGAGCAGAAACTACAATTTAGTGCCTTACAGAATGCTTTGTACAAATAAATAGTCAACAAATTTTTTAAATACAGCCTGCCGCCTGTGTCAGGGTGACTCAGGAATCCATCTGACCTAAAGTCCCATCTGTTTATCTGAATCCAGAGTCCAGATACTCATGTGCAGATGAAAAAAAAGTATTAGGAGTGGCAGATCCCTGAGCCACACTGCACCAAAGATGATTTCACAATAGGTACCCAGTTTATTTTTGCTTCTTGAAGCTGCCTGCAAATTCAGGTTTCTCTGGTTCATCTCCTTTGCGTTAGTATGTGTTAATTAAAGTGAAATTAGCACATCTTCCTTAAGCTCTGGCCCTCATTGTATACACACCAGGACTAACATTAAGCTGCCTTCACTTCGTGCTCTCTAGTCATCGGGGATCTTCAGGACTCATATTTTTTTCTCTGAGAATTATTAGCTCATTCTGCCTACCATGTTCCCCAGCAGAGAGGGAGGAAGAGAACTCTCTGTGTCCCCCACCCCCACACAAAAAGCCATTCTCTTCTTTGCAAGCAACTGGTACATGTTTTCAGCTGACATGTCCTAGATTGTTCTAAAAAGAGCAGCAGCAAGAGAAACTGTAAGAACAGATGATTCAAAGACTCCCTGGGAACTGCCACAGCCAGCTCATAATTACAAATGCGGGGTAGGCGGAACATCTGTATCCTGAGTCACTCTGCTTTTCTAAAAGGGAGAATGTCATTAGCCCTCCTGCTGCAGGAACTTTTGAGATCTGTTAGCAGCCACCAGAACTGGTTCACAGTGTGCTCTGTCCTCTTGAGGCTGCAGGTGGTCCTCTCCCCACCCCCATACAAATTTAACATACCTTGAAGACATTATAATTAATTACCAACTGACTATAGCCCAGAGAGCTTTTAAGTCTATATTTTGAATAATAACTCTGCAAAGGTAATGTGCGTGTGTTTTGGGGGAAGAATGATAACCTTAAAAATCTTATAAATGTTTCTGAGCTTGATTCTCTAATGCCTGGAACGATACAAATTTAGAGGCCTTGACTTTTGTGGGAAGAGATAGTAGGAAAAAGTAAAAGGAGAAATGGGTTTTCCTGGAAAACTGTAAGAACAATTATCTTAAATGAGAGATGGTTGAGGCTCTGGGGTTAATGAATAACAAAAAGATGATGGCAAAAGAAACATAAGACATTGATGGGTGAAAACAAGAGTTAGTAGTTTTGGCAGAGCCAAGTTTACCAGTGTGTTGGCAGGAGTCACTGTTCTTTCTTGTGTGATTTCTTTGGGGACATTTCACTGTTTATACAGAGAGTGTAAACATAGCTGTTGATTTAACAAAACACTGTTTTTCATTCCCCATCTCCCACAGCCATGGTAAATAGCCCAACATTTAAGCTCGCAGGCTTTGATGTGAGTTAAGGTAAGACTCAGTTGTGCTGGTCATAGCTGTGTGCCTTAGGACAAACGTCCTACCCTCTCTGAGTCCCGTTTCGAGATTGCTACAGGAATCACAATCCTATCTGTCTCAAAAAGCAGTTTTAAGGATATAATGAGGCAATGTGTATGACCACCAGAGTATAATTTTTGGGACACAGCAAATCCTTAATGAATGTCAAGGTGAAGTGGGGTGGCACTTTGCTGTTGTCAATTTATCTAAATGAAGTCCTCACTTACAAACACCTAGTATAGAATAAAACTAATGGTCTCCAGGGTCAGCGCTAAAACCTCAAACTCTGAACAGTATCACACAAAATGCTTGCATAAGGTACCTTTCCATAAAGAAATGCGATGAACCCTGGAAGAAAAACTGAGGATAACAGAAATGTTCACTTAGGACATTTAGACAGACCCACTCAAGTGTTTGTGAAGGGAAGATGACACATGACCATCAGGTCTTTTTGAGCTGGCCACAGGTCCTATCTGGGGATTCTAGAAATTAAAATGGCCTGACCTGAGTCTGATGTTGCCTAAGCATCCTCATAGGACCTCTTGAGAATGTAATCATTCTACTACTTGGTCTGAGGGTAGAAATGGGGAAACAAAGGGAAGCTGGAAAGTGATTGTAGGAAGGCCCCATAATGGGACCATGGTAGGAGGAATGTGTCTCAGGAAGGGTGAGAAAGTCATTCTCACTGCCTCTCATGCTTCTCTTCACCAACCTCTCCCCTAGACGGCATGGGCTAGGGCACTGGACATCCTCCAAACTTGACCAGTTATATGTTATCACTCTAATATAACATAATGTTCTTAGTCTATTTTGGCTGCTATAACAAAATACCATAAACTGGTTGACTTATAAACAACAGGAATTTATTATTTCTTACTCTTATGGAGGCTGGAATGTCCCAAATCAAGACACTGATAGATTCCATGTCTGGTGAGGGCCCGCTCCTGGTTCTTCTCACTGTGTCTCACATCGCAAGGGCGTTCTATGGGGTGCCTTCTAAAGGCACACTAATCCCATTCAAGAGGGCTTCTTCGTCCTTGCCTAATCACCTCCCAAAGCCTCCACCTCCTAACACCATCACCTTGGGGGTTAGGATTTCAACATTCCCATTTTGGAGGTACATAACATTCAGCCCATAGCAATAATGAAATTGTATCCTTTTAGCAGCAGGCACTAGAATTCATTTTGTACTAGATCCATCATTGTTGAGAAAAGACCCTGGGCCAGCCCACTTCAGCCAGGGAGGTACCCATGGGTCATGGATGTTGGCTGGCACTGTGGCTTCCACAAAATTATCCTGCGAAGGGTGAGATGTCTGTGACACTCCTGAAGTGAAGGAGGAAGAAGAGACAGGAGGAAAGAGAAAGTTAAAAGAGAGAGAAAAAAGAAGAGTCAATGCAAGGATGAAGAAGACAGCCCCTCAAAGTCTCACCAAAGCCACTAAGCCCATAAAGGCTTGGAAGTGGATTAAGAGTACGAGTGGGGTTTGTGTCCAAGTTCACAGATCACAAAGCAGAAAAAATACAGGCAGAAGTAGAGCT
Source organism: Trachypithecus francoisi (assembly GCF_009764315.1). Classification (NCBI taxonomy): domain Eukaryota; kingdom Metazoa; phylum Chordata; class Mammalia; order Primates; family Cercopithecidae; genus Trachypithecus; species Trachypithecus francoisi. Next base: position 11,330,527 of record NW_022681461.1, read on the forward strand.
AGAAGGCAGTGTGGCCTCAGCTGCTAGCTGGGTTACATAAAATATCATATGATTAAACACATAGTAAGTCCTCACTTAACATTGTTGATAGGTTCTTGGAAGCTGTGACTTTAAGCAGAACTATGTGTAGCAGGTCCTCAAATAACATCGTTTTGTTCAACATTGTTTTATTATAACGTTGATTAAAAAAGAATTGGTTTTGTCACACATCATTTTGCTTAAAGTCACAGTTTCCAAGAACCAATTGAGGTCATTAAGTCAGAACCTACTGTATGTATTTCTACTGAAAGCTCAAAATATTAAGGTGCAAAAAGATCTAGACATGAGACAGTGTGTAATTGGCATGCCAAGCAGAGGGAACCCCCGTGCAGATGCACAGAGACAACCACGCACAAAGTCATGCACCCATCAATATTTGTTGAACTCCTGCCATGTGCAAAGGAAATATGCCAGGCTGTGAAATCCCATGTTGAGCAAAACCAGAGTCCTGGTATTCACACACCAATGAGAAAGACAGACACTAATCAAGTCACTGCACAAAAGTCTGTAAAATGACAGTGGTCAGGAGGGCTATGCAGCCCTCACATGGTGCAATGAGAGAATGAATAGGGAAGCTGGCCTCGTCAGGGGCATCAGAGACCTCTTCCACAAATAAGCAATGCTTGGCCTGAGAACTGAATGACAAGACCTTAACTAGGTGAAGAAAACAGAGCAAAGCACCCCAGGAAGAGGAATATGGGTGGCCAGTTGGAGGACTGAAATAATGCAACATGTGTTTAGGGCAAAGAGAGCGCTGAGGAGAATGAGCAGCATGAAGTCGGAAGGTTGGAAGGAGCAGGCTTCTCAGGGGCTGCAGACCATCTTATCAAGTTTAGTTTTTACCTTCAGGGAGAGAGGAAGTCACTGACAGGAAACTGACAGGAACACCCAAGAAAGTCTGAAAATGGCAGATGAGTCCTCTGTGTATGCATAAGGTGTGTCTCCACTTTACTTAGCATCTCCATAAACTATAAATTTGGCTTACCCTGAGTTGCTGGGCATGTCCCAAATGAGGAAATATTTAATTAACATCATTAACTTAGAAGGTTGGGCACAGTGGCTCACACCTGTAATTCGAGGACTTTGCGAGGCTGAGACAACAGGATCACTTGAGCTCATGAGTTGGAGACTAGACAGGGCAACATAGCAAAACCCTATCTCTACTAAAAATACAAAAAACCTGGTGTGTGCTTGTAGTCTCAGCTACTCGGGAGGCTGAGGTGGGAGAATCGCTTGAACCCGGAAGGTGGAGGTTGCAGTGAACTGAGACTGCACCACTGCACTCCAGACAGCCTGGGTGACAGAACACGACTCCCCCTCAAATTTAAAAAAACACAAAAAGTAGTAAAAGAAAAAACTGTTAACTTACTAACTGCATTTCCATAATCAGTATTTTTTAAATTAGTTTTCTATCAACACACAAGAAAAACCCTAAATTCTGAACTACCACTGAAACGTAAATGCCCTGGATGTAAATTCATAATTCAATATTTAATTTTTAGTGACTTCAAGAATACTAGTCAAACAGCTGGAGTTCTATTTCTTTTTTGTTTGTTTGTTTGAGACAGAGTTTTGCTCTCGTTGCCCAGGCTGGAGTGCAATGGTGCAATCTCAGCTCACTACTACCTCCACCTCCCAGGTTCAAGTGATTCTCCTGCCTCAGCCTCCTGAGTAGCTGGGATTACAGGTGCCCACCATCATGCCCAGCTAAATTGTTGTATTTTTAGTAAAGACACCATGCCCAGCTAAATTGTTATATTGCACCATCTTGGCCAAGCTGGTCTTGAACTCCTGATCTCAGGTGATCCATCTGCCTCGGCCTCCCAAAGTGCTGGGATTACAGGCATGAGCCACCACGCCCAACCCAGAGTTCTAATTCTGACTCTGCCTCTTATTAGCCACATAGCCTTGCACAAGTCTCCAAACCTCTCTCAGTCTCAGTTTTCTCATCCATAAAATGGGATAAAATGGGTCCAGTGCACCCCACAGGATTAAATGAGAGCCTTGGGCAGGGTGTGGTGATTCATGCCTATAATCTCAGCACTTTGGGAGGCTGAGCGAGGCTGATGGCTTGAGTCAGTAGTTTGAGACCAGCCGGGGCAACATGGTGAAACCCCATCTCTACAAAAACTACAAAAATTAGCCAGGTGTGGTGGGACACACCTGTAGTCCCAGGTACTCGGGGGGCTGAGGTGGGAGAATCACGTGAGCCCAGGAGGTTGCGGCTGTAGTAAGCCGAAATTGCACCAGTGCACTCCAGCCTGGTTAATTGAGACTCCATCTCAGAAAAAGAAGCAAGTGAGAGCCTTTTGTAATACAGCAGTATACCAAACAAAGAGATTATCATTAACATTTCTCCAAATTTGCATGGGGAAAATACAGAACCATAGAACTTATTCCACTCAGATAATGACTTTTTTTAGGCCGGGCGCGGTGGCTCAAGCCTGTAATCCCAGCACTTTGGGAGGCCGAGACGGGCGGATCACGAGGTCAGGAGATCGAGACCATCCTGGCTAACACGGTGAAACCCCATCTCTACTAAAAAATACAAAAAAACTAGCCGGGCGAGGTGGCGGGCGCCTGTAGTCCCAGCTACTCGGGAGGCTGAGGCAGGAGAATAGCGTGAACCCGGGAGGCGGAGCTTGCAGTGAGCTGAGATCCGGCCACTGCACTCCAGCCTGGGCGACAGAGCAAGACTCCGTCTCAAAAAAAAAAAAAAAAAAATGACTTTTTTTTAACTTCATGCCTCAAACTATTTTGTAATATTGGTATAAAATCATGCTTTATCTTTAAATCCACTGTCCTCTAATACATCATAAAACGATTTCTTATGTACATGAAGACACCAAGATAGAGATTCTTTGGGAAAAAAAGTTTTCATTTTATTTCAGCCCTGATGAACAATTCAATTCCGATATTATGACCAAAGTTTTATATCTATTTTTAAAAAAGAAAAAACACACGAGGCTGGGCGCAGTGGCTCACGCCTGTGATCCCAGCACTTTGGGAGGCCGAGGTAGGCAGATCACGAGGTTAGGAGAACGAGACCATCCTGGCTAACATGGTGAAACCCCGTCTCTTCTAAAAATAAAAAATAAAAAAAAATTAGTCGGGCGTGGTGGCGGGCGCCTGTAGTCCCAGCCAATTGGGAGGTTGAGACAGGAGAATGGCGTGAATCCGGGAGGCGGAGCTTGTAGTGAGCGGAGATCGTGCCACTGCACTCCAGCCCGGGCAACAGAGCGAGACTCCGTCTAAAAAAAAAAAAAAGAAAAAAATACTATACGAGATGCTATTTCGCACCTATCAGGATTGGCAAAAGTGTAAACTCTTTTTTTTTTTTTTTTTTTTTTTTTTTTTGAGACGGAGTCTCGCTCTGCCGCCCAGGCTGGAGTGCAGTGGCACGATCTCCGCTCACTGCAAGTTCCGCCTCCCGGGTTTACGCCATTCTCCTGCCTCAGCCTCCAGAGTAGCTGGGACTACAGGCTCCCGCCACGTCGCCCGGCTAGTTTTTTGTATTTTTTAGTAGAGACGGGGTTTCACCGTGTTAGCCAGGATGGTCTGGATCTCCTGACCTCATGATCCGCCCGTCTCGGCCTCCCAAAGAAAATGTAAACTCTTGACAAACCAGACTGTGGGAAAGCACACACTCTCATTCCCTCCTGGGCCGTACAAAATGGTACAATTCCTGTGAAAGGAACTGGGCGATATCTAGCAAAAATACATTTTCAGTTTCCCTTTGATCCAGAAATCACGCTTCTGTGAATTTACCCTGAAAATGCACCTCCAACAACAGAAGAAAACACGTGCACAAAGTTATTCATTGCAACATTATTTGTAATAGAAAAATAATGGAAACACCCTAAAGGCCCATACGTAGGAGTTTGGTTGATAAACTCTGGTACAAGTATAAAAAAGATTTCTGTTAAACTCTATAAACTGATTTCCAGACTATATTACTAAGTGAAAAAAGACTATATGTAGTATGCTACATTTTGTGTGATAAAGACAAAATGTATATTCATTCATTTATTTATTTTCAAAAAAAGACAGACAGAGGCCGGGCGTGGTGGCTCACGCGTGTAATCCCAACACTTTGGGAGGCCAAGGCGGGCAGATCACAAGGTCAAGAGATCAGACCATCCTGGCCAACACAGTGAAATCCTGTCTCTAAAACACAAAAATTAGCTGGGCGTGGTGACATGCCTGTAGTTCCAGTTACTCAGGAGGCTGAAGCTGGAGAATCACTTGAACCCGGCAGGCGGAGGTTGCAGTGAGCCGAGATCACCCCACTGCACTCCAGCCTGGCGACAGTGCAAGACTCCGTCAAAAAAAAAGAAAGAAATACAGGATAAATAAGAAATAAATGAATTTGGTTACCTGTGAGGGTTGAGGAAATGGAACGGAAAAAAAAAATGACAAGGGGATGGGACCTGTCTCAGTATAACTTTTATACTGTTTTGAATTTTGAACCATGTTTGTATTTTACATATTCAAAAAATAAAATTAAATCAACAAGAATGGGGGAACAGAGACCTGAAAGTGAAAGAAATGAATAAACTTGATTATAATCAAATTGGTAACACGACTGGAAAGAAAAAGGAATTAATCCAAACAACTTTTGGACACAGCAACAAAGTACTCTGACCACACACCTTCAATGGAATAGAGTCTAAGACAAAAAAAAACAAAAACAAAGAATCTTAAACTTACCTGCTACTTTTGCTTTTGGTAATGGTGTTGGTGAGGCAATTCTGGAACCATTTTGTGTATATTGCAAGATTGAGCAATTGAGTAAATGTCTATTGACATTTTGAGGTACCAGGAATTTCACTGTGGGAGAAAAAAGATACAAATATAGATGAGGGGAAGGAAAGGAGGAAGATCCTATATTATTGGATTGGGTATCAGTTGGCGGTATCATGAATTCATGATTTTGACAAAGTATTTTCCTGTTCTGTCCACTGAAAGGTCCTAAAAGCATTTTTGCCACAGAGTAGTGAGCACACACAGCACCCATATCTTGCTCTCTAAATGCCATTTACCAGACCCTTTGGAAGAATAGCTCATTTCCAAGTGAGCCTGGAACATCTTGTGCTAGAAATGTTAAAAGTGCTCAAAAACTGAGGAAGATGTGTCAAAGAGATACAAGAACCAGTTTAAGGGGGCTGCCACTCATCAAATTTGGGGCAATTCATACTCAATAAAATATAATTCATGAGTTCATACTGATATTAAAAAGAAATGTTAAAGGGATTAGGAAGAGAAGGGAAGTCCTTTTTATAGAAAAATGCCAACTAATAAACATAGACAAAATGATAGAAAATTGTCAGTCAGGCAAAGTGGCTCATGCCTATAATCCCAGCAGTTTGGGAGGCTGAGGCAGGCAGATCATTTGAGGTCAGGAGTTCAAAACCAGCCTGGTCAACATGATGAAACCCCGTCTCTACTAAAAATACGAAAAATAGCTGGGCCTGGTGGCACACACCTGTAATCCCAGCTGCTCAGGAGGCTGAGGCAGGAAAATCAGGCCCCAGGAGGCAGAGGTTGCAGTGAGCCAAGATCATGCCACTGCACTCCTGCCTGGGTGACAGAGTAAGACTCTGTCTCAAAAAAAAAGAAAAAATAATAGAAAATTGCCATTTCAATGGCTGGATGTGGTGGTTCATGCCTGTAATCTCAGCGCTTTGGGAGGCCAAGGTGGGTGGGTCACTTGAGGTCAGGAGTTTGAGACCAGCCTGGCCAACATGGTGAAAACATCTCTACTAAAAATACGAAAATTAGCCAGGCATGGTGGTATGTGCCTATAATCCCAGCTACTTGGGAGGCTAAGGCAAGAGAATCACCTGAACCCGGGAGGCAGAGGTTGTGGTGACCTGAGATGGTTCTACTGCACTCCAACCTGGGCAACAGAGCAAGACTCTGTCTCAAAAAAAGAAAAAAAGAAAAGAAAAGAAAATTGCCATTTCATAACTACGACAGTAATATTTGATTCACAAAGGAATCATCTGTGGATACTAAAACCATTGGGAGAAAGATGGGGAAACAGGATATTCACGCAGTCTCAAAGTAGCACATCACTAGTTATATTTTAATTACAAAGGAAAAAAAAAGAATGATTATGATGGAGAAATCCAGCAGACACCACCTTAATTAAATGAGCAAATTCAACATCATCAATTTTTAAAACAATTCACATCACGGGTCCTCTGCTGTGTAATGTCCTGAGACCTGTGGCACAACCACACCCTATGCCGTATTCTTGCCAATAATGTTTAACCAAAGTCTAGTCATGGGAAAACAATCAGACATCTGCAGAAGAACTGGCCTAAACTCTTCAAAAATGTCAATATCATGAACAAATTTTGAAAGGGCTGGCAAACTGTTTTACGTTAAAGAACACTAAAGAGACATGAAAATAAATGCAAAGTCTGATCATTGCCCAAACTTTGAATTAAAAAACAAAAACTGACCTGAGCATGGCAGCACGGACCTGTGGTTCCAGCTGCTCAGGTGGCTGAGACAGGAGGAATGCTTGAGCCCAGGAATTTGAGACCAGACTGGGCAACACAACGCGACCTAGTCTCCAAAAATATAGATTGAAAATTAAAATTAGAAACCGTGCAAAAAAGCAGTATTGGGCCAATTGCAGAAATTTAAATATAGACTGCATATTGGAAGACAGTTTTGTGTCAATGTTAAATATGACCTGAGTGCGATCTTTGCATCATGCTTATATATAGGAAAATATTCTAATTTTTGAGAGACACGCAGAGTGTTTCGAGGCTTAGATGTCATGGTATCTGTAACTCTCAAATGGTTCAGCTAAGGATACACACATACAAAGGGAGAGAAAGGAAGAAAGTGTGACAAAAATGGTAAAATTAGTGACATATAAAAAGCATATGGAAGTTCATTGTACATTTCTCACAAATTTTCTGTAGGTTTGACATTTTTCAAAGTAAAACATTGAGAATAAGAAGAAAAGGGAGCTTTTTTCCCAGTCACGGCAAGATGATAGCATGGTTAGGCAACCTGAGAGCCAGTAAATATTCCTCTGAGTTCATCCTTTCCCAGAGCGCAAGCCCTCACAGAGAAATTAAGCAAAAACAAAATGAATAAGTGAGTACAAAACACCCAGTGAGATTTGAATTTCAGGCAAGCAACAAACAATTTTTTTGGTATAAGAATGTTCCAAGTAGTGTATGGGACACACTTTATTTGCTCTGGCAACCCCACTGAGAGGCACTTTGGCCTGTTCCATGCCCAGGGGACAAAGCATACCAGTTCAGAAACCAGGAGAGTTCAAGGTTAGGTCCATTTATCATTTTTATTTACTGTTTTTATTTCATCACACTCTATTTTCTTGAATAAAGGCCATTCCTTGGCTGTATTTTCTCTTATATATTGGCAGTGCAGCTCTGCCTTAGGCTCAATTTTTTCCTACTGAATTTTCAAGCTTTTTCCTACTCCCACCACATTTGACTTCCAAGTTCTTCCCTTTTCTCATTCTCTTCACTGCTTTCTTCCTTCTCAACTTCCACCTCTTTGGCCCAGGAGGGAATATCACACCTCCAAAACAATGAGTGATAGCTAGCAGGGATTGCTTCTGGAAATGTGAATCATTGCATTAACCTCATCCTACATCATTAGTTAAATGTTTTGACCTAGGCTGGCAGGGGACTCTCCCCTCTCAAGGGAAACTCTGGATATCTTGAGGTAACTTTTTTATTTTTTATCTTATTATACTTTTAAGTTTTACAGTACACATGCACAACGTGCAGGTTTGTTACATAGGTACACATACGCCATGTTGGTTTGCTGTACCCATCAACTCGTCACTTACATTAGGTACTTCTCCTAATGCTATCCCTCCCACAGCCCCCCACCCCCCAACAGGCCCCAGAATGTGATGTTCCCCGCCCTGTGTCCATGTGTTCTCATTGTTCAACTCCCACCTATGACTGAAAACATGCGGTGTTTGGTTTTCTATTCTTGTAATAGTTTGCTTAGAATGACGGCTTTCAGCTTCATCCATGTCCTTGCAAAGGACATGGACTCATCCTTTTTTATGACTGCATAGTATTCCATGGCGTATACGTGCCATATTTTCTTAAGCCAGTCTATTATTGATGGACATTTGGATTAGTTCCAAGTCTTTGCTATTGTAAATAGTACCACAATAAACATACGTGTGCATGTGTCTTTATAGTAGCATGATTTGTAATCCTTTGGGTTCATACCCAGTAATGGGATGGCTGGATCAAATGGTATTTCTAGTTCTAGATCCTTGAGGAATCGCCACACTGTCTTCCACAATGGTTGAACTAATTTACACTCCTACCAACAGGGAAAAAGATGTCCTATTTCTCAATATCCTCTCCACCATCTGTTGTTTCCTGGCTTTTTAATGATTGCCATTCTAACTGGCGTGAGATGGTATCTCTATTATGGTTTTGGTTTGCATTTCTCTGATGACCAGTGATGATGAGCATTTTTTCATGTCTGTTGGCTGCATAAATGTCTTTTTTTGAGAAGTGTCTGTTCATATCCTTTGTCCACTTTTTGATGGGGCGGTTTGTTTTTTTCTTGTAAATTTGTTTAAGTTCTCTGTAGATTCTAGATATTAGCCCTTTGTCAGATAGGTAGACTGCAAAGATTTTCTCCCATTCTTTAGGTTGCCTGTTCACTCTGATGATAGTTTCTTTTGCTGCGCAGAAGCTCTTTAGTTTAATTAGATCCCATTTGTCTATTTTGGCTTTTGTTGCCATTGCTTTTGGTGTTTTAGTCATGAAGTCTTTGTCCATGTCTATGTCCTGAATGGTATTGCCTAGGTTTTCTTTCAGGATTTTTATCGTGTTAGGTCTTATATTTAAGTCTTTAATCCATCCTGAGTTAATTTTTGTATAAAATGTAAGGAAGGGATCCACTTTCAGCTTTCTACATATGGCTAGCCAGTTTTCCCAGCATCATTTATTAAATAGAGAATCCTTTCCCCATTGCTTGTTTTTGTCAGGTTTGTCAAAGATCAGAAGGTTGTAGATGTGTGGTGTTATTTATGAGGCCTCTGTTCTGTTCCAATGATCTGTATATCTGTTTTGGTACCAGTACCATGCTGTTTTGGTTACTGTAGCCTTGTAGTATAGTTTGAAGTCAGGTAGCATGATGCCTCCAGCTCTGTTCTTTTTGCTTAGGATTGTCTTGGCTATGTGGGCTCTTTTTTAGTTCCATATGAACCTTCAAGTAGTTTTTTCCAGTTTTGTGCAGAAAGTCAGTGGTAGCTTGATGGGGATAACATTGAATCTGTAAATTACCTTGGGCAGTATGGCCATTTTCACGATATTGATTCTTCCTATCCATGAGCATGGAATGTTCTTCCATTTGTTTGTGTCCTCTTTTATTTCATTGAGCAATGGTTTGTAGTTCTCCTTGAAGAGGTCCTTCACATCCCTTGTAAGTTGGATTCCTAGGTATTTTATTCTCTTCGTAGCAATTGCAAATGGGAGTTCACTCATGATTTGGCTCTCCATTTGTCTTTTATTGGTGTATAGGAATGCTTGTGATTTTTGCACATTGATTTTGTATCCTGAGACTTTGCTGAAGTTGCTTATCAGCTTAAGGAGATTTGGGTCTGAGATGATGGGGTTTTCTAAATATATAACTATGTCATCTGCAAACAAGGAAAATTTGACTTCCTCTTTTCCTAACTGAATACCCTTTATTTCTTTCTCTTGCCTGATTGCCCTAGTCAGAACTTCCAACACCATGTTGAATGGGAGTGGTGAGAAAGGGCATCCCTATCTTGTACCAGTTTTCAAAGGGAATGCTTCCAGTTTTTTGCCCATTCAGTATGATATTGGCTGTGTGTTTGTCATAAATAGCTCTTATTATTTTGAGAAACATCCCATCAATACCAAATTTATTGAGTTTTTAGCATGAAGCACTGTTGAATTTTGTCAAAGGTCTTTTCTGCATCTATTGAGAAAATCATGTGGTTTTTGTTGTTGGTTCTGTTTATGTGATGGATTGTGTTTATTGATTTGCGTATGTGGAACCAGCCTTGCATACCAGGGATGAAGCCCACTTGATCGTGGTGGATAAGCTTTTTGATGTGCTGCTGGATTTGGCTTGCCAGTATTTTATTGAGGATTTTCACATCAATGTTCATCAGGGATATTGGCCTAAAATCCTCTTTTTTTGTTGTGTCTCTACCAGGCTTTGGTATCAGGATGATGCTAGCCTCATAAAATGAGCTAGGGAGGATTCCCTCTTTTTCTATTGATTGAAATCGTTTCAGAAGGAATGGTACCAGCTCCTTTGTACCTCTGGTAGAATTTGGCTGTGAATCTGTCTGATCCTTGACTTTTTTTGTTTGGTAGGCTATTAATTATTGCCTCAATTTCAGAAACTGTTATTGGTCTGTTCAGAGATTCAACTTCTTCCTGGTTTAGTCTTGGGAGGGTGTATGTGTCCAGGAATTTATCCATTTCTTCTAGATTTTCTAGTTTATTTTCATAGAGGTGTTTATAGTATTCTCTGATGGTAGTTTGTATTTCTGTGATATCAGTGGTGATAACCCCTTTATCATGTTTTATTGCATCTATTTGATTCTTCTCTCTTTTCTTCTTTATTATTCTTGCTAGTGATCTATCAATTTTGTTGATCTTTTCAAAAAACCAGCCCTTGGATTCACTGATTTTTTGAAGGGTTTTTTGGTGTCTCTATCTCCTTCAGTTCTGCTCTGATCTTAGTTATTTCTTGCCTTCTGCTAGCTTTTGAATGTGTTTGCTCTTGCTTCTCTAGTTCTTTTAATTGTGATGTTAGGGTGTCAATTTTAGATCTTTCCTGCTTTCTCTTGTGGGCATTTAATGCTATAAATTTCCCTCTACACACTGCTTTAAATGTGTCCCAGAGACTCTGGTACATCGTGTCTTTGTTCTCACCGGTTTCAAAGAACATCTTTATTTCTGCCTTCATTTCATTATTTACCCTGTAGTCATTGAGGAGCAGGTTGTTCAGTTTCCATGTAGTTGTGTGGTTCTGAGTGAGTTTATTAATCCTGAGTTCTAATTTGATTGCACTGTGGTCTGAGAGACAGTTTGTTATAATTTCTGTCTTTTACATTTGCTGCAGAGTATTTTTACTACCAATTATGTGGTCAATTTTAGAATAAGTGTAATGTGGTGCTGAGAAGAATGTATATTCTATTGATTTAGGATGGAGAGTTCTGTAGATGTCTATTAGGTCCACTTGATCCAGAGCTGAGTTCAAGTCCTGGATATGCTTATTAACTTTCTGTTTCATTGATCTGTCTAATATTGACAGTGGGGTGTTAAAGTCTCCGATTATTATTGTGTGGGAGTCTAAGTCTCCTTGTAGGTTTCTAAGGACTTACTTTTTGAATTCGGGTGTTCCTGTATTGGGTGCTTATATATTTAGGATAGTTAGCTCTTCTTGGTGAATTGATCCCTTTACCATTATGTAGTAGCCTTATTTGTCTCTTTTGATCTTTGTTCGTTTAAAGTCTGTCTTATTAGAGACTAGGATTGCAACTCCTGTTTATTTTTTTTTTTTTTTTTTTTTTTTTTTTTTTTTTTTTTGCTTTTCATTTGCTTAGTAGATCTTCCTCAATCCCTTTATTTTGACCCCATGTGCATCTTTGCATGTGAGATGGGTCTCCTGAATACAGCACACTGATGGGTCTTGACTCTTTATCAAATTTGCCAATCTGTGTCTTTTAATTGGGGCATTTAGCCCATTTACATTTAAGGTTAATATTGTTATGTTTGAATTTGATCCTGTCATTATGATGTTAGCTGGTTATTTTGCCCATTAATTCATGCAGTTTCTTCATAACATTGATGGTCTTTATCATTTGGCATGTTTTTGCAGTGGCTGGTACTGGTTGTTCCTTTCCATGTTTAGTGCTTCCTTTGTGACCTCTTGTAAGGCAGGCCTGGTGGTGACAAAATCTCTCAGCATTTGCTTGTCTGTAAAATATTTTATTTCTCCTTCACTTATGAAGCTTAGTTTGGCTGGATATGAGATTCTGGGTTGAAAATTCTTTTCTTTAAGAATGTTGAATATTGGCCCCCACTCTCTTCTGGCTTGTAGGGTTTCTGCTGAGAGATCTGCTGTTAGTCTGATGGACTTCCCTTTGTGAGTAACCCAACCTTTCTCTCTGGCTGCCCTTAACGTCTTTTCCTTCATTTCAACCTTGGTGACTGACAATTATGCATCTTGGGGTTGCTCTTCTTGAGGAGTATCTTTGTGTTGTTCTCTGTATTTCCTGAAATTGAATGTTGGCCTGCCTTGCCAGGTTGGGGAAGTTCTCCTGCACAATATCCTGAAGGGTGTTTTCTAACGTGGTTCCATTCTCCCTGTCACTTTCTGGTACACCAATCAAGCATAGATTTGGTCTTTTCCCATAGTCCCATATTTCTTGGAGACTTTGTTCATTTCTTTTCCCTCCTTGTCCTCTTATCTTGTCTTCTCACTTTATTTCATTGATTTGATCTTCAATCACTGATATCCTTTCTTCCACTTGATCAAATTGGCTGTTGAAGCTTGTGCATGCATCACGAAGTTCTCATGCCATGGTTTTCAGCTCCATCAGGTAATTTAAGATCTTCTCTACACTGTTTATTCTTGTTTTAGCCATTCGTCTAACCTTTTTTCAAGGTTTTTAACTTCCTTGCGATGGGTTAGAACATGCTCCTTTAGTTTAGAGAAGTTTCTTATTACTGACCTTCTGAAGCCTACTTCTGTCAACTTGTCAAGCTCATTCTCCATCCAGTTTTGTTCCGTTGCTGGCGAGGAGCTGCAATCTTTTGGAGGAGAAGAGGCACTCTGTGTTTTGGAATTTTCCGCTTTTCTGCTCTGGTTTCTCCCCATCTTTGTGGTTTTATCTACCTTTGGTCTTTGATGTTGGTGACCTACAGATTGAGTTTTGGTGTGGATGTCCTTTTTGTTAATGTTGATGCTATTCCTTTCTGTTTGTTAGTTTTCATTCTAACATTCAGGCCCTTCAGCTGCAGGTCTGTTGGAATTTGCTGGAGGTCCACTCCAGACCCTGCTCACCTGGGTATCACCAGCAGAGACTACAGAACCGCAAATATTGCTGCCTGATCCTTCCCAGAGGGGCACCTGCCTGCTTGAGGTGTCTGTCAGCCCCTACTGGGAGGTATTTCCCAGTCAGGCTACACAGGGGTCAGGGACCTGCTTGAGGAGGCAGTCTGTCCATTTTCAGAGCTCAAACGCTGTGCTGAGAGAACCACTGCTCTCTTCGGAGCTGTCAGACAGGGACGTTTAAGTCTGCAGAAGCTGTCTGCTGCCTTTTCATCTACTATTCCCCGCCCCCAGAGGGGGAATCTATAGAGGCAGTAGGCCTTGCTGAGCTGCGGTGGGCTCCACCCAGTTTGTGCCTCCCACTCACTTTGTTTACACTATGAGCCACTCAAGCCTCAGCAATGGCAGACGCCCCTCCCCACTGGTCAAGCTGCAGCATCACAAGTCAATCTCAGACTGCCACACTAGCAGTAAGCAAGGCTCCGTGGGCATGCGACCTGCTGAGCCAGACACAGGAGGGTATCTCCTGGTCTGCAGGTTGCTAAGACAGTGGGAAAAGCGCAGTATTTGGACAGGAGTGTACCATTTCTCCAGGTACAGTCTGTCACAGCTTCCCTTGGCTAGGAAAGGGAAATCCCCTGACCCCTTGTGCTTCCTGGGTGAGGCAATGCCCTGCCCTGCTTCAGCTCACCCTCCATGGGCTGCACCCACTGTCCAACGAGTCCCAATGAGATGAACCAGGTACCTCAGCTGAAAATGCAAAAATCACCCTTCTGTGTTGATCTCACTGGGAGCTGCAGACCAGAGTTGTTCCTATTCAGCCATCTTGGAAGTGACCAAAAATTAAAGGTAGCTTTTTTGATACATTTGGCAACCATGCAGTCAGAGCAGTGCAGCACAAGGACTAATTATGTTACACTCTTAATTTCTCTCTTACTACTCAAGCCCCTCTTGTTTGGTCTTCTTTATCCAGTTCCTCTTATTTTTCTTAATGTCCAAATGTTAGACAGCATCACTGTTAAATCCTAAGCATCTTCTCATCTCTCTCTTAGACCTAGTACTTCCCAAAGTTCAATGAGATAAATATCAACTTCATGATTTTTGCCATCTCTGGATAGTTATTTACTTATTAATAATTTTCTGTAAATAGATTTGACTTTTAAAAATTTATACATTTTAAAAGAAAGCTTTATATCACAACTCTAATGTAACATCCAGTTTCACAAATAGAAGATAAATCTAAACATAAAAACAAAACTCACAGAATATATAATTTAACTTTTTACTTAAATTTCAAATAATAAGAACATATCATTATAAATACAAAAATTTATATAAAATGCACACCCCAATGGGAAAAATTGAACTGTTCATGATTAATTAAAAACAATAATATTTGGCTTCATGTTCTTTGACTCTTGCTTACAGTTGGGGAAACCAAAGCCCACGAGGGAAAACAACTTGCCCAAGATCAAAGCAAAATGGAGGCTGAGCTGGAACCATGGTCTTGGGACTACTGAGTCAAAGTTACAGATACTGGTCACACAATCCAGAAAGGAACAGTAGTTCTTTAAGGTATGAGGATTCAGTCAGGGGACAGGAGCTTGGCACCTTGAATATAAACCTTGAAGTCAGAAAGACCTTGGTGAAGTCTCACATAGACCAGTCAAATCATGTTGCCATCTGCCTGTGATTTTTACCTCTTTAAGCCTTTGTTTTCTTCCTTTCTTTCTTTTCTTTTTTTATTTTATTTTATTTTATTTTTTTGAGACAGAGTCTTACTCTGTCACCCAGGCTGGAGTGCAGTGGCACGATCTCAGGTCACTGCAACCTCCACCTCCTGGGTTCAAGCAAGTCTCCTGTCTCAGACTCCCAAGTAGCTGGGACTACAGGCGCCCACCACCACGCCCAGCTAATTTTTGTATTTTTAGTAGAGACGGGGTTTCACCATATTCGTCAGGCTGGTCTCGAACTCCTGACTTCAGGTGATCCGCCAACCTCGACCTCCCAAAGTGCTGAGATGACAGCTGTGAACCACTGCACCCGGTCTAAGCCTTCATTTTCTAGCATAACTCACAAATTGTATAATTTTGAGAAGACAATCAGACATATATACTTAGTTTTCAGCCCAGTGGCTATCCAATCACTAGAAATTTCTTTCCATCTACCCCAGCTCAGATCTGCCCAACACCAGCTCTATTTCCTCTTGAAAGACATACAGATTATTTGAAGATCTGTATTTCTTTCCATCATATCTCTGTGTCCAGGACTAGGAGAGGGGCCTCCATCTGTGCATGGCTGGTTGATAAGGTGGGAGGCAGCAGTTTCTCGGCTTCTGCCTCAGATTAAGTCTTTAAAGATGAAGATGGCCTAGAGATACATCTGAAAGCCAGAGGATAACCCCAGCTTTGAGCAGTGATGGGTGATCTATATGCTCTATAGAAGTAGCCCGGTGGCCCAGGAATGGACTCAGCTTCCTGATCCAGTGAATGCTCAGAGATGGGTAAGCCCTGAGGTCCAGTCTATGGTTAGCAAGAATGTGGAGAGAAGAGAGCTATTCCCATGGAGACAGTTTGAGAGGCATAGCTGTGGGATCTAAGAAACAGCTGGGAGTTGGGTATTCAATGTCCACAGAAAAAAACATGACTGAGACTTAGAAGTGGGAGAGGAGGGAAAGACAGGTGACTGGTTTCCATGGCAACAGAAAAGAAAGCAGAACTTCCACCAATCACTTTGGGGGTGAGATTAGTTGAGGGCAAATTGTAAAGCAGGTGGCCCATGCCCAGCATGGAATCGGGGGAAGTAGATCACCTAATGGAAATGTAGAATGGTTTCAGCATTGTAAAAATAACAGCAGGGAATGGTCAAAAGGGGAAAGCCAAAATTGGGACTTTCAGGCATACTTGAGATTTATGTGTTCTCGGAAGGAATCCAGGTGTGTCTGGATTCTTTACGGTGCCATGGAAGACAGGTGGCAAAGTAGCCAAGAGATTGCCACAGCTAGGGTGAAAGGGTGGATCACCCATTCTGAAAGTGGGCCTGAAAGTGCAGGGTGGGTCAAAAGGAGCAAACCACTGGAGATGAACTAAGGCAAGAGAATGTGCCATGAGTTCATGAGTCTAAACCTCAGCATTAGATATCAACAAGATGGCTAAGGAGAGAGACTGGAAAGACCAGAAAAGCAAGAGAGCTTCTCAAAGAGCCTGTGGATATGTGTTCAAGGACCCTTTTTACCAATCAGACAACTGCAGCTCATCTTGTCCTCAGAGGGCATCCAAAGGGAGTGAAGAAGGAAATCTGAACAATGGGGCATATATCCAAAACAGGTGGAACCAGAGAAGAGATCATTTAAATTTGAAAAGATTGAAATAAACTAACTGGCAAATTCAAGATTTGTTTCCATAGTTCCTAGAGGCCAGTAGGGTGCCAGAGCAGGAATAGATCAATTTTAGGGGAGAAAGTGCATTCATTTGAGTCAGGTCTTAGGTGTTCAATTTCAGGACATGTGTTGCCTTTACCAGACATTCAACACTGCAAGAACTGGGACTTTGTTTTCCTCACATAACAGGCACATATCAGGCACTCAACATTTGCTAAATACATAAAATGAATGAATAAATAAATGACTCATTCTAGAATAGCAAAGCCTAGGTTTTAATTATTATGAGTATGCTATCTCACTGATTTTCCTAAGATTTAAAAATGTACTCTGAAAATAAATTTTTTTTTGCTTTACACAACATATCTGGAATAATTTAAACTAAGAAACTCTTTGGCAGGGAGAATCAGGAGATCCTGATAGCTCTTCGCTATTCCTCAAGCCAAAGAAGTCAGAAAAGTCCAGTCTAAGCCTAATTTAAAAGAAGGTCTTTGCAAAGACTGCTTAAGTAGAGCTTCCCAAGGACCCTTGGGAAGGTTGCCTCTTTCCCAATACAACATTGTAGCACTTCTCTCTCCATCTTCCGCCAACCGTAGGGCAGAAAAAGGATCATCTGTCTCCTTTGATGTTCTAAAAAAGGTTGATGTCTGACTGGAAGTTCTTCTCTGCCCAAACATCAAAATTCTAAACATATTTTTCAATTTTCCCACATACAGCCTGATTTACAGGAAAGCTGAAATATGTTCCAGATCTGGAGACATATTTGATTAATGGATATAATGAACATTGTTGGCTGCCATCCATTCTCACCTTTCTCCTTCAGAACAGGACCCAGATTTTATTCAATATCTCACTCTCCCTCATGTAACTCAAGCACCCCTAAAGCAAGCTGGCCCATGCCCTTAGCTCCAGGGTAGATCTGATGGTCTAAGGCAGTGATTCTCAACTTGGGGGTGATTTTTGTTCCCCAGAGATATTTGGCAATGCCTAAAATGTGACATTTTTGAGTGTCACAATGTGAGGCATCTAGTGGGTAGAGGTCAGAAATGCTGCTAAGCATCCTACCGTGCACAAGACAACCCCCAACAAAGAATTATCCAACCCAAAAAGAGAATGGTCCTGAGGTAGAGAAACACTGGTTTAAGGGTTATGGCATCCCCCTGACAAGGGACTGACTTAAGAAGAAGCCTTTTGAGTTAGGAAGAGAAAAAGCAAGATGCCTGCCAAGAGACACCAGACATTCAGAACCCCACCTCAGCAAGAAAGGACCAAGGCAATAACTACAGAGCTAAGATTTGAATGGAGTGTAGAAGGGAAAGTGCTAGAGTGCAGCGGGGGAGTAGAGGTACAGTTGTGGTGATTAGAAGTGCAGGAGGGCAGCATGGAGGCACCAGGACTCTGCAGCCCCATCTCCTCCACATGGATCACATCTGCCTGGAGTCAGAAGAGACTCCGCATTGCAGGGGAAAGTCAAGGACAAGAGCCCCACCTATCCCCATTGCTGCCACAAACACCCACAAATCCTTACATCAGAAGAATTTCACAATCCTTGCAAGCCCTGAATCCAGTTTGGAAAGCTGGTGGGAATTCACACAGCTGCACTACCCCAGATGAGTAGGATAAGGTGTGCACCACCCAAACACTCACCCACTGTGAGCCAAGCTGCTGTAGCATAGCACTGTCTTGAAACCAGAGCCCCCTCTGGAGTGGTCCCTACTCTGGGGTCCAGTAGCCACTGCTGCTCTCCAGCACTGGGGCTCCATCCTCATTCCACCAAGCCCACATAGGTGGCTGAATGTCACAACCCTAGCTGTACAGACCATGGTCCCAAGATCAGCTGTGACTCTGGTTCTGTGCAACAGGGTAACAAAGTCGCCCTACCCTCACCAAACTTCTGGCTGGAGGAACAGTTGGCCGGTACCATCCAGGGCAAATCTACCCTTGAAGTGGCCAAATCACTGCCAGTTACCCAAGCCTCCAAAAATCCAATATATCCTTGGGCCAGAGGGATGCCTATGTACATGTGTGCAGAACCTGGCAAAGCTGCACTGCCATCACCACAAACTCTCTCATCGTAGGCCACTGAGAAACACAAACACCACTAGTGTGGATTACACCTGAGTAAATTACACAGACTACACTACTGTATCAACCTTAGACCAAGGCCAATACACCACACCAAACCAACACTCTAAGACCCATTCGTCTGAACAAGTCTTTTCATACAAAGCCTACTCTGTAAAATACAATGAGGCTTCTTTTCCTTAAGAGGCATAGAAATCAACGTAAGGGCACATCAACCATGAAAAAGCAAGGAAACATGTCACCACCAAAGGAAAATAATAATTCTCCAGTAACAGGCTCCAATCATAAGGAAATATATGAAATGCCAGAAAAGAATTCAAAATAATAATCTTAAAGAAATTCAATGAGATATAAGAGAATAGAGATAGACAGTTCAACAAAATTTGGAAAACAATTTAGTATTTGAATAAGAAATTCAGCAAAGAGATATATATCACATAAAAGACCCAAACAGAAATCCTGTAGCAAAAGAATTAAATGAATAAGAGAGCTTCAACAACAGACTAGACTGAGAAGAGGAAAGAATTTTTGAACTGGAAGACAAGACTTTTGAAATAACACAGGTATACCAAAAGGAAAAAAAAATACTAAAAGAATAAAGAAAGCCTACAGGATTTATGCAACACCACTAAGTAAACAAATACACATGTTGTTGACATTCTAGAAGGAGAAGAGAAGGAAAAAGATGAGAAAAACATACTTAATAAAATAATAGCAGAAAACTTCCCAAGTCTTGGGAGTGAGATAGACATCCAGGTTCAAGAAGCTCAAACCCCGAATATATTTAATCCAGACAGGTTTTCTCTGAGGCACATTATACTCAAATTGTCAAAAGTCAAAAACATAAAAAGAATTTTAAAAGCAACAAGAGAAAAGCATCAAGTCAAGTATAAGGGAATCTCCACTAGACTAACAGTGAATTTGTCTGCAGAAACCTTTCAGGCCAGGAGAGAACAGGATGATATATTCAAAGTCCTGAAGGATAAACTATTGGCCAAGAATATTATACACAGCAAAGTTTTCCTTCAAAAAGGATGGAGAACTAAAATTTTTCACAGACAAGCAAAATCTAAGGGAATTCATCACCACTAGACCAAACTTACAAGGAATGCTCAAGAGACTCTTACATTTGGAAGTGAAAAGAAGATAACCACTGTCATAAAAACATACAAAACTATAAAATTCACTGGTAAAGCCAATAAGCAAAGGAAAAACAGAAAGGAATCAAACCTTATCAGTACAGAAAATCACCCAACCACAAAAATAAACCACATGAGAAGTAGTTAAGAAAGGATTTACAAAACAACCAGGAAACAATCAATAAAAGGGCAGGATTAAGTCTTTACCTATCAACAATAAGCTTGAATATAATGAATTAAGTTCCCCATTTAAAAGATATAGACTGGCTGAATGTATTTTTTAAAACCCAATGCCCAACCCTATGCTGCTACAGGAAACTCACTTCACTTATAAAGACACACATAGAATAAAAGTGAAGAGATGAAAAAAGATATTCCATGAAAATGAAAACAAAAGTGAGCAAGAGTAGCTACATTTATATCAGACAACATAGACTTAAAGTTAAAAGTTGTAAGAAGAAACAAAGATGACCATTAGATAATAATAGAAACATCAATTCAGCACAATAATATGACAATTTTAAATATACATACACCCAACACTGGAGCACCCAGATATATAAGGGAAATATTATTTGATTTAAAGAGAGAGATAGACTGTAATGCAATAATAGTTGAGGACCTCAACACCCCACACTTAACATTGGAAAGATCATCTAGACAGAAAAGCAACAAAGAAGCGTCAGATTTAAACAGCGCCACAGACCAAATGCACCTGAGAGACATTTACAGTACATTTTACTCAACAGCTGTAGAATACATATTCTTATTAGCACATGGAACATTCTCCAGGATTAACCATATGTTAGGACATAAAACAAACAAAAAAGTCTCTTAAAAAATTGTAACCAAAATCATATCAAGGCTGGGCCAGGTGTGGTGGCTCACACCTGTAATCCCAGCACTTTCAGAGGCCAAGGCAGGTGGATCACTTGAGGTCAGGAGTTCAAGACCAGCCTGGCCAACATGGGGAAATCGTGTCTCTACTAAAAATTCAAAAATTAGTCAGGCGTGATGGCAGGCACCTGTAATCTCAGCTTCTAGGAAGGCTGAGGCAGGAGAATTGCTTCAACTCGAGAGGGTGGAGGTTGCGGTGAGCCAAGATCGGGCCACTGTACTCCAGCCTGGGTGACAGAGTGAAACTCTGTCTCAAACAACAACAACAACAAAATCATATAAAAGCTGGGTGCAGTGGCTCACACCTATAATCCCAGTACTTTGGGAGGCCCAGGTGGGCAGATCACCTGAGGTCAGGAGTTCAAGACCAGCCTGGCCAACATGGTGAAATCCAATCTCTACTAAAACATACAAACATTAGCTGGGCATGTTGGCATACACCTGTAATCCCAGCTATTCAGGAGGCTGAGGCAGGAGAATTGCTTGAACCCCAGAGGCAGAGGTTTCAGTGAGCCAAAATCATGCCACTGCACTGCAGCCTGGGTGCAGAGACCAGCTCAGTTGTGGAGACCCTAACCCAGCGGCACTAGAGGAATTAAAGACACACACACAGAAATATAGGGTGTGGAGTGGGAATCAGGGGGCTGACAGCCTTCAGAGCTAAGAGCCACAAACAGAGTTTTACCCACATATTTATTGACAGCAAGCCAGTGATAAGCATTGTTTCTATAAATTATAGATTAACTAAAATGGGAAACAAACGGATAGGCCAAAACAAAGGGATGAGTCTGGCTAGTTATCTGCAGCAGGAACCTGTCCTTCAGGCACAGATCGCTCATGCTATTGTTTGTGGCTTAGGAACACTTTAAGTGGTTTTCCACTCTGGGTGGGCCAAGTGTTCCTTGCCCTCATTTTGGTAAACCCACAACCTTCAGCGTGGGCATCATGGCCATCACAAACATGTCACAGTGCTGCAGAGATTTTGTTTATGGCCAGTTTTGGGGGCAGTTTATAGCCAGATTTGGGGGCCTGTTCCCAACACTGGGTGACAGAGTAAGACTCTGTGTCAAAAAAAAAAAAAAAATCATATCAGGTATCTTATCTGACCACAGTGTAACAAAACTAGGCATCAACCACAAGGGGAACATTTAAAATTATACAAATATATGAAAATTAAGCCACATGCTCCCAAATGGCCGGTGGATCAAAGAAGAAATTAACCAGGAAATCAAAACAATTCCTTGAAGCAAATAAAACTGGAAATACAACATATCACTCTTTTCCATGGATCCTCAGAGGCATTCAGCTGCTTCAAGATGAAGCTGAGCATCTCCTTCCCAGTCACTGACTGCCAGAAACTCATTGAAAAGAACACAAACTTCGTACTTTTTATGAGAAGTATATGGCCAGAGAAGTTGCTGCTGACTCTCTGGGTGAAGAATGGAAGGGTTATGTGGTCCAGATCAGCGGTGGGAATGACAAACAAGGTTTCCTCATGAAGGACGGTGTCATGACCCATGGCCATGTCCACCTGCTACTGAGTAAGGTCCTGTTACAGATCAAGGAGAACTGGAGAAAGAAAGAAAGAAGATCAGTTTGTGGTTGCATTGTGGATGCCAATCTGAGCATTCTCAACTTGGTTATTGTAAAAAAAGGAGAAAAAGATATTCCTGGACTGACTGGTACTATGGTGTCTCGTCACCGGGGGCTCAAAAGAGCTAGCAGAATCTTCAAACTTTTCAATCTCTCTAAAGAAAATGATGTCTGCCAGTATGTTGTAAGAAAGCCCTTAAACAAAGAAAGTGAGAAACCTAGGATCAAAGCACCCAAGATTCAGCATCTTGTTACTCCATGTGTCCTGCAGCACAAACGGTGGTGTATTGCTCTGAAGAAGCAGCGTACTAAGAAAAATAAGGAAGAGGCTGCAGAATATGCTAAACTTCTGTCCAAGAGCATGAAGGAGGCTAAAGAGAAGCCCCAGGAACAAACTGCCAAGAGACTCAGACTTTCCTGGCTGTGAGCTTCTGCTTCCAAGTCTGAATCCAGTCAGAAATAAGATTTTTTGAGTAACAAATAAGATCAGACTCACATCTCTCTTGACTTTTCATTGATGATAGAAAACTAGGCCGGGCGCGGTGGCTCAAGCCTGTAATCCCAGCACTTTGGGAGGCCGAGACGGGCGGATCACGAGGTCAGGAGATCGAGACCATCCTGGCGAACACAGTGAAACCCCGTCTCTACTAAAAATACAAAAAACTAGCCGGGCGAGGTGGCGGGCGCCTGTAGTCCCAGCTACTCGGGAGGCTGAGGCAGGAGAATGGCGTAAACCCGGGAGGCGGAGCTTGCAGTGAGCTGAGATCCGGCCACTGCACTCCAGCCTGGGCGACAGAGCAAGACTCCGTCTCAACAAAAAAAAAAAAAAAAAAAAAAAAAAAAAGAAAACTACATAATGAAGAGAGGGAAAGTTAGGTCATAGAAATGGGGATATGTATATAGAAATCCAGTCGTGGATAAAATCAGATTGACTATTGTGTGGTAGCAGAAGACAAGTTCATGATAAAGGGATTATTTTGGGGGGATGGGTGGCTCAGGAAGGGATTCTGAGCATAAGACATCTGCCTCTTCAGAAAGGCATGGAACTTAGGGGAAATAAATGAGAAGGACTATTAATCTTTTTTATATAGTTTATTTTGAGGAATATCGCTCTTTTAAAACACTAAACACAGTTTAATACATGAAATTGCCCTTGTGAAGATGAACATGTGTTTTTTTAGAAAAGCTAACTTTTAAGGCATAGTTTTAGTGGATAGCATGTTAAAATACTTCAGGAAGTTTTGTAAACTGGTGCAAATTTGCTTTAACAAAGCTTTTCAAGTCAAAAACAAAAGAAAGAAAGAGAGAGAGAGAGAGAGAAAGAAAGAAAGAAAAGAAAGAAAGAAAGAAAGAAAGAAAGAAAGAAAGAAAGAAAGAAAGAGAAAGAGAGAGAGAGGGAGGGAGGGAGGAAGGAAGGAAGGAAGGAAGGAGAAGGAAGGGGAAGGAAGGGGAAGGAAGGAAGGAAAAAGAAAGAAAGAGAGAGAGAGAAAGAAAGAAAGAAGAAAGAAAGAAAAAAAGAAAGAAAGAAAGAAAGAGAGAGAGAGGAAGGCAGGCAGGCAGGCAAGCAACATATCAAAACTTGGCTGCACACAGTGGCTAACACCTGTAATCCCTCACTTTGGGAGTTTGTTGCAGGCAGATCACGAGGTTAGGAGTTCGAGACCAGCCTGGCTAACACGGTGAAACCCCATCTCTACAAAAAACACACACACAAAATTTAGCCAGGTGTGGTGGCACGTGCTGGTAATTCCAGCTACTTGGGAGGCTGAGGCAGGAGAATTGCTTGAACCTGGGAGGCAGAGGTTGCAGTGAACCGAGATTATGCCACTGCACTCTAGCCTAGGTAACAGAGCAAGATTCCATCTCAAAAAACAAACAAACAAAAAAAAAAAAACAAAAATCAAACAAACAAAAGAAAACCTTATGGGACCCAGCAAAAGCAGTATTAAGGGGCAAGTTTATAGCATTAATGCCTACATCTAAAAACTAGAAAGATTTCTAAGATTTCTAATAAACCACCTAATGGCACCTCAAGGAACTAGAAAAGCAAGAACCCAAAATTAGTAGAAGGAAAGAAGTAACCAAACCCCAAATTAGTAGAAGGAAAGAAATAATAAAGAACAGAGCAGAAATAAACAAAATGGAGACAAAACACACACACACACACACACACACACACACACAAGACAAATGGAACAAAAAGTTTGATTTTTGAAAAGATAACCAAAATCAATAAAATATTAGACTAAGAAAAAAAGAGAGAAGATCCAAATACATAAAATCAAAAGCCAAAAATGAAGATATTGTAATGGATACCACAGAAATACAAAGACTCATTAGCGACAACTATGCACAATGATGTGCCAATAAATTAGAAAGCCTAGAGGAAATGGATAAATTCCTGGACACATACAACCTACCGAGAAGAAATAGAAAACCCGAACAAATCAATAACAAGTAATGAGATTGAATCACTAATAAAAAGTACTTCAACAAAGAAAAGTCCAGGACCAGATGGCTTTACTGCTGAATTCTACCAAACCTTTAAAGAATTTTTTTTTTTTGAAACATAGTCTTGCTCTGTTGCCCAGGTCTGAGTGCAATGGTGTGGTCCCAGCTCACTGCAATCTCTGCCTCTCAGATTCAAGTGATTCTCCTGTCTCAGCTTCCTGAGTAGCTGGGACTATAGGCGCATGCCACCACACCCAGCTTATTTTTGTATTTTTAGAAGAGATGGGGTTTTGCCATGTTGGCCAGCCTGGTCTTGAATTCCTGACCTCAGGTGATCTGCCCTCCTCAGCCTCCCAAAGTGCTGGGATTACAGGAGTGAGCCACTGCACCCGGCCAAACCTTTAAATGATTAATACCAATTTTTCTTATACTCCAAAATGTTGAAGCAGAGAGAATTCTTCTTAACTCATTCTATGAGGCCAGCATGACCCTGATTCCAGAATCAACACAATAAACAAAGAAAACTACAGGCCAGTATCTCTGATGAACACAGACACAAACATCTTCAACAAAATACTAGCAAACCAAATCCAATAACATATCAAAAAGATAATATGCAGTGATCACACGGAATGTATTCCAGGAAAGGAAAAATGGTTCAACATATCCATATCAATAAATGTTATATATTGCATCAATAGAATTAAGGACAATAAGCATATTATCATCTCAATAGATGCAAAACAAGCTTCTGATAAAACACAACATCCCTTCAAGATTAAAACCCTTAATAAATTAGGTATAGAAAGAAAGTACCTCAGCATAATGAAGGCTATATAAGGCAACCCTCAGCTAACATCTCACTGAATAGGGAAAAGCTAAAAGATTTTCCTCTAAGAATTGGAACAAGTCAAAGTTGCCAGCCGGGCATAGTGGCTCACACCTGTAGTCTCAGCACTTTAGGAGGCTGAGGCGGGCAGATCACTTGATCCCAGGAGTTTGAGACCAGCCTGGCCAACATGGTGAAATCCTGTCTCTACTAAAAATACAAAAAATTAGCCAGGTGTGCTGGTGCACCTGTAGTCCCAGCTGCTTGGGAGACTGAGGCACAAGAATTGCTTGAACCCAGGAGGCAGAGGTTGCAGTGAGCTGAGATTGGGCCACTGCACTCCAGCCTGGGTGACAGAGCGAGACTCTATCTCAAAAAAAAATAAAAATAAAAATAAAAGACAAAGTTGCTCACTTTGATCACTCTTATTCAACATAGTACTGGAAGTCCTAGCCAGAGCAATAAGGCAAGAAAAAGAAATAAAGGGCATCCAAATGGGAAAGGAGAAAATCAGATTGTTCCTGTTTAAAGACACCATGATTTTACATATAGAAAAACCTAAAGATTCTACCAAAAAACTTCACATTGATAAACAAATTTAGTACAGTTGTAAGATAAAAAATTAATATACAAAAATCAGTGGTGCTCCTATATATGAAAAATTAAATAGTTGATAAAGAAATCAAGAAGGCAATCCAATTTATGACAGCTGTAAAATGAAATAAAATACCTGGGTATAAATTTAACCAAGGAAGCAAAAGACCTCTATAAGGAATACAAAGCACTGATGAAAAAAATTGAAGAGGATACCAAAAAAATGGAAAGACAGCCGGGTGCAGTGGCTCACTCCTGTAATTCCAGCACTTTGGTAGGCCGAGGCAAGCAGAACACTTGAGTCCAGGAGTTCCAGACCAGTCTGGACAACATAGTAAGAATCTATCTCACAAAAACTACAAAAATTAGCTAAGCATGATGGCACATGCCTGTATTCCCAGCTACTGGAGAGACTGAGGTGGGAGGATCACTTGAGCCCAGGAGGGAGAGATTACAGTGAGCCAAGATTGCACCACTGCACTCCAGACTGCAGCCTGGGTGACAGAGTGGTACCCCATCTCAAAAAAAAAAAAAAAGGAAAGCTGTCTCAAGCTCATGGATCAAAAGGATTAATATTCTTTTTTTTTTTTTTTTGAGACGGAGTCTTGCTCTGCCACCCAGGCTGGAGTGCAGTGGCCGGATCTCAGCTCACTGCAAGCTCCGCCTCCCGGGTTTACGCCATTCTCCTGCCTCGGCCTCCCGAGTAGCTGGGACTACAGGCGCCCGCCTCGTCGCCTGGCTAGTTTTTTGTATTTTTAGTAGAGACGGGGTTTCACCGTGTTAGCCAGGATGGTCTCGATCTCCTGACCTCGTGATCCGCCCGTCTCGGCCTCCCAAAGTGCTGGGATTACAGGCTTGAGCCACCACGCCCGGCCAGGATTAATATTCTTAAAATGACAGTACTCTCCCAAGTAATCTACAGAATAAGTGCAATTGCTATTAAAATAACAATGACCTTCTTTACAGAAATAGAAAAAAAATCCTAAAATTTGTGTGGAACCACAAAAGACCCCAAGTAGCCAAAGCAATCCTGAGCGAAAGAAAAAAGCTGGAGTCATCACACTACCAGACCTCAAAATACACTACAAACCTGGAGTAATCAAAGCAGCACGATACTGACATGAAACAGACACATAGACCAACAGAACAAAATAGAGAACTCCCAAATTAGTCCAGGTATCTACAGCCAACTGATTTTTAACAGGTGCTAAGAACACTCATAGGGGAAGGGACAGTCTCTCTAAAAAATGTGTCTTGATAAACTAGATATGCATATAGAGAAGAATGAAACTAGATCCCCACCTCTCACTCTATACAAAAGTCAACTGAACATGGATCAAAGACCTAAATGTAAAACCCGAAACAATACTACTACTAGAAGAAAACATAGGAAAAATGCTTCATGACATTGGTCTGGGAGAAGATTTTATGAATAAGACCTCAAAAGCATAGGATAAAAAGCAAAAATGGGAGGCCGAGACGGGCGGATCACGAGGTCAGGAGATCGAGACCATCCTGGCTAACATGGTGAAACCCCGTCTCTACTAAAAAATACAAAAAACTAGCCGGGCGAGGTGGCGGGCACCTGTAGTCCCAGCTACTCGGGAGGCTGAGGCAGGAGAATGGCAGGAACCCGGGAGGCGGAGCTTGCAGTGAGCTGAGATCCGGCCACTGCACTCCAGCCTGGGTGACAGAGCGAGACTCCGTCTCAAAAAAAAAAAAAATAAGCAAATAGAATTATATCAAACTAAAAAGCTTCTGCACAGCAAAGGAAACAATCAACAGAGTGAAAAGACAACCTACAGAATGAGAGAAAAGATGTGCACACTACTCATCTGACAGGAAATTAATATGCAGAATATACAAGGAACTGAAATATCACAACAGCAAAATAACAAATAATCTGATTTTAAAATGGGCAAATAATAGATATAGACACTTCTCAGAAGAAAACATACAAATGGCCAAATCCAACAAATATATGAAAAATGCTCAATATCACCAATCATCAAGGAAATGTAAATCAAAACCACAGTGAGGTATTATCTCACCCCAATTAGGATGACAATTTCAAAAAGACAAAAAACAACAAATGCTGGTGAGGATGCAGGGAGGGAATTTTTCTTTCTTTCCTTTTTTTTTTTTTCAGAGATGGAATCTCACTGTGTTGCCCAGGATGGTCTCAAATTCCTGAACTCAAGTGATCCTCCTGCCTTGACCTCCCGAAGTGCTGGGATTATAGGGATGAGTCACCGCACCTAGCCAAGAAAAGGGCACACTGTTGGTGAGAACGCAACCTTTACAGCCACTATGGAGACCAGTATGGAGCTCCCTTTAAAAATGACAAATAGGACCGGGAATGGTCGCTCACACCTGTAATCCCAGCACTTTGGGAGGCCAAGGTGGGTGGATCACCTGAGGTCAGGAGTTTGAGACCAGCCTGGCCAACAGGGTGAAACCCCGTTTCTATTAAAAATACAAAAATTAGCTGGGCATGGTGGTGTGTGCCTGTAATCCCAGCTACTTGAGAGGCTGATACAGGAGAATCGCTTGAACCCAGGAGGCAGAGGTTCCAGGGAGCTGAGATGGCACCATTGCACTCCAGCCTGGGTGACAAGAGGGAAATTCTGTCTCAAAAAAAGATAAATAGAACTATTGTATGATCCAGCAATCCTACTACTGGGAAGTTATCCAAGGAAAAGAAAATCTTCACATAGAAGAGAAATTGGCCTCCACCTATTTATTGCAGCACTATTCACAATAGCCAAGATATGGAATCAACCTAGGTGTCCAGTAAAATAAACATATAAAGAAAATGTGGTTTATATACCTCATGAAATACTAGGTTCTGGAGGACATACAGGTTAACCCAATAGGCAAATCTCTGCCCTTGTGGAATTTATA
The DNA here is from genome assembly GCF_009764315.1 of Trachypithecus francoisi. Classification (NCBI taxonomy): domain Eukaryota; kingdom Metazoa; phylum Chordata; class Mammalia; order Primates; family Cercopithecidae; genus Trachypithecus; species Trachypithecus francoisi. The sequence goes on from NW_022681461.1 coordinate 11,359,502, forward strand.
TTTTAGTGGAAAATAAAATAAAAGACAGGAAATAAATAACAATAATAAATAGCTAAATGATGTGTCAGGTAACAAGGTATATATAGCTCTATAAAACTGTCAACTTGAAATAACCAAAAGAATTAGAATTCAGTTTGAATGAGTTTATTCCAGCAAAAAAACTGGGAATAGCCATCCTGGAAATACAGACTGCAGAAAAATGAAGTCAGTGCTCCAAAATTAAAAGAAATTTAACAGGATCAAAACTGTTCCTTATAAACTTTATAAAATTAATTAGTGAAAAGGGGAGAGGGAGAAATGAAAACAAACCAAGCTTGCAGCACATTCAGCATTAATTATTAGGTCAGCTTGTTCCCTGACCTGTTTCCTCATAGTTGTTTACTGCCTACTGCACCGGAATCACACAAACTCTGTCACAAGATTATACTTCCCCTTAACTGTTCTAGAGATAGCAACTTAAGCATTGTGAAATATTGTTTTCCATTTGAGATATTCTTTCAGATCCTGCATACTGAAACTACTGATGCCAGCTGGTCTGTAGGATTCTATGAGAAGCTGACTCACCAACGAATGAAATTTCCACATCCTGGTGATTTCATCCCCTTACCACAATGAATCAACAGCCACAATTTTCCAGCCCCTTGCCCTCCACAATCTCCTTAAAAATCTCAGTCCAGAACTCCCCAGAGGATACGGATTTCAGGATTCCTCTTGCCTTTCTACTTGGCTGCCCTGCAATCATTAAACTCTTTCTCTGCTGCAAACCATGCTGTCTCAGTGTATTGGTCTATTACTATGCAGCAGGCATATGAACTTAGTGTTCCTGTAACAAGATTGTAATATTTTCTTTGTTGAAATTTATTACTGGGCGTGGTGGCTCACCCCTGTAATCCCAGCACTTTGGGAGGCAGTGGTGGGCGGATCACCTGAGGTCAAGGGTCTGAGACCAGCCTGGCTAACATGATGACACCCCAGCTCTACTAAAAATACAAAAAAAATTAACTGGGCATGGTGGTGGGTGCCTGTAATCCCAGCTACTTGGAAGGCTGAGGCAGGAGAATCACTTGAACCTGGGAGGCAGAGGCTGCAGTGGGTGAGATCGTGCCATTGCACTCCAGCCTGGGCAGCAAGAGTGAAACTCTGTCTCAAAAAGAAAAAAAGAAAAGACAAGAGAAAGAGGGGGAGAGAGAGAGAGAGAAAGAAAAGAAAGAGAAAGAAAGATTAATTTTATGTATTTTTTTTTAAACAGGATCTCACTCTGTCACCCAGTCTGGAGTTCAGTGGCATAATCAGGTTCACTGCAGCCTTGACCTCCCAGGCTCAAGTGATCCTCCCACCTCAGCTACCCAAAGTGGGACTACGGGTGTATGACACCACACCTGGCTAACTTTTGTATTTTTTGCTAAATTTTGTATTTGGGGGTTTCATCATGTTGGTCTAGAACTCCTGGACTCAAGTGACCTGACTGCCTCAGCCTCCCAAAGTGCTGGGATTACAGATGTGAGCCAGGGCTGTGCCCAGCCAGGATTATAAGATTTTTCCCTTCCCTCCCCTCCCCTTTCCTTCCCTTCCTTCTCTTCTAGACATAGTCTCACTCTGTTGCCTAGATCTGAGTGCTGTGGCATGACCATAGCCCATTTCAGCCTTGAACTCCTGAGGTGGGAGAGCTCAAGCAATCCTCCCAGTTAAGCCTCCTGAGTAGCTGGTACCACAGGCACATGCCACATCTGGTTAATTTTAGAATTTTTTTTGTAGAGACGGGAGTCTTACTGTTAGATATGAGTCCTAAATGTCTTTTCAAATAATCAATATGTCAGTATGTTCAATTCTTTGCCTTCTACTTTTAAACTTAACTTCCTCATAAAGCAAACTTTTTCGATTACCTGCTCCACCCTGACTCATTCCGATTACCTGCTCCACCCTGACTCATTCTGATTACCTGCTCTGTCATAACCATTTTTCCCACCAAACCAGTCACCCCATCACTCTCTTTAAATTACCCAATTGGAATTAGTTTAGCCTGTGTGGTCTAACCCTAGCCAATTGGGGGAGGACATAGCAGCAGGGGCCACTTGAATCAGGGATAAGAATTCCTTCCCCTCCCTTGTCCACGTGTGCACTCACCATTGCTCCATCTGTGAGGGCGCACCCTTCTATAGAAGTACCTTACCTTCCTGAGAATCAAAAAGAAAATTTTATATTCGAGTGCTATTTCTTTTGTCGCACCAAAACTTTACATATAACAATTTGGGGGCTCGCCTGTGATTACATTCCCCTCCGGGGATGGCCTCTGGTTCTCTCTCAAGAGGAGGAGCACCCTGCCCACTTGAGATGATTTCAGGGGTGAGAAATCAAGACCCACCCAGTGCAAAGAATAACCCTAGCTCTCAGCAACGCAGGGGACAAAAAAAAAAAAAAAAAAAGCCAGCCACCAAGCTTAAAGGATCCTCACATACTGCAGCAATGACTCTGTGCACAGATCAAGAAAGGAGAAGCCACGGGAGCCGGTGAAGTATTTCCTTGGTGGTCAGGACTAAGGTAAGAAAGCCGCGGGGAGTGGGCAGGGGGCAGTGAAGTGCTCCTTTGTCCGGGTAGCATAGAGTTGTTAAAAAGAGGCAAGACATCCCCGCTGTGGGGGACTGAACCTCACACGAACCTCCAGTAGTACAAAAGGCAAGAAATTTCCAGTGGGGAAATTGAGCCTATCCCAAAAGGCAAGAAATTGCCAGTGGGGGATATTGAGCCTCACCCCACAAGGTGAAAAATTTCCAGCAAGGGAAATTGAAACTTGAACCTTACCCCAAAACCATCAAGATGAGAAATACCCCAAGTAAGACAGGGAACAAAGGGGATAAAGATGGTAACAAAGATAGCCCCCCAGATAGCCCCCTAGGTCTCATGCTAAAACACTGGAAGGATAATGAAAGGACTGAATATAGAAAAAAGCAACAAATGATAAAATATTGCTGTTTTATTTGGACTCAGGGACCCATCTTCAAACTCTCCATCTTCTGGCCAAAGTTTGTGTCGAATGAGGATGTAACGTGTCAGCTTCTAATCCGATATGTTAATGATAAAGGTCCAGTGTCTCAAGAAGAACTAGGCTATGCCCTTTGTTGGAGGCAAGGACCAGCCCTCCTTTTTCCCTTAAATAGGGAAGAACCTAATCCAGCACCTCAAAATGAAAAGTCAGAGGAACCAGCTGTCATGCCTAAAGACTCCAGTGCATGGGATCCCCTAGACTCAGTGTGCCCCAGTCAGTGTCCCCAGTCTTTCCCCTCAGCGCTGCCACCTCAGATCTCATTCCAATTCCCCCTCTACTCACGTTATCCTTCCTCCTTATAACTCTGACTCTTGGGAATTACCATCCCACCAGCCTGTTCCTTCCCAACGTAAAGACCCCTCTCTAAAAGAACCCCAGCCTCCATCTGGAGGACCAAGGTCCTCATCTACCAGACCCTCTAAAGAGTATGGAGGAGCAGATAGGTGCTATAGATGTGGAAGAACAGATCACTTCAAATGAGGATGTCCCAAACTAAGAAAGGAAAAAGAAGCCCTTCCACTCATGACTTTCGAGGAAGAATAGGGGGTTCAGAGGCTCTCTCTTTTATCTTGAGTCCCACCAGGAGCCCTTGATAAATTTGGAGGTTGGATCTAAATATGAGCTTATCACCTTTTTAGTCAACTCAGGGACTGCCTGCTCCTCTGTTTGTTTCCCTCCCATCTAATGTTGTCTCCTTCTCAGAGGAACTTTTAGTCTCTGGGGTAAAAGGGGAAGGATTTAGAGCAAAAATTTTAGAAAGCACAGAAGTTAGATACCAGGATCATTAGCTTATATTCCGTTCTTGTTAATCCCTAAAGCAAGAACTCATTTACTGGGGAGGGATTTAATGTTAAAGTTAGGCATAGGTCTACAAGTCAGCCCAAGAGGATTCCTCACCTCATTAAACCTACTCACCACTACAGATGAAAGATATATTAATCCTAATATCTGGTCCGAAGAAGAAAACCGACGGAAACTCCAAGTCCCTCTGATCCACATCAAGCTAAAAATCCTGGGAGAAGTAGTAAGAAGGAAGCAATACCCTATTCCCCTAGAAGGTAGGATAGGGTTAAAACCTATAATCAAAGGGTTTATTAGGGATGGGCTTCTTGAGCCCTATATGTCCTATAACACCCCAATACTACCAGTCCATATAATCATCAATGGTTTACTGTAATAGATTTGAAGGATGCTTTTTGGGCTTGTCCCCTCGCTGAAGATAGCCGAGATATATTTGCTTTTGAGTGGGAGGACCCCCACTCAGGGCTCCCCTAATCTTTTTGGCCACATTTTAGAACAAGTACTAGAAAAAGCTGTCATCCTAGAACAAATATGCCTTCCAGAACAAATATGCCTTCTTCAGTACATGGACGACCTTCTCATATCTGGTGAAGATATAGAGGAGGTGACTTCTCTACACATATTCTTAACTATCTGCAGTCTGAGAGACTACGAGTCTCAAAAAGAAAGCTTCTGTATGTAGAGCCAGAAGTTAAATATTTAGGCCAATTAATAAGTGCCGACAAGTGAAGCATACGGCCTGAACGAATCGAGGGAATCATGTCAGCAACTTTTTAGGGTTAGTCGGATACTGCCGCTTATGGATTGATTCATATGCACTGCACAGTAAACTGTTATATCAAAAACTTGCCCAGGAGAAGCCTAACCATCTCCCGTGGACTTCTGAGGAAGCTGATCAAGTCAAGAAGCCAAAGGAAAGGCTCATAACTGCCCCTGTTTTAGCCTTATCCTCCCTAGAAAAGCCATTCCACATTTCTGTTAACGTGGACAGTGCGGTAGTTTTAGGAGTGCTCACTCAAGAACACGGAGGCCGCCGGCAGCCCCTAGCCTTCCTATCAAAGCTCTTAGGCCCAGTCACTTATGGATGGCCTCAATGCATCGCGGCTACGGCAATACTAGTCAAGGAAAGCAGAAAGTTAACCTTTGGAGGAAAATTGACAGTAAGCAAGCCTCACCAAGTTAGAACTATCTTAAACCAAAGAGCAGGGAGGTGGCTTACTGACGCGAGAATCTTTAAGTATGAGGCCATTCTGTTAGAAAAGGATGATTTAACATTGACCACTGATAATTCACTCAACCCAGCAAGTTTCCTGACAAGAAATCCAAATCTAAGGAAAGAACATACATGTTTAGATTTAATTGATTACCATGCAAAGGTTTGACCAGACCCAGGAGAAACCCCCTTCCAGACTGGACGGCACTTATTCATAGATGGTTCCTCCGGGTGACTGAGGGAAAAAGACACGATGGGTATTCAGTGATTGATGGAGAAACTCCCGTAGAAATGGAGTCAGGAAAATTGCCCAACACTTGGTCTGCTCAAACGTGTGAGCTGTTTGCACTCAGCCAAGCCTTAAAGTACTTACAGAACCATGAAGGAACCATCTGTACCAACTCTGAGTTAATTTGGACTAAACAAGGTCTTATTAATAGCAAAGGATTATTGAAATCCCAAACTTACAAGGTTTTCAACAAAAGTAAAGTTTGCTAAAAGTTAACAGTGTAACATGTATTATCCTAACTTCTCATCTTGTGGCCTTAGGCTGTCTAGTCCACAGACATCAAGGAAGTTTGCTTTGGAAAAGAATGGTTATCATCTTTGGGGAAAAAAAGGAGGGAGGGTGGGAGGAGAATTTATGTAAAAAGAATGTTATATGGTAAATTCTTGTCCTAAAATAAGTTAACTGGTTGTTTAAAGAAAGGGACATTTGCAACAAGTCAGAAAGTTGAGGCAGGTCAACGAATTGTCTGTGAAAGTCGTGAAAAAAAAATGTGTGTTATAAAAGGAAATTTATGCAAGAAATGTTGTATAATGTAACAGTAATCAGGCCTCCTGAATGTAAAACTATTGAAGAAACAGTTTATGTTCAAGGTGTATAAGGAAAGTAAAATATACGTTTAGTAAAAGGATTATAAGGAGGCATAAGAATGTGGATTTTTACTTACATTAAAAGGTTAAAAAAAAAACAACTTTGTTTTGAAGGTTTAAGCAAGTTTTAAAATGTTAATTATAAAGGAAATTCTGTGTGTAAACATATTGGCTAAAGTTAAAAGGATATCATCCAGTTTTTCTGTGAACTGGATATTAAAATAAAAACACAATGGATTTTTCTTAAAGCACTAACCTGCTCTTTAACAAAAATTATAAAAGGTTAAAAAAAGTCTATAAAAATCTTACCTTATGATTAGACGTTAAAATTAGATAAATATGTCTACATGATTTTATTAAAATTGATTGCAACATTAATAACACACTAATACAAAGGTGAAATTTAGCTTATCAGGTATAAAAATCATACAGGAAGCGCTGTCAAATATAAAATGGTGTTTGACTTTCTTTGGTCTAAAAACTAATAAAAATAGGTGCTAAAGGAAATTTCTCAGTAAGAAGACACCAAGGACTATAAAGTCCACTGCTGATATCCCCACATTTAAAACAAAAGATGAATTTCTTAGAAATCATTTACTTCGTTTATCTTCCACTTTCCTTTCCCTCAAAACTAAAGTCATTTAGCACAGGTACCACTCCTAGAATCTCCGGTAAACCAGCACCAGCCTGAGGATCACGTTCTCATCAAAGGGTGGAAAGAAGGAAAACTTGAGCCACCTGGGAAGGACCCCACCTTGTGCTGCTAACCACCGAGACTGCTGTTCGTACAGCAGAAGGAGGAGGGACACATCACACCTGAGTCAAGAAAGCACTGGCTGGGCTCACGCCTGTAATCCCAGCACTTTGGGAGGCCAAGGTGGGCAGATCACGAGGTCAGGAGATCAAGACCATCCTAGCTAACACGGTGAAACCCCATCTCTACTAAAAATACAAAAAAAAAAAAAAAAAAAAATTAGCCAGGTGTGGTGGTGGGTGCCTGCAGTCCTGGCTACTTGGGAGGCTGAGGCAGGAGAATGGTGTGAACCCTGGAGGTGGAGCTTGCAGTGAGCCAAGGTCCTGCCACTGCACTCTAGCCTGGGCAACAGAGCGAGACTCTGTCTCAAAAGAAAAAAAGAAAAAGAAAAAACAAAGTGCCAAACCCCCTCCAGAGTCGTGGGCCATGGTCCCAGGGGAAAACGCTACCAAACTAAAGCTAAGAACAATTTAACTCCCTTTCATCTATTCAATTACTCTTGCTTCTTTCCTCGCTCTATTGCTGGCCATCTAGTTATAACATAAGCAAGTCAATTTTGCCTCAAACTATTGCATTTGATACTTGCTTTGTTTTGGGGACTTGCCAAGTCGAAGACAGCTATGGGGACTTGCCAAGTCAAAGACAGCTCTCTACTTCAGAAAAGTACCTCTGTCTCTCCTGACTCTCCCCAGACTGGGTCTTAGTAAATTGGGACCATTTAATCTGGGGAGATTTCAATAAAGACCCCAGTGCCAACCAGGAGTCTTGCCCCCCGATGTAGAGCTTTCATGCCATAGTTCATCCAACGTTCTGTGGACCACTGAAGAACAAGGATGGACTGCCCCAACTGGTTTTTGTAATTTCCTAAAACCATGCATTCATTTTACTAGAGGATCATAAAAGTTAAACACTTAAAACAAACTTTGGCAATTAAGACAGGATACCAAGATGCAAATGCCTGGTTGGACTGGATCAAATATTCCGTCCACACATTAAACAAAAGCAAGTGTTATGCTTGTGCGCACGGCAGGCCAGAGGCCCAGACTGTCCCCTTTCCACTAGGGTGATCCTCCAGTCGACCATGAGTAGGCTGCATGGTAGCTCTTTTCCAGGATTCTACAGCCTGGAGTAATGAGTTGTGCCAAGCTCTCTCTCTGCTATACCCCAAAGTCTGGCACCCTGTGGGTCAGCCCCCAAGGGCCATCCAGCTTCCATCTCCCAACACTAAGTTCACTTCATGTCTCTCACGACAGGGAGGAAACTTAGCATTCCTTGGAGACCTGAAGGGATGCAGTGAGCTTAAGAATTTTCAAGAGCTTATCAATCAGTCAGCCCTTATTCATCCCCGAGCAGATGTGTGGTGGTATTGTGATGGACCTTTACTGGACACTCTGCCAATAACTGAAGTGGTACTTGTGCTTTAGTTCAATTGGCTATCCCTTTTGCCAAGGCATTTCATCAACCAGAGGAAGGAAAAATAAGACATCATAAAGCGAGGGAAGCCCCTTATGGGTCTTTCAACTCTCATGTTTATTTAGACACAATTAGAGTCCCATGGGGAATACCAGATCAATTTAAAGCCTGAAATCAAATAGCTGCAGGATTTGAGTCAATATTTTGGTAGGTGACAATAAAAATGTAGATTGGATAAATTACATCTACTACAACCAACAGCGATTTATTAACTACACTAGAGATGTTGTTAAAGGAATAGCTGAACAATTAGAGGATACTAGCCAGATGGCTTGGGAAAATAGGCTAGCCTTAGACATGATATTAACAGAAAGAGGAGGAGTTTGCATCATGATTAAAACTCAATGTTGCACCTTCATCCCAAACAACACTGCCCCTAATGGAAGTAGAACAAAGACATTGTAAGGTCTGATTGCTCTATCCAATGAGTTAGCCAGCAACTCAGGGGTAAATGACCCCTTTACAGGACGGCTAGAAAAGTGGTTTGGTAAATGGAAAGCAATAATAGTCTCAATTCTTACTTCCTTCGCAGCCATAATAGGTGTACTTATTCTTGTTGGGTGCTGTGTCACACCATGCATCGGTGGGTTGACGCAGAGGCTCATAAAAATGGCACTTACTAAAACCCCCCTTAACTATCCTCCACCTTATCCAGAGAAGCTTCTTCTTTTGGAAAATCAAGCAAAACAACTAAGCCAAGGCATGTGAACAAAAGTTTGAAAAGAAAGCTATAAGGAAATACAAGGGGAAGGGTTGTTGGATATGAGTCCTAAATTTCTTTTCAAAGAATCAATATGTCAACATGTTCAATTCTTTGCCTTCTACTTTTAAACTTAACTTCCTCATATAGCAACCTTTTTTGATTACTTACTCCACTCTGACTCATTCCGATTACCTGCTCTGTCGTAACCATTTTTCCCGCCAAACCCCTCACCCCATCACTCTCTTTAAATTAGCCACTCGGAATTAGTTTAGCCTGTGCGGTCTAACCCTAGCCCATAAGAGAACAACACAGCAGCAGGGGCCACGTGCGTCAGGGATAAGAATTCCTTCCCCTCCCTTGTCCACGTGTGCGCTCACCATTGCTCCACCTGTAAGGGCACACCCTTCTATAGAAGTATCTTGCCTTCCTGAGAATCAAAAAGAAAATTTTATATTCAAGTGCTATTTCTTTTGTGGCACCGAAACTTTATATATAACATCACTATGTTACCGAAGCTGGTCTCAAATTCCTGGGCTCAAGAAATCCTCCCACCTTGACCTCCCAAAGTGCTGGGATTATAGGGTAAACCACCATGCCCAGCCTATAAGCCACTGTGATGGCAAAATTTTCCATAGAAGGCTGATTTATGGGTTATAAATTAGTTATGGTTTGTTTTCCTTTCCATACAGCTTGTTTTCATTTTCTTCCCAACTTAAAAGTATATTTAATGTTCCTTCTTAGACAATGTGCTAGTCATAAGCCTTAGTGTGAGAGAGTTAAGAGCAAAGGTAATCTATAATGAAGATCAACAGTCAAGAGGAAAGGGGTCTTCTCTGGAGCCCATTAGTCACTTATAACATTTTACAAAACCATATAAGTAAAGAAGAAGGTTAATCTATGATGAGAGAAACAAAGGCTACAGCTGCCTAGGTTATAGCTGCTTAGGTTACAGCTGCCTGTCAAGTGACTCAGGCTCCATAAGCATGTTCCTTTAAGGTTCAAAAAATTTAAAGTTCCAACAGTTTAGATTTTGAATTCTTTTTACAAGACAAAAAAATACACCAGGTAAAATGTTAGATTACAATTTAAATGGGTGGACAGGGCTAGGTATGGTGGCTCACGCTTATAATTCCAGAACTTTGGGAGGCAGAGGTGGGCGGATCACCTGAGTTCGGGAGTACAAGACCAGCCTGGCCAACATGGTGAAACCCCATCTCTACTAAAAATTCAAAAAAATTAGCTGGGCGTAGTGATGGGCACCTGTAATCCTAGCTACTCAGGAGGCTGAGGCACGAGAATAGCTTGAACCTGGGAGGTGGAGGTTGCAGTGAGCTGAGATCGCGCCACTGCACTGGAGCCTGGGCAACAGAGCAAGACTTCGTCTCAAAAAGATAAATAAATAATAAATACATACATACATAAATAAATCGGTAGTCAGAATAGGCTGCATTGAGAATGTGACCTTTCAGCAAAGACATGAAGGGAAAGAGAAAGTGACAAATATACATATCTAAGGGAACCTGTTTTAGGCTGAGGGAACACCCAGGGCAAAGCCCTGAGGCTTTGTGATGGAAGAATTGCAAGGCTAGCATAGCCAGGGTGCAATGTGCGTGTATGGGAGGGAGTGCAATGAAAAAAATAGTTTCCACTCTATTCTCACATTCAATGCAGCATACTTCTGTGACCAGATAAGTGGAGGTGGGTGATTTCCCCACATACCAAGTGTTGGAGCTTAGAAAATAATGCCCCAAGTTGTGGCACTTTGGCACGGCTGAGTACTTTTAAGGGGGAAACTGAAAGGGCTTAGAAATAAATCTCGGCCGGGCGCGGTGGCTCAAGCCTGTAATCCCAGCACTTTGGGAGGCCGAGACGGGTGGATCGCGAGGTCAGGAGATCGAGACCATCCTGGCTAACACGGCGAAACCCCGTCTCTACTAAAAAATAGAAAAAACTAGCCGGGCGAGGTGGCGGGCGCCTGTAGTCCCAGCTACTCGGGAGGCTGAGGCAGGAGAATGGCGTAAACCCGGGAGGCGGAGCTTGCAGTGAGCTGAGATCCGGCCACTGCACTCCAGCCTGGGCGACTGCGAGACTCCGTCTCAAAAAAAAAAAAAAAAAAAAGAAATAAATCTCAGAACCAAGGACTGTCTGATTTTCTCTTGCCTCACCCCACCACCCTCACCCATCTACAGGCAGGGAGGGACTTTCTCTAAACTTCCTTTACCTGATTAAGGGAAGTTTCTGCAGAAGAAATGCAATTGTCTTAGACCCCCTCCTTGGAATCTACACTAACTAGAGAAGATGAACTTGTGTCTCAGGAGAGCCCAGGACAATGTACCTGGACAGGCTTTTTGTTGTTGTTGTTGTTTGTTTTTTTTCTAGACAGAGTCTCACTTTGTTGCCCAGGCTGGAGTACGGTAGTGCAATCACAGCTCACTGCAGCCTCGACCTCCCTGGTTTCAGGTGATCCTCCCACCTCAGTCTGCCGAGTAGCTGGAACTACAGGTGTGTGCCACCACGCCTGGTTAACCTTTTATATTTTTTGTAGAGATGGGGTTTTGCCGTGTTGCCCAGACATGTCTCAAATTCTTGGGCTCAAGTAATCCTCAGGCCTCAGCCTCCCAAAGTATTGGGGTTATAGGTGTGAGCCACCACATCTGATTGGACAGACTTTTCACCTTTTTTTAAAACCATTTTTCTAGTCTGAAAGACTTTTTATCTGTATAATAAGAAAACTTTTGCTTGCCACACACTTACTCTACCATCACCTTTCAATGACTTTGGTCACCACCTCCCCATCAGAGGCCCTGGTTTCTTTCTGTAGCTCAGGGTCCTACTTAAGCTTCAGCCATCTGGCCCTTCTTTGAGTTTCATACTTTGTTTGGCTCTCGCTAGCTTGCAAGTTGATAAATCGATATGTCTTTTCTCCTGTTAATCTGTCTATTGTCAGTTTGTTTTATAGATTCAAACCATCAAAACTTCTGAGGGTATAAATTTCCTTCTGCCTTTACAGAAGCAATTGTACCAACTTGGTGTCCTATAATTCATTTCAATTCTATCTACCTGGCAATAGTGTCAGATCCCACAGGTGAGGGCTCAACCCTACAAGCTTGCCCCCACTTCAGATAGCAATCATGAGTCCAAGCCACCCATACTTCTGACTAACTGGTTTCTGAGGTTCCCGTGTCCCCAGTAGCCCAGAGAACTCAGGAAAACACGTTTACTGATTTATTATAAATGATATTATAAGGTATACAGATGAACAGCCAGATGAAGAGGTACACAGGGCAAGGTTGGGCAGCAGGGCACAGAGCTTCCATGCCCTCTCTAGGTGAGCCAATGTCCAGCACCTACATGTGTTCAACTATAGGGACTCTCATCAAATCCTTTTGTTCAAGACTACTTAGAGAGCTTGATCTCCGGCCCCCTCCTCCCCTTCACAGAGGTCAGTTGGTGAAGCTCAAAGTTCTAACCCTCTATTCCTCCAATCACTTGGTCTTTCTGGTGATTAGCCCCCATGCTGAGGCTATGTAGGGCCCCCACCCTAAATCATCTCATTAACATAAACTCAGGAGTTTAGGGGCTCACTATGAACACGGAAAGACACTTCTATCACTCAGGAAATTTCAAGGATTTTAAGAGCTCTATGACAGAAACTGGGGACAAAGGCCAAATCTATTTTATATTATACCACTGGGGTAAGAGGAATAAGGGCTGAGATTGGTAGGTAAAGGGAAAGGCCTTGAGCCATTGAAGGACTTTGGTTTTTACTCCCAGAGAAATTGGGAGCCAGTGAAGGGTTTTGAGGGGGAGCTCACTCTGGCTTTTAACATGCATTTTCTGGCTACTGTGTCAAGAGTAGATTGGAGGAGCCAGGCACAGTGGCTCATGCCTGTAATCCCAGCAATTTGGAAGGCCAAGGCGAATGCATCACCTGAGGTTGGGAGTTCGAGACCAGCCTGACCAACATGGAGAAACCCCATCTCTACTAAAAATACAAAATTAGCCAGGTGTGGTGGCTCATGCCTGTAATCCCAGCTACTCGGGGGACTGAGGTGGGAGAACTGCTCGAACCCAGGAGGCAGAGGTTGTGGTGAGTCGAGATCATGCCATTGCACTCCATCCTGGGCAACAAGAGCGAAACTCCATCTCAGGAAAAAAAAAAAAAAAGAGTAGATTGGAGGACAAGGTGGAAGCAAGTGATAGTGGTGAGCATCTGGCCGGAAGCAGAGAAAGTGGTGATAAGTTACTGGACTCCGGACAGGTTTGAAGGAGGAACCAACATAACTTGCTAACAACGTGGATAAAAACCACTGGCATTTAAGCATTAGAGCTCTAAAAACCGAAAACCAAACCAAACCAAACAAAATAAACCACTGGGGAAAAAATTCGGCTGATAAAACTATGAATATAATTCCTGTATTTCTGACTCCATGGCTGTATAGAAAAAAAGCACTGAGTTTGTTAAAAGTTGACTTGTCAAGATGTATTACAATGTTAATTTCAAGATAGAATTACAAGAATGTCAAGATGTATTACATGTATTACAATGTTAATTTCAAGATAGAATCACAAGAATTTCAAGATGTATTACATGTATTACAATGTTAATTTCAAGATAGAATCACAAGAATATGAAGATGTATTACATGTATTACAATGTAAATTTCAAGATAGAATTACAAGAATGTCAGGATGTATTACATGTACTACAATGTTAATTTCAAGATAGAATTAGAAGAATGTCAAGATGTAGTACATGTATTACAATGTTAATTTCAAGATAGAATCACAAGAATTTCAAGATGTATTACAATGTTAAGCTCAAGATAGAAAATACATTGTAACATATGGAGCAGTATTAATGTCCTCTGAGCATAGCTTAACAGTAAAGAGCAGCCTTTGCCACATTTCTGCTCCAGGTTGTTGGAAATATGTCAAGACCATGAAGCAATCACCACAAAGATTCTGAGAAACTCATTAATCCTTCCAGTGACATCCAAAGAAAAATCAAACCAAAATTTCCAACCAGATTATAAGGATTCCTAGGACCAACTTAAATATCCATTACAGCATAATATGGACAGAAAAAGGTATATTCTGTTGTCAATATATTTTGATTAGCACTGCATCTTATTTTAGAGAGCCTGATTTGGCCTCAAGACGAATCTTAAAAGCAACTATTAGAATAAAAGAAGTTGGGCTTTGGGAAAGACGTTGAAGAAAATGCAAATTTAAAGCGTTTTATTTTTTAAATTTATTTTTGAGAGAGACAAGGTATTGCCCTGTTGCCAAGCCTGGAGTGTGGTGGCACCAACATAGTTTACTGCAGCCTCCAACTCTTGGGCTTAAGGTATCGTCCTACCTCAGCCTCCAGGGTTGCTGGGACTACAAGCAGGAGCCAAAGTGCCCGGCAAAAATATTTTAAATCCGACCAGGCGTGGTGGCTTACACCTGTAATCCCAGCACTTTGGGAGGCCGAGGCAGGTGGATCACTTGAGGTCAGGAGTTCAAGACCAGCCTGGCCAACATGGTGATACCCCCCCTCTCTACTAAAAATACAAAAATTAACCAGGCATGGTGGTGCATGTCTGCTACTAGGGAGGCTGGGGCAGGATAATCACTTGAACCTGGGAGGCAGAGGATGGAGAGAGCCAAGATCGCACCACTGCAGTCCAGCCTGGGCAACACAGTAAGACTCTGTCTCAAAAAAAAAAAAAAAAAATTTAAATCCTTAGAAAGATGTATCCTCTGCTGCTACTCTAGAACTCTAGGTGGAAGCAGAGGTTGCAGTGAGTGGAGATCATGCCACTGCACTCCAGCCTGGGCAACAGAGTGACACGCCATCTCAAAAAAAAAAAAAAAAAGGTATTTAAATCCTTAAAAAGATGCGTCCTCTACTGCTACTCTAGAACTCTAGGTGGAGGCAGATTTCTAAATCAGTTCTTTTGTACAGGAATTACTGGTTTGGGTGGGGCGTGGTGACGCTGCTGTCTCAGAATTAATGTAATCATGCATCATCACACTCCCTTTTGGACTCTATATTTTCAAGGCCACTGTCTGCCTGTTGAAGAGTTTGATCCTCATGTATTTTCAGAATCAAAATATCTAAGTAAGGAATTATATAAAAGTTGTAGGAATGTGTTTTACATCACTTTTAATATAGCCACATGGTTAATAACAGCCTCATATTCAGGGTTTGGATTGCAGCAGTGCCATTTACTTCACTGCAAGTGCTAAATGTCCTCATCTTTAAAAGTGGGATAATGATATAGTCTTCCTGAAGTTGTGAGGATTGTAGAAGTTAAGGCTGGGTATGGTGGATCATCCCTGTCATCCCACCACTTTGGGAGGCCAAGGTGGGAGGATGCTTGAGGCCAGGAATTGGAAAGCAGCCTGAGCAACATAGGAGACTCCTGTCTCTACAAAAATAAGTAAAATAAAGGAGTATTTGTAAAGCCTTCACAACAGTTACTGGCATAGCCAGTACTTTGCGTGTTATTATTTTAAGGCCATTGCCCCATAGGACCTGATAGCTTTCTATTTACATGCTTTAAAAAAGCAGAGAAATGGAAACTCGATTTTCCCAACGCTCCCTAATTTCACTAGTTGCTTGATGCTTTTCAAAGCATTTAGAACACTGCAAACGGCAAGGAAGGTCATACAGTAAAGAAATAAATAAAAAGCAACACCGAGTTCGAGGTGTGCGGTCTTCAAAAATTCGAATTGAACGCTCCCTGGTCACCCCTTGCCATTACACATATTCTTCGAAATATACTAATTTTTTTTTTTTTTTTAAGTAAAAGTAATCCTTACACAACCTAAGAAAAAAGCAGAGCATTTTCCTTGACCACTTTAAGATCTGGGTGAGCAGTGGATGTTTAAATGCTGGCATTTCTACAAGGTCGGCAATTAAGAATTCACGAAAACATTAATCACTCCGAATTATCAGAAAAACACTAAGAGCGCTAGGAGGCCTCGGAGCCTTTACTCCCCCTAGAAGCAACCGGTGAGCACCCTGGGGCAAAGCCGAGGTCCCGAGCGCGGGGAAGGCGGCTGTGCCCGACCGCCGGCTCCGCGTCCCTCTCCAGGTGCGTAAGTCTGGGCTCCCGCGCCTCTCCCGAGCATTCAGCGCCCCGAGCAGAGAGGGTAACCAGAGGAGTGTCGAAGCCCGGAGAGAGAAGGAGCAGGCGCTGCTCTGGTAAGAAGGTCGGGCCTGGCCCCCGCGCGCCGGCGAACCCGCTATCCAGCGAGCCAGTAATCCGCCCGCGCTAAAGGGCGCAACCGGGGCCCAGACCCGAGGCCTGACACCTAGAGGGAGTACGCTGGGGCACCGGAACGGACAGGCCAGGCGGGGCCAGGCGCGGGAGGCGGGGCCAGGCAGGGAGGAGGGGCCGGAGCGTGGGCGGGGCACCGCGGGGCGGGGCGCGGCGCGGCGCGCGTTTCCGGTGTGCGCGGCGGAGCGCTAGGGCGGGGGCACAGTCGGCTCCCAATCGCGCACAATGAGACAGCGCTGAGCGCCGGAAGTGGGGCCGAAGGAAAACACGGAGAGGGAGCCCGGCCGGGATAGGAAGAGGCTGGGGACCGCGGCGAGGGTGGTGAGTGCTCCTGGGCGCCTTCTCCCAACGTCCCTGCCAGACTCGCCTCCGGGCTGATTCTCCAGTTGGTTTCCTGGACTCCAGAGTAGTGGTCCGGCCTGGCCCCGGAGGTACGTTGGTTCCATCCCCCGCCGGCTTCCTCGCACCAGTTTGGGTGACCGAGGAACCCCCAGGCCGGCAGAGACTGAGCTCTCGGGTTCGAGTCCGTGTTTTCACTTTTTGTCAGACTGCGGGCGCAGAAGATGGGATTTGGGTCAAGACATTCGCCTCTGGCCCCTTGGCTGGCCGGGGGAACCCTGGAACCCCATGGAGACAGCAGGTCACTTCCTGCTTCCTGGTCCCCACGGTGGCTTCTTGGCCAGGAGTGCAGGGACGCCTCCTCTTTCTCCACGTCGGTCTCAAAAGGGTGGAAACTAAGGCAGATCGGTGGTGGAGCGGTCAGATGGGGATTGAAGAGGAGTGTCATTCCTCAGGGAATTGCTGTTCCTGACAAAACCAAACTTGTTTGGGGTTGGAGAGTGGGGATTGAGGAGGTTAGCTGGAGTTGTCCCTTGATCGGAAACCCAGCCCCTTTGATTACAGCTGCACCTTGGTCGGGAGCCCAACCCCTCCGTAACCTAAGCGCTCAAAGCCGGTCTGTCCAGAGTAGTGGTGAAGGGACGGAAAATTGGAGTTGAAAGATGTGGTACTCCGTTCACGTAAAGTTTCAGTGTATAACACTTACAAGTAATTGCCAACTTAAAAAAAAAAAAAAGACTGTTTCGGTAGTTTAGTAATAATATTGCCTAGAGATGAGGTTTTCTTTGAAGAGAAACGCTTTGTTACAGAGGAAAAAGCCGACCATACTTGGTTTGAGTAATACTCTACTATGCTACCGTTCTGGAACCTATAGACCTTCTCTTATTCACAGATTTAATCTTCATGCTGAATAGTAAGTATTAATTTTCATGAAGAGTGTTAGAGGACCAAGCCTCCCAACCTCTAGAGTATGGCACTGATTATTAAGAATGTGATAGAATTTTTACTTTAAAAAAATAGGGAAAGAGTTTCACAGGCTTTGGGCATCTGTACGATAAATGTGTTATTTTGTATACTTGTATGATATCTTGTTATACAGTTTGATATTTTCCCACAATGCCTTCTTTCAGGTGCAAAGTAAGAAAATTGAAGTCAAAGACCATGGGAGATACAGCAAAACCTTATTTCGCGAAGCGCACTAAAGACCGGGGGACTATGGATGATGATGACTTCAGAAGGGGTCACCCCCAACAAGATTATTTAATAATAGATGACCATGCTAAAGGCCATGGCAGTAAAATGGAAAAGGGCCTTCAAAAAAAAAAGATAACACCAGGGAACTATGGGAATACCCCCAGAAAAGGACCATGTGCTGTTTCCAGCAATCCATATGCATTTAAAAACCCAATCTACAGTCAACCTGCTTGGATGAATGACAACCACAAAGATCAGAGTAAGAGATGGCTGTCTGATGAACACACTGGTAATTCAGACAACTGGAGAGAATTCAAACCTGGACCTAGAATTCCTGTTATAAACCGACAAAGAAAAGACTCCTTTCAGGAAAATGAAGACGGTTATCGGTGGCAAGACACAAGAGGCTGCAGAACTGTGAGACGACTGTTTCATAAAGACCTAACAAGCCTAGAAACCACGTCAGAAATGGAAGCAGGAAGTCCTGGTAATGTTTTCCAACTTGTCAGATCACAACCTCAGAGTCAGCAATGTCTTACTCGTTTTCATCCAAATGAATTTTGTTACTTTCAGCAATTTTGTTTCAGTTTTTCATAGTTTCTGTTTTAAGAAGTGGTCACTTAGTGTGATTATTTTAAGGATTATAATCATGATGTTTGGGCAGCTTCAACACATTTCACATGTTGATCCCTTTAAACGTTTACTTTGCCCCAAGGCTCATTTTATTTAAGTAAACATGTTTTCTGTAATGGGTTTTTTATGGAAGAGGGTAGCTATATGCCCCAGGGGACCATATCGTAATTGCTCAGTGGTTTTTGTGTTTTCAAAATTATGATTATAATTTTGTATGTGAATAATTAATGTGTTCATAATATAAATGACAGAATATAGAGGTTGTTTTTTTAAAAAAACTTACTTGTTGATGTAAAAACACAGTATACACTGCGTATATCTCCTGCC
This sequence comes from Trachypithecus francoisi, assembly GCF_009764315.1. Lineage (NCBI taxonomy): Eukaryota > Metazoa > Chordata > Mammalia > Primates > Cercopithecidae > Trachypithecus > Trachypithecus francoisi. The sequence goes on from NW_022681461.1 coordinate 11,378,132, forward strand.
ACAGGAGATATATCTTTTGGGTGTAGTGTCAGTGTCCCAAGATGGATAATCTGAGATCTTTGTTTTTCAAAAGGGATCATGACAAACAGGTTGAGAAACAAGCTTGGAAAGTCAGACATAGGTTCAAGCTTTGCTGTTTAGTTTCAGTAAGACCAAAACTAATTTCTCAGTGCCCTCACATGCTTGGTTAATTGCCCCAAAGGGATAATAAGGAGGTAATATGTTTTTCTAAAAGTAAAAAGTAGATTTTGTCCATGTGGCAATGATTTCTACAAACAGGAAGGTTATTTTTATCAAATGGGTAATATTTACTGAAATGAAATAAAGTAACAAGTTGGATGGAAGAAAATGAAACAATATCATAGTTGGAAACATGGACTTGTACGTTTATTGACTGAAGGCATTTTTTAGTGGTCATACAGAATGTGCTTCAAACTGGCCAGCGCTGTTAAATAAATTTTTTTAGTTTAAATGCATTCAGGGAATATGGACACTTTCTAGATCGCCCAATGCCTTTTCTCTTCATGTTTTCTCACAGTGGCCAGTTCATACACAGGTTACCTATAAGGCGTTTGAGTTTGTGTCCCATGCCTATGAATACTTAAAAGCAAAAAGGTCGTCTTTTCTTTTTATAAGGTCTTAGGATAAAAATGAAAGTCTCAAGCACTTACTGATATTAAATGGGGGGAAATGTGCTATTTGATATTTTTTTCTTTTTTCGTAGATTCTTCTAGTTGTCAGATCCATTTATTTATTTTTTATTTTATTTTATTTTTTGAGATGGAGTCTGGCTGTGTCACCCAGGCTGGAGTACAGTGGCGCGATCTTGGCTCACTGCAACCTCCGCCTCCCGGGTTCAAGCGATTCTCCTGTCTCATCCCCCCAGAGTAGCTGGGACTAGAGGGGCATGCCACCACACCCGGCTAATTTTTGTATTTTTTATAGAGACAGGGTTTCACCATGTTGGCCAGACTGGTCTCGAACTCCTAACCTCCGGTAATCTACCCACCTTGGCCTCCCAAAGTGCTGGGATTACAGGTGTGAGCCACCGCACTCGGCCAGATTTTTTTTTTTTCTTTGAGACATTCTTGCTGTGTCACCCAGGCTGGAGTGCAGTGATGTGACCTCCTGTCACTGCACCCCCTGCCTCCCAGGATCAAGCAATTCTCATGTCAGCCTCCCGAGTAGCTGGGACTACAGGTGCACACCACCATGCACAGCTGATTTTTCTATTTTTAAAATAGAGATAGGGTTTCTCCCTGTTGGCCAGGCTGGTCTTAAACTCCTGACCTCGAGTGATCCACCCGCCTCGTCTTCCCAAAGTGCTGGGATTACAGGTGTGAGCTACCGCGCCTGGCCCTCAGATATTTTTAAATTGGAAAATTAAGAGTATATATCAATATCAAGTAGCAGAAACAGAATGAAGTGTTATAAAGGCGTTAAGTAGTAGGGAGACATAAAACTTAAATCTTTAAGCTAGGAATAGCTTAAAGAATTATCTGATGCAGCACTCTGTTGTGATATATCAAAGATGGAATCACAATTTTACAAATCAGGCAGCTGCAACTCGGAGAGGTTAAATTTACACGGACCTGTTTATGCAGAGCAGTAAATGAGGAAGTAGAACTAAAATTGGGGACTCTGCTACTCTGGCCATTAACTCAGCCTCGCTGGACCTGAAATCCTGACGGCGGAGCCGAACATTTCTTGATAATTTCTGGGCTTTTAATTTGTGTTTTTCTTTGTTAAAAAATGTGTCTATTTAAGTGTTTCTGTATTACTGTGTCTAGGTGGGATATGGGCATTTAATTTTGTTACCTGTAGGCGGTCTTGTAGAAGTTGATCTTGAAAACCATTTTACTTTATTATTATCATTATTATTATTTTTGAGACGGAGTCTCATTCTGTCATCCAGGCTGGAGTGCAGTGGTGTGATCTTGGCTCACTGCAACCTCCACCTCCCAGGTTCAAGCAATTCTCCTGCCTCAGCCTCCTGAGTAGCTGTGACTACAGGCATGCACCACCACACCCGGCTAATTTTTGTATTTTTAGTAGAGTCAGGGTTTCAGCATGTTGGCCAGGGCTAGTCTCGATCTCCTGACCTCCTGAACTGCCTGCCTTGACTTCCCAAAGTGTTGGGAGTACAGGTGTGAGCCACCGCACCCGGCTGAAAAGCATTTTAAAAAGAAAGTTTATCAAAAATTTGCAGCTACACATTAAAAGGAACTATTTGCTGACCACAGAAACTTATGTTTTCTTATTTTATTTGTATTCTTATAAAAGCAACTAAAGAAGTTGCTTTTAAATGTATTTGAATAAGAAATTAATTTTGCTATCTTTTTATTGGAGGTAATTCAAAAGCTTGCATGCTTTCCCTGTATGGCACACAGGTATATGCTTTCACAGTTATTAAGTAAAGAGTTATTCAGTTTCTGTCCCTTGAAAATCTTCATATAGGAAGTATTAAGCTTTGGTATAACATTATTTACTTTAGAGAGATTCAACTGAAAGTATAAACTAAAAAGGATCTCATTAAAGAGATTGAAATTTCTTTATCAAAATTGTGCCTTAATAAGGAAGGGTCTTATTCAACAATGTGAAAAGATATAATAGAAATTATAATACATTTGCTTTTTGTTTTCCCCTCAATACAGTACTACCTTCTGTTTTTTTCAGCTCTACATTACTGCCCCTACTTTAGCCCTCAAATGTCCTAGATTGCCAATTTAATGTATTTGGGACATTGCCATTAATGATCTTAGCTGGAAAGCATCCACTCAAATACACATATCCTTTGTGAACCATATACAAATAAAATATGGGAAACTTGGAATGCTGAATATAGGGAACTCTTATTACAATAAATCTGAGGTAAGCCAGGTAGTCTTCCTCCAAGTAATTATGAGAATTTTTCTTTTTCTCTTTTGTTTTTTTTGAGATGGAGTTTCACTCTTGTCAACCAGGCTGGAGCGCAATAGTGCGATCTTGGCTCACCGCAGCCTCCCAAGTTCAAACAATTCTCCTTCCTTGGCCTCCTGAGTAGCTGGGATTACAGGTGCCTGCCACCACACCCAGCAAATTTTTGTATTTTTAGTAGGGACGGGGGTTTCACCATGTTGGCCAGGATGATCTCGAACTCCCAACCTCAGGTGATCTGCCTGCCTCAGCCTCCCAAAGTGCTGGGATTACAGGCATGAACTGTCACACCTGGCCGACAATTTTTCATCGGTACCTAGCTTTACCCTCCAAGAGTCCCTCTGGTGAGATTTTGACAGTTTTTACCACACATGCCTGTGAAACTAGGTTTAGAAGGTTATGTTGCCTTTCAGTGCTAGTCCACTCCAGATGTGAATGCGTATGTTCCAAGAAGGGATTTTAGTAATTTCTCTCCGGTTTTTATGTTGTTAGTTAGAAGGCTGAGTTTCAGGATTTCATCCTTTTTTTGTTTGTTTGTTTTATAGACAGAGTTTCACTTTGTCACCCCGGCTGAAGTACAATGGTGCAATCATGACTCACTGCAGCCTCACCTCCTAGGCTTAAGCAGTCCTTCCATCTCAGCCTCCCAAGTAGCTGGGACCACAGGAGTGAGTCATCTTGCCTGGCTGCTTTTTTTCATTTTTGCTAGAGATGACATCTCACTGTATTGCCCAGGCTGGTCTTGAACTCCCGAGCTCAAGCCGTCCCTCCCACCTCAGCCTCCCAAAGCCTCCCAAAGTAGAATTACAGGCATGACCCACTGCACCTGGCCCCATCCATATTTTAATCTGTATTTTCAGTCCCTTTGATTTAGCCATGTGTTCTTGGAGAAGTTATTCTCTTGAATTAGCATTGTCCCCATCTGTACGATGGGGACAATATTAGTATTAGCAGGATTGCTGTAGGGATTAAATGAGGCAGTACATATAAAGTGCTTTACATCTATTGCGTAATAAGATACACCATCATGGTAGCTGCCGTTATCTGACAGAATTTCTAAAGCCATCCACTTCTGTATAAAAGCAGTAGGAGTTAATTGTGGTCTTTGGAGGAAGAGAGAAGTTACTCTTTCTAGAAAATGACAGCAAATATAGTTATATGGAGAAGCCTTTGTGACCAGAAGAGAGGAAGAGTTTAAAAAAGGAATTCGGTTCCCTATCACTTACTGGCTTGCGAACTAGCAGGGCCTTTTCTAAAGCGTATTGCAATGTTATTTTAAATTTGTAATGAGTTTTTGCCTAAGAAACCTGTAATAAACACTGAAGTTAGATGCAACTTTTTTCGATAATGTTTACTAAATGAGCATGGATATATCTCTAAGTAAAAGAAATGCTTATCTGAAAAAAAAAATTGTTTTCGACCAGAAATGCAGGCCCTAAAAGATTATAATAATTTAATTGGGAGTGGGGGGGTATTAAAAAGGAAGTATTACGGTAGCCCAAGGTAGCCTGATTTTCTGTTGAAACGACAACTTACCTTTTAGTATTTTATTTGTTCAGTGCGTTTTGATTGAGTTTTTGAAACTGCTTTTCCAACACTTTTATTTTTTTAATTTTCTCATATTATGGAAGTTGTTTGCAGAATTAATTTTGTGATTGTCATCTCAGGTAGTTTTAGCACAATGCTTGCTTCCTATCCTTTAGAGCTCTCAGCAAGCTTTTTAAAAATTAGAGGTCCTATAAAATTTCCTTTTCAGCAAGCCAGTTCATTGTAATTGCCATACTAGTAGTCATGAGTTCCTCTGAAAACTTGATGGAGAAATTACTTCATGTAGGGCGTTTCAGTAAGTTTATATTTCCAAGCACTAATGTGTTACTAATAGTTTCATTTTTTAAAGCTCGATATAAGTTATCAGAACTATCTAAAGCAATTTTTTATCATTTAATCCCACAGTCACTTTAACAAGTTGAAAAGTTGTAGCTTTTAAAAAGGAACAGGATTTTTTTTTCATTATAAGGATTATAGAACTAATAGCAGAGTTTATAAACAAATGTACTTAGAGAAAACTTTTGTTTCAATTGCCAGTTGTTTTTTTCCTTTGAAATATGCTCAGCATACAGGCTGTTCAAAGAAGCTAAAATGAAAGTAAAGGTAAAATGAGAGATAGTTGTCCTTAGTAAATAAAATTTTGGCTTGGACTTCTTCATATTAATGGAGGGACCCAGCTTATGTGTTACCGAAGTCTAAATTTGCAACTAAATGATTGATTTTTCACTCCAGATGAGGATATAATTGATTTCTGAGTTGTCCAGGGGTACATTGTCCATTTTGCCTTGTTGAGATTGTTCACTTATAGAAGATGAAAGCAAATGTGGGTGGTTTTAATGAGAATAATAGGTGTACTTACAGATGTTATGGAATATATAAGCTATATTTACAATATGTATTGTAATATATTAAATATAATAGAATTATACATATACTTGCCTATAATTTTTCTGTTGCTTTACTATGCTCAGCAGTATACCAGGAAGAGATAATAAAAATCAAATTATATGACTGAAGTAGAATTCTTTTAAGTTTTCCAAAAAGATGATTTTTATGGATTAATGTCTGCAGGTGATGCATTCACTGAATACAGTATTCAAGCATGTTGTCCATGGGACGCTACCTTTCCTTCTGCTCTGCATTCAGATGGGATTTATTCTCTCACATGATTTAATACATATGTAAGGTCTGCTTTTTACTCAGGAGTAGCATTATTTAATATTGCCGATAATATTTCTCCCCCAACTGAAGAAAACAAGAAGCAGAGGTCCAGACCTAGGAAGCCACGGAAGACTAGAAATGAGGAAAATGAGCAGGATGGAGACTTGGAAGGCCCTGTGATCGACGAGTCTGTGCTTTCAACGAAGGAGCTGCTAGGCTTACAGCAGGCTGAGGAGAGACTGAAGAGAGACTGCATTGACAGGCTCAAAAGGGTAACATCCTTATATATATATTTATTGGTTAGAATCCTGGTTTTGGCCTAAATTTTGTAATTAATTGAGTATGCATGCTGTGATCAATTAGATATCCTACTTTGGTTATCAGTATTTAAGCACTACAAGTTAAAAGTGATATCCAATGTGATTTAATAGGATTAGGAGTCATTGCTATTGTACCTAAAATGACTGTTAGGGTAGTGATAAAGGGAACAATGACAGTAGCAATTTTAAAAGTGAAGAAGAAGCCAGGCACAGTGGCGTTCCTGTAGCCCCAATTACCTGCGAGGCTGAGGTAAGAGGATTGCTTGAGTTCAGGAGTTTGGGGCTGTAGTATGCTCTAATGGCATCTGTGAATAGCCAGTTCACTCCAGCTTGGGCAACATAGTGAAACTCCTGTCTCTTTAGAGAAAAGAAATTGAAGGGGAAATCATTTCCTGGCTGATTTTGTTTATCTGAATATTTGGTTTTACTACTTACGTCTCTCTAAATAAATCTCTTCAAATTATAGCGACCACGAAACTACCCTGCAGCCAAGTACACCTGCAGACTCTGTGATGTTTTAATTGAATCCATTGCATTTGCCCATAAGCATATCAAGGAGAAGAGGCACAAGAAAAACATTAAGGTAAATTGAATGTAACCCAAACAAGTCTGCTTACCTGTGAGTTGTTATTACTTGTCATCTTTGTGGCTTTTTTCTCCTTAAGGCTATGATATTGATAACTTTACTGCTTTATTTATTGAATATATTTGAGCCAAAATACATAATACTGGTCAGATGTATTTACTGGTTAATTTTGTGAATTTCCTTAAGGGCAGCATCAGGATATATGAAGTCATTGATAGGACCCAGGTATATGTCCATATACTAGTATTAAAGCAAACAGTGTTTGTAAGTGCTGTTTTTAATATTCTTTCCTTACACTTTCTCCTTATGCCCGCCTATCCTCTGTTATCACTGATCCACATTATGTGCAAAAGGAAGTATGTATATGTTTGACAGGATGAAAAATAACACAGCTAAGATGAGAAGGGAGGGCTAAGAAAAAGAAAACTCTATAGGACGTTGTCTTCGTGAATGGTAGAAGGTAAAAACTATGTGTAAGTCATTTTTAATCTCAACATTTGATCTTAAAAGGAGAAGCAAGAGGAAGAGTTGCTCACTACGTTACCCCCACCAACACCCTCCCAGATAAATGCAGTTGGCATTGCCATTGACAAAGTGGTACAGGAATTTGGCTTACACAATGAGAACTTGGAACAGAGGCTAGAAATTAAACGTATCATGGAAAATGTGTTCCAACACAAGTTACCAGGTATTTTCTAGATTTGTTTTTCTATTTAACTACCTAAATTAATTCATTCATTTCTCCTACCAGTAGTACTTTTCACCAAATAAAAATTTATTTCCCATGTCATGAAGCGCTCATGTTTTCTGTTTTTTTTTTGTTTTTTGTTTTCCCTAGCTTTCCCCAAGGTAACAAGGACTTTCATATGCATTGTCATTCCATTATCAATTTTACCCTGTGTGCGAACTTTTAAGTTGAATGCCCCGCATTATTGGGACACTATGGGACTCTTGTGTATATATTTGTTTGCCTTTCTACTCATCTAAATTGACACCATATTTTGAGTTAAAATCAAGAGAAGTATCCTGAAGTTATTTTCAGGTTATTCATGTCAAAAAAAAAAAAAAGATTTTATTTAACTGTACTTAAAAGAATTGCAGCATCTAAAATGAACTTTGAAAACCAGTTTTAATAAATTTGTATTGGATTTTATGCACTGTTGAGTTGATTTTCCAAGTTATGTCTGTCTTCTGCCTGTTTTTAACTTTAGACCTTTGGCATGATAGGGAGGGGGGACGGCTATTTGGAGTGTATTATATGAAAATTTAAGGTCAGATATGCTCAATACCTGACACAACTGCTGTCAATCCTTGATAGCAACAAACCCCACCCCACATCGTCCCCCAACCCCCACTGGCCATTCGTATTTAGGTAAATGGTTGGAATAGCTTAATCATTCTCAGTCCTTGCTGTGCATCAGAATTACCTGTGAAATCATGGACAACTATTTTTACGAAGCTCGACAAGTGATTCTGATCCACAGCTAGGGTTGGAATCATTATTTGTGTTTTGTCACCTTATAAATCTTGAAACTATTTGTTCTACTGAAAGATCATACATATAGTATTTGTAACAGATGTACTTTCATAAGAATAAGGGAAAATAATCTACTCATTTTATTATATAGGTATTTCCTAAAAAGTCAATTGTAATGTTGATGATTTTTACTGTAAAATTTCATGTAAAAATGAAGGTACTTTGTTGTGGAAAACTGCTAAAACCCAGCGAAATCACTTGAAGTTTAGCAAACCTTAAACAAACGAGAAAACCAACCCCTGATGAGAAAGGATACTATTTTGACATCATAGTAAAACATTGAAAATAAATACTATAATATATATAGTGCACATATACACATACGTCTTCCTCTGAAGAGTGAAGTGCCTGCTGCCTAGCATTTTAAATTATATCAGTGATATTGTAATTATTATTATTATTATTTATTTATTTTTTTTTTTTTGAGACGGAGTCTTGCTCTGCCACCCAGGCTGGAGTGCAGTGGCCAGATCTCAGCTCACTGCAAGCTCCGCCTCCCGAGTTCAGGCCATTCTCCTGCCTCAGCCTCCCGAGTAGCTGGGACTACAGGCGCCCGCCTCATCGCCCGGCTAGTTTTTTTTTTTTTTGTATTTTTTAGTAGAGACGGGGTTTCACCGTATTAGCCAGGATGGTCTCGATCTCCTGACCTCGTGATCCGCCCATCTCGGCCTCCCAAAGTGCTGGGATTACAGGCTTGAGCCACCGCGCCCGGCTGTAATTATTTTTCAAAAGTTTATCTATAGGGATTATGTTGTAGCAAATGCTTTTTGTTCATACTGAGAAATTAATATTAAATATGTCAAAAGATTATTTTTATTATTGTTTTAGTGAAATCTCTTTATAGTAAATTACACCTATGTGTGCATTCTAAAAGGTGAAAAGAAACGTTTGCGTTAGCTCTTGAATATACTATCAGGTTTATAAATTTAAACAAAGGCATTCTTTTTCAACTGGCACATTTTAAAAATTATTTTAAATAGTATTTTCTTCATAAAATGTGACATTTAGATAATAGTATTTTCTTCATAAAATACATGATAATGTAGCAATTTGACGTTTTACAACTGACATGAAGAGTGGCTGTTAAGCTAAATCATAGTTGGTGCAGCTTTCCCTATTAAATTCAGTGAAGAGCAAAGAGCTACCGATTCCTATCCTTTGTTTATGCTAGTCTTGAATACAAGTTTGCTTTTTTGTGTAATTTTAATTGATGCTTCTGTTTCTGAAATAGCAGTGTTTTGTTACAACTTTTGAGAAGTTCTACTGTATTTATTTATTTATTTATTTATTCATTTATTTGTTTATTTTTTAGATTGTTCCCTAAGATTATATGGGTCATCCTGTAGCAGATTGGGTTTCAAAAATTCGGATGTAAACATTGACATCCAATTTCCAGCCATTGTAAGTACAAAATGAAATGCTGGCATTTTCAGAGTGGTATGGAAATTCTTTCTTGCAAATGTAAACTATGAATATATTTTAGATATTTGAAGATATTTTAAGTGTAATGACAGCATCTGCTTGCCTTCAGTTTCAGAGCTTTTTTTTTTTAATACTCTGCAAATTATCATACTTATTTTAGTCTGTGGATCTTTTATACATCCAACACTGGTTTTTCAACCACGTGCACCTGATGGGGGTGTTTAGGTTCTGTTACTTAAAAAGAGTAAATTTTCTTGATAAAATCAACTTTCCAGTGGCAGAAAGGGAATTCAGATTTTAAACAGTATAGATATTTAAACATTTATGATCTGAAAGCTTAATTATCTCTGGAGTTTCCTCTTTTGTATACCTATGTTATTAGAATAATTAGGCTTTTAAAGAATCACACCTAGCCTGGATTTCTGGTTTAAGCATGATTTAAAAGTATGTTGATGAGTTAGAATTTTAAAACTGGAGTGTAGCTGGACACTGCACAGTTCTGTATTCCCAGCTACTCTGGAGGTTGAGGCAGGAGGATCACGAGCCCAGGAGTTCAAAGGTGTAGTTAGCTGTGACTGCACTTGAGAATTGCATGAGCCTGGGCAGCATAGTGAGACCCTATCTCTTTAAAAAAAAAAAAAAAAAGAAAAGAAAAAACCAGAAGGCACTTTAGTAGATTATCCGTTTCTCTACTGGTAGTTCCCACAGGCCTGTTTATAGATGATCTGTTTGCAGTTATTTGGGTTGCTTGTTAAAAGTCCGTATTCTGAGCTGGGTGCAGTGGCTTAACCCTCTAATCCCAGCTACTCAGGAGGCTGAGGTCAGAGGATTACTTGAGCCCAGGAGTTCATGAACAGCCTGGCCAGCCCCACCTCTCTCAAAACAAAGTCCAGATTCTGGGGCCCCAGAGGTTCTATTTTACAACCTCTTACTTCTTTCTATACCTGACTGCTATAGCTACCTGGTAAACTACCCAGTAGACTGTTTTTTAAGCTTAAATTCTGATCAGTGATTTACCAGCCATAGCAGTTATTTTATTTTGATCTGGTGTCATTAATTCATTTAGCAAATATTCACTAATCCCATTTGTATGGCAGACATACTAGGTTATAAAGGACAAAACAGAGATGGTTCCTCTTTATGGAACTCATCTAGTAAAGCAGATTAGTAATTACCCTGGAATTGTAGTGAGAGCTGTGCAGGTAAAGGTTCAGGGATAGAAAATGACAAGGGCTGGGCAGAGATACAGCAGTCATGAAGGCCTCTTTGAAGAGGGAACATTTAAGCTGAGCTCTAAAAGATGAAAAGGAGCCTGCAGGAGAGGGGGAAACAGGGAGGAAAAGAGTTTCGGGCAGAGGGAGCAGCATTTGCAAATACCCGAAATCAATAAAGAACTTGGCATATTCAAGGAGCTAAAAGAAAGGTTGTGTAAGTGTGGTGAGGGGACCGAGAAAAAGAAGAGCAGGAGATGAGGATGGCAAGGTAGGCTGGGCTTGACTTGCAGATTGTATAGACCGAGGTAATTAAAGAATTTGGTTTTGACCGAAGGGCAGTAAGAAGTCATTGAGAGTTGTAAGGATACAGTTGATGATTTTAAATGGTTCTGGTTCCAATGCAAAACAAGGATTTTAAAAAGAAATGCAAGACTGACTCCAGAACCAGTAAGCTATCTGTTGCAATGGTATTAGAGTGAGAGGTAATATTGTTAGTTTGACAAACTTCCAGCTACCACTTTGAGACTTGTTGAGAGGCAAATTACATCAATAATTAGTTAATCAGGAGTTAGTTGTGTAGTAGGTCTCTTGCCCACATTCATCTTCATTTGGTGTTGATCTGTCTGTCTTTGACTGACATATGCAAACAGCATAGTGAGCAATTACTTTGGTAGCAATGTGCATTTCTCATTTAGAAAGGAATTTGGGGAACTTCGGATGAGTCTTATATCAGTGAAGCAAAATCACTTAGGAATAATTTCATGTATTCATTGATTTATTTCCTAGATGTCTCAGCCAGATGTCCTCTTACTTGTTCAAGATTGTTTAAAGAACAGTGGTAAGGCCAAATTCCACATTTTAAAATTTTTATGTTTATAATTTGGATATATCCTATCTCTCAAACTTTGAAAATAGCAAGGCATGCTTTTAAAATTATTTTTATGGGTAATATCCAAAGCAAAAAGCAAAGCAAATGCCCATGAATTATTAACTAAAGTCCTGTTAGTAGTTCTACTATGCAGAATAACCATTTCATAAGTAAAGCTTTTAGCTTGATGACATCGTCACTATTTATAAAGATTAAATGAGTCCTAGATGTGACTAAGAAATGCAAAATATGTAAAATGTACTCTTGAGGGTAAAACTAAAGGATAATCTGTTTTTATCAATGATTAAAATCAATATTTTACCAACAGTGAATAGGTGTAACCCAACCCTGATTAATGAATCCGCAGTTGTGCCCATTTAGGTTTATCAGTTGTCTAATATAATGTCCAGCTTGGGGCTTTATGGCTTTTTGTGTTTTACATAGTCCTCATGAAACTGTGTCATCTCTTGAATTAGTCATCCCCATCTTCCTTGTTTTGGTTAAATTTTGTCTTCAATCAATACATATTTCGACACTGAATATTTTAGTAGCTTTTACAGCAACTTTGTTTTTAAATGTATTACCTTTATTTCTAATTGTTATCCATGTAACATTTGAATTTTCTGATCCAATGATGTAGTCACTTCTAATGAAACATTCACTTTACAAACTAAGGATTTTATATTAATGTGATAACTTGGTTTTTGAATATAATATTTTTTCCTTTTCAAGTTATTTCAGAGCATTATTTAGTAGTGGTCTTTCAAAAGACTCACAGCTAAGGGACAACTGGTACTTGTACTTTATCTGGTTCTGCTTTTAAACAAAGCTTTGATTAACCCACTTAATATTTTTTTTCTTCTTTCCTCAGACTCTTTTATTGATGTCGATGCAGACTTCCATGCTAGGGTGCCAGTGGTGGTGTGCAGAGAAAAGCAAAGGTCTCATTTCTTTAAGCTGTTAATTTATTAACTATCAACTCACCAAAAGCACAAGTTCTTTACTACATTCAATTTTTAAAATTATAAGCTTTTTATTTGGTTATCACACATGGTTCCTACTAACATTCTCCCTATACTTTTGGCATTTGATATGAAGGGGGAAAGTCCTATTTTAAAAATAATAAAATGACTTAAAAGAAAAATATAGGAAGGAAGCATTTCAGCCCATTTCAACTTGTTAAAAAACAGCCTTATTAAATGGTTACTTGCTATAATCACCTGTATTTGCCATCCTTTTTAGCAGCATTTATGGCAGTGCTGAGTAACAGTGTGACCTCTCGGGTTTATCTCTCTCCCTCCCTCTGTTTGAAAGTATTACTGTCACTACTGTAAATGGGTGGTTTATGGGCTGTAATGATTGTTCATTAGGCACATTCCTCCAGCTCTCAGGAAAACACTCTTTTATTGTTACAGAGATGAATCACACTCCCATTTGAAACATTTTATAATATTTTCCTTATTTGCATTTCCCCCCAAAAAATAATTTTAATATTTGAAAACAGAATTATGGATCTGAAAAATAAAGTTTACTCAGAAAATAGCCATGATATCTTTTTTGTAAAGAAAATTTATTAAATGACCCATAAAGATGTAGTAAGTTTTTTTCACTTTTAAGCTTTTTCTTTTTGAAGTATTTATTATCCATGTATATTAGTTGTTGGCATAAAAGACACTTTCAGACCTGTATAACACTTTTTTCTTTTTTTCTTTCCCATCCTCATCCCTCACCTCTCACCAGTGGTCTTCTGTGTAAAGTGAGCGCAGGAAATGAAAATGCTTGTCTAACAACAAAGCATTTAACTGCCCTTGGAAAACTAGAACCAAAGCTGGTTCCTTTGGTGATTGCGTTTAGGTACTGGGCAAAGGTAGGCTTGAGTTCTTTATGCATGAATATATTCTACATATAGTGTAAGCAGTATGCTTTAATTTTTACTTAATTTAATCTTCAGTGTTCAAATGCAAATTTATAGACATCAAAAGAGAAAGGCATCTGAATTTTGCAATAGAAACATGTACAGACAGAAGATTCAGTGTTTCTATTTCACTTTAACAGTATTGCTCAAAAGATCAAAATGATTTATAGGGCTTATTAAAAATCAGATTTGTGGGTCAAATCTCAGAGGATAAGGCCCAGGAACTTACCTTTTAACTAGTTTACCACAGTGGTTGTTAGGCAAAGGAAAGTTGAGCTAAAGCTTCTCATATCATATCCAATAACATACAGAGAGACTGCAAAAAATAGAAGATACTCTCTGATCTTGTTTACATTTCCATAATGTTTTAAATATATTTCAATTAAAATACTCAAACAGTAGAAGATTTAACATTCTCCCAAAATGTAAGGTTGAGTCATGATTATAAAATTGAGATTCTGTCGCTTGAACCTGGGAAGTAGAGGTTGCAGTGAGCCGAGATTGCGCCACTGCACTCCACCCTGGGTGACACAGCAAGACTCTATCTCAAAAAAAAAAAAAAACATTGAGATTCTGTGTATGTGCTTTTAGAGATAAGCAAAAGCTTTACTGATTCAGGTATATCAATAACAATAGATACTTCCTGTTTCTTGGATCCTGAATGAACAAAGGATTTCCCACTCTCCACTGGGTAAATTATAATTATAATATGCTATCCTTTGAAAACCACCACCTGCTTCATCACTAAGTAGAATGTGCCTTTTTAGTTGTTATTTCCATTAGTGATGATGAGTTTGTCCACATTCTCTCCCCCCACCAACCTTTGTGACCAAAGCATGCATATGCAAGACGCTATGGGTTAGGGTAAGAGGACCATTCAACTGGCTTACATTTGTAACTGAACAAATATTTTTAATTCATTAACATGTATTCTAACCAAATGAATGAATTGACCATGTATATCAAAAAATAAAATAGGAAATAATATTTTAGGGCCATCCACAAGTGAGTATGGTTAGCAGGATTAAATATTTGAAATTGAAACTATCACTTAAAACCACAATATGTGGTTGCTGCAAAAGTATAAGGAAGTTGTATATTTTGTAACTGCTATTTTCGTCTGAAGAATTACCGTAAATCATGTAATAAACAAGAATGAGGTTACAGGTTTTAGGCCAAATCGTGTAAATGACAAATTCATACAAAAAGAATGCTTAACTTTCTTTTCTCTTGTTTGTAGCTTTGCAGTATAGATCGCCCTGAAGAAGGAGGTCTGCCACCTTATGTGTTTGCCCTGATGGCCATTTTCTTTCTTCAGCAGAGGAAAGAACCCCTTTTGCCTGTATATCTAGGATCATGGGTATCAAACATTTTTTTGCTTATATCTCTGAACTGATTTTATTACAGGTCCACAATTAAATTTTACGTAATTTCAAAATCTAGACACCTAACCAGAACTGATAAGGATTTATTTATTCTACTAGTGTGAATACTCATACCTTTCACTGCTGAAATACTAATGTGTTTGATTTCAGTATGCTGCCCTATAACCTGCTTAGGGATATTATTACCTTTCTAGACTGCAGAATCTCTTAATTTTTGGAATATGTATGGTCCTGAGACGAACAAGAGACTGTGACCCTGTAAATTTACCATTTGGTACATTCTTTTTTTGGGTACAGTTTTCTAAATTGATACTTGAATTTACATATCACCTCCAGACAGACAGACTGTGGGAAGCATTTGGTACACTGTAACTTACTTTCTGTTTCTAATCTATTTCTCCCCGTAACCTGTAAAAAAAAAAAAAAAAAAAAAAATATATATATATATATATACGCACACACATATATATATATAAACATTGAGATTGCTACCTGTACCACAAGTTGCAGAACCTAATAGTCATCTCTTGAATAATATTTTAACATTATTTTTAAGATGAATTAGAATTCATGTGATCACTCTTTCTTTCTGGATAAATTAATGTTGAGTTGATTTGTTCAAATAAGATTTAAGAAGAGACCATCTGAAAGAGTCAAAATGATATTAGCTCATCCTCTTAGAAACCTTATTTTTAATCCCTTGGTATTACCTTGATATACTTTTATGTGTAGAAAGACTCCCATTTTATAGAAAGACCCCTTAGTGAAAAGCTTACTTTGACACATTGGCTATTGTAACTACTTTTCTTAATGCACACAGGTTTCTCTCATCATTTAAGGAGTTCTTAACAATGGGTACACATCAAAAAATATATTTAAAGAGAATTTTTTCCTTATACTTAATAAGCTGAGATTAAGCAGGGACTTTTATCTACCAGGCCCTGGGAGTAAAGACTGAAGTAGAATAACTCACTTGTAAAACTATCCTGGCATAAGGGATTATTGCATGCTGTGTATCCTGGTAACCTAAAGGTAGTTCTCTTTGTGCCTGTAGTATTGAAATGAGAGAATTCAGAGCCATGAGAGGGTATCTCTACCAGACTACTGTCCTGGTAGAAAAAAGAGCAAGAGAACAAAGTCAACCCTTAGTTGACAAATAACTCTTTCCAGCACACCCAAGTAGGAATCTGTGAAAGTCTTTGAAGTTTTCCTTTCACCTTGATCTAGGAGAGACAGAAATTTAGGATAGGATCAAATCAGTTGGACTCCTGCACCTAAAAAAACCCTGAAACAAGTTGGATAAGTTTATTCTACTAGTGTGAATACTCATACCTTTCACTGCCTTACTCGCTACCGTCTTACTGAGTGAGATCTGCTTTTTCATGTGTCTTGATCTTCTGTAAGTAGTCATCTGTCATTAACATGAGAATGCAGGAAAAAGAAAAATCTCTTCTGGTGATGAGATTCTCCTAAGGATACTTCAGAGTAGTACGGATACCCTTTCCTATGGCCAGCATATTATTTCCTTGTCAGTGATACTGGAAACTCTCTAACGTGATACTCAATTTGATTTTGATTGGATCATTTGTTTATTCATAATTTAATGACAAAAGCAGGTATGTGGTGATCAAACACTGGATTGAAATCGTTGGATCCGTTAAGGCATGCTACCACCTGAACCAAAATGATCCCGTGGTTTTCAGCATTTTAAACTAGTTGGGAAGTGAAGAGAAAGGAACTAATATTTATTAAGTATCTTTATGCTAGATATTTTACATACATTATTTCTGCAGAAAATCCAATGAGGTCCTCATAATTATGTACGTGAAAGTATCTAAAGGTTAATTCCTTCAAAATATTTAAAACACTGTGTATACTAGTCATTGTAGTAGTCCCTGAAGTACAAAGATAGACAAGACCAAATTCCCTGTCAAGAAGTTTAGTGTATTGTGCATGTGTTTTTGATCTGTCTTTTCACAAATCTTTTAGTCATTCTGTCCCAGCCTACCCAGATCTTTTCCATGTTGGAGACTCCAAGCCTCTCCGACCTTTATTCCCAATCAAAAATCCCATTTTATTGTCCTTAAATCTTGATATGATTGAGGTTAATCATAGTGAGTTGTGAATGAAGAATAATTTTATATTGTACAAACCTAGTCCTTAGCAGATATTCATACTTTAGAGATGCCAGATAATATAGTAGAAAAAAGGGTAATTTTCAGGTTTAACAGCACTGGGACTCATCTCCGTTTTGCCACTCATATCCTTGAGCAAGTTATTTAATCTCTGAGCCTCAGTGTCATACTGAACCTTAAATGAAATAATGAATGTAAAACTCCTGAAACAAGGAAGGAGAACAAATGTTATAGTCCTTTTCTTCTTCAGTAGAAAGTCAAGTTCTACTTATGGTGTGGAAGTGTGAACTCCTAATCAAGTGATCCTTCTGCAGATAACCACTATAAACTCTGGGCAAAACACAGAAACAACAGCATGAATATCCTGCAGGCTGAACAAATGCTAACAGGCTTTAGAGGGGAGTCAAAACTTGGAGCAAATGACCAACACAGAGTGAGTCTCCTGTTTTTCTGTAGCTCTACCCCTCAAGGCAGCTCTGATTTAAAACAAAAATCAGTCCTCTTCCTGGCCAGGTGAACCAGGGCCACCAGCAGATAAGGGGTACAGGAGGAGGAACTGAAAGGAAAGATAACAGAAGTGGAACCCTTAAAACCCTTAAAAAGAACCCTGAGTATAAAAACTCAGGATGTCTCTGGCCAACTCCTGAACCAGTTTAGTTTGGCATGAAAGGAACCCGGAAGTTGTCACTCTCATCCTCATAAGAAAAAAAAGACTGAACAAATGGAAAATCAACAGTCCTTTTTGGATCCATCAGATAGTTGATGTCATGGGCAAACCACTGCCCCCAAAATTAGAGAGCAGGGTAATACAGTGAAGCACAGCTTACCAGAGCAGAAGGCCAGGAGCGGAATCCTGCCACTGAAGCCAATACTAGGGTAGAAAAATTTTAAGTGTAATTGACAAATTTCCCAAGGCTCAGTTTGGACAAGCTTGAGGGTTAAAAATTTGTCCCATGCTTAGGAGGGCTTCCTCAGACTTTTGTGTGAGTTATACCTCCAGGAATCCCACTAAGTTCTGAGGGTAAAGACCTGAGAAAAATCTCCCAGTGCTTCTGGCAGGATGAGAGGAAAGGTAGCCATTTAGAAATAATGTCCAGAGCATTCTTTTATTATTGAAAACCTGCCCTCCAGAGGTACTATTTCACTGAAGCCTAACCACCTTGGGTTTTACTAGCCAGGAGAAGGGAGGTACCTAACTCCACCCCTCTAGCCTTCCTTTCTCATCTAAGTAGGGGTGGTAGTAGGAGGACTGGGAAATACTTAGGAAGGTCACAGTCTAGGGGCACAGGCTCACTAAAAGACTGAGACCTAATCTTAGGACTATACAGTGTTTCCCCTCTCCAGGAATCACAAGGTCTGAACTACAAGTCTCAGACCTTTTGTAAGAAGTCTTTAGGGAAACACAAAGGCAACAAGGGAGACAAAAACAAGGACACCAGAGGAAGTTTCAGCCACGACAACTGCAGAAAACAGTAAACATCCTAATTCCTAGCCAGATAAACAAAACCTCATTCTAAAAGCCTGTTTACCCAGTACATCATGTCCGGCTTTCAACAAAAAATTACAAAGCATGCTAAATGGCAAAAAGCACAGTTTGAAGAGACAGCATGTATCAGAACTTAACTTGGATATGACAGAAATGTTGAAATTGTCAGACCAGTAATTTAAAATAATAATATGCTAAAAGCTGTAATGGAAAAAATGGACAACATGCAAGAATAAATGGGTAATATAAGCTGAGAAGTGAAAACTCTAAAAAGATTTAAAAGGAAATGCTAGAAATCCAAAAAATTGTAACAGAAATGAATAATGCCTTTGGTCTCATTAGTCGACTAGACATAGCCAGGAAAAATTAGTGAATTTGAAGTGATAGCAACAGAAAATTCTCAAACTGAAAAGTAGAGAGGAAAAAGGAGGAGAATACCTAAGAACTGGGTCAGTTAGTCAAGATTGAAACGTATGTATAATGGGAAGACCAACAGGAGAAGAAAGAGAAAAAAGAACAGAAGAAATAGTTGAAGGACTAATGACTGAGAATTTTTCAAAATTTTAATGCCAGACTCCTAAACCAGGCCTGTGTGGGTCAGACTGAATATAGTTAGGAGCCAAGGTTTAAAGAACTGATCCAAGATCTGAGCCACAGTGTACTGGAGGTGGGATAATTTCCAGTTTGCCTAAACAAGTTAATTACCTGCTGCTAAAACAAAAACACTTTTTGGAGTAAAATAAATGATTCAAAATTTTAATAATATAATATTTACAATGTCTAAAATACAATCCAAAATTGCTAAAAAAGAGTCGAGAAAGTGAGACCTACTCTCAAAGGAGAAGAAAATGAACAAAGGCAAACTCCAGGATGACCCAGATGCAACCGTCAAAGACATTAAAGCAGTTATTATAGCTATGCTTCATGACAGAGGAAATAATACACTTGGAATAAATGAAGAGATAGGGAATGTCAGCTAGAGAAGTAGGGAATATTCGAAGAACCAAATGGAAATTTTGTCTGAGTGGACAAACAGAAAACACTCAAATGTTAGACCTAAAACCAGTGATATCAGTAATCACCTTAAATATTGATAGACTAAATATCCCCACTAAAAAGCATAGATTACCAGAATTTATTTATTTATTTTTAACTTTCAGGTTCAAGGTACACATGCAGGCTTGTTATACAGGTAAACTCATGTCACGGGTTTGTTAGACAGATTATTTTATCACTCAGGTACTAAGCCTAGTTCCCAATAGTTTTTTTTTTTTTTTTGCTCCTCTCCCTCCTTCTACCCTTAACCTTCAAGTAGGCCCCAGTGTCCGTTGTTCCCTTCTTTGTGTCCATGAATTCTCATTATTTAGCTCCCATGTATAAGTGAGAACTTGTGATATTTAGTATTTGGTTTTTTGTTCCTGCGTTAGCTTGCTAAGGGTAATGGCCTCCAGCTCCATCCATGTACCTGCAAAAGACATGATCTTGGTTTTTTTATGGCTGCATAGTATTCCACGGTGTATATGTACCATAGTTTCTTTATCCAGTATATCACTGATAGGCATTTAGGTTGATTCCACATCTTTGCTGTTGTGAATAGTGCTGCAGTCAACATTCGCATGCATGTGTCTTTATGGTAGAATGATTTCTATTTCTCTGGGTATATACTCAGAAATGGGATTCCTGGGTTGAATGGTAGTTCTGCTTTTAGCTCTTTGAGGAAAGTGTTTCCTTTTTGCTGCAACCTTGCCAGCATCTGTTTTTTTTTTTTTTACTTTTTAATAGTAGCCATTCTGACTGGTGTGAGATGATATCTCATTGTGGTTTTGATTTGTGTTTCTCTAATGATTGGTGATGTTGAGCTTTTTGCATATGCTTGTTGGCCGCATGTGTGTCTTCTTCAGAAAAGCGTCTGCTCATGCCCTTAGCGCAAACTTTTTAAAGGGGTTGTTTCTTTTTTTCTTGTAAATTTGTTAAGTTCTCTATAGATGCTGGATATTAGACCTTTGATGTATGGTGTGCAAAAATTGTCTCCCATTCTGTGGGTTATCTGTTTGCTCTGTTGACAGGGCTGTGCAAAAGTTCTTCATTTTAACTAGATCCCTTTCGGAATGAATTTTAAAAGCAAGACTATATTCTGTCTGGAAGAAATAAATTAAAATGTAAAGACTTATAGGTTAAAAGTAAATGGATGGCAAAAGATATAAGTTGTAACCAAACGAGAGAGGCTGTGTTAATATCAGGTGAGATGGATTTCAAGCGAACAGAACATGCCAAAGACAAAAGGGACATTTTGTTAGGGTAGGGTCAATTCATTGGGAAGACCAAACAATCGTAAATGTTTGCACCTATTAAGAGAGCACCAAAATACATGAAGTAAAAGCTGCTGGAATCTATTCTACCATGAGACAAGGAGACTTTAACAGCCTTCATCAACTGACTGTGTTAGCTAAGCAAAAAATCAGTATAGGCAGTATAAACTGATAGACAATACCGATTGCCTTGACCTAATTGATATTGATAAAATACTATACCCAAAAACTGGATAATACATATTTTTTTCAAGTCCATATGGTACATTCATCAAGGTAGACTACATGCTGGTTCTTTTTGTTCTTTTGATTTAAGAAACAAGATTCCACTGTGTTGCCCAGGCTGGTCTCAAACTCCTGGGCTCAAGTGATCCTTCTGTCTTGGCCTCCCAGAGGAAGGCCTATGCTGGTTCTTAAAATAAGTCATAGTACATTTGAAAGGATTCTATAGATTAAGGAGGAATTCAAGTGGGAAATTATAACATCTTTTGAACTAAATAATAATAAAAATATAAGATATCTTAGCTTGGCATAGTGGCACACACCCTAGTCCCGGCTACTCAGGAGGCTGAGATGAGAGGATTGCTTGAGCCCAGAAGGTCGAGGCTGCAGTGAGCTATGATCACACCACTGCACTCCAGTCTAGACAACAGAGCAAGACCCCATCTCAAAAAAAAAAAAAAAAATACAAGATATATAAAATTTGTCAGATACAGCTAAAATAGTGTGCATAGGGCAAGTTTTAGATTTAAATGCTTAAATTCAAAGAGAAAGGTCTTCAGTGACCTAAAGGTCCACCTCAAAAAGCTGGAAACCAAACTGGGTCAAAGACCTAAATGTAAAAGTTAAAAACTCTGAAACTCCCAGAAGAAAACCTGGGGAAAAACCTTTTCAGAAAGGATTTCTTAAAATACGACAAGTATAAACCATATCAATAAAGAAGAACATTAAGAACTTCAACTTTATCGAATTCTAAAACTGCAGCTCTTCAGAAAACATCACTAAATAAATAAAAAGGCCAGCTACCCCGTTGAGAAACATCTTGAATACATACATCCAACCAAGAAACAATCACTACGCCTAATATTTTCAAAGTGTTTTCTGTGGAAGACTAGTTCAGTCTGTCAGCAAATCTTTACTGAGCAGTTACCATGGCCAGGCACTAACAATTCTGGGGGTTACTGTTAAAAGTGGTGAACGGGGCCAGGCATGGTGGCTCATGCCTGCAATCCCAGCACTTTGGGAGGCCAAGGCGGGTGGATCACCTGAGGTCAGGAGTTCGAGACCAGCCTGGCCAACATGGTGAAACCCCATCTCTAAAAAAGAGATTTATATATCTCTAAAAAATATGTGTAAGAATTAGCCAGGCATGGTGGCAGGCACCTGTAATCCCAGCTACTTGGGAGGCTGAGGCAGGAGAATTGCTTCAACCCAGGAGGTAGAGGTTGCAGTGAGCCAAGATCGTGCCACTGCACTCCAGCCTGGGCGACAGAGTGAGACTCTGCCTCAGGAAAAAAAAAAAGGAAGTGGTGAACAAAACATAATCCTTGCCTTTGAATTTATGCATCCACTGGGGGCAAGAGACTAATAAATGTATATGCAGTGGTGGTACTTTCTCTGAGGAAAAATAAACCAGGGTAAGGAGGACAGAGAATGATAAATGTGGAGCTCCTTAGAGAAAATGTTTGAGCAGAGCTGAATCAAGTGAGGAAGAATGAGTCATACTCTCTGTCACTTTGTTAGGGGGAAGAGCATTTTAAGCAGAGGGAATACCAGGTGTCATCTCTGAGTCAAGAAGATAGAAGAATCAGAGAAGTAGAAAAGGGCCAGGTTACTCAGGCCCTGGAAAGGAATGCATGAGTGATTAGAAGGATCACTCTTCTAAACCAATGAAGTAGCCCATTTGGTATAAAAATACATTTGGGAGATGTGATGTCACATCCATACTCCATCCCGTATTATTTTGTTCATTAACCTGTTTTTTGTTTGTTGTTTGTTTTTTGTTTTTGTTTTGAGATGGAGTTTCGCTCTTGTTGCCCAGGCTGGAGTGCAATGGCACCATTTCAGCTCACCACAACCTCTGCCTCCCAAGTTCAAGCGATTCTCCTGCCTCAGCCTCCCGAGTACCTGGGATTACAGGCATGCGCCACCACGCCCAGCTAATCTTGTATATTTAGTAGAGATGGGATTTCTCCATGTTGGTCAGGCTGATCTCAAACTCCCAACCTCAGGTGATCTGCCCACTTCGGCCTCCCAAAGTGCTAGGATTACAGGCGTGAGCCACCACGCCTGGCCTGTTCATTAACCTGTTTTAAAGGCTGTGATGAATCCCATCATACAATGAAGAAACCTGTTCAGCTCTGTTTGACATTCCACGAGCCTTTTCAGCCGGACCATTTTCTTTTGCATTAACATTCATTAATAGCACGTAAAATGTACTTTGAAAATGTCCAGCATAACCAGAATTAATAGTATTTAAAATTATTTTCTAATTAACTGGATCTAGTTCTTGTAATTTTCATTTTCTAGCAATATGGTTGTATTTATTAAGCAGTTACTATGTGCTGTATGCTACAAGCAGATACTACATCTATCTGAGTGCCTTATGGTCATTTTTTAAATATCATAACCATCCCATGAAGGAAGTCCTAGTGTTACCCTTTTTAAAGGAACCTGAGGCCTACAGAGAGTAAGTACCTTACCCAAGATCGTACAGCTAGTATATGAAGGAGCTGAGATTTGGGACCAGGCAGTTTTACTTCAGAACCCATGACGTCAGCCACTAGGCCATTTTGCCTACTCTTAGAATATTTACTGAGGAATTATTTCACAAAGTCACCATTCCTTTAGCAAATCAAAGCCTTGTTTTTTACTTTTAAAAATATTTTTAAATGTATAGATGCTAATTATATCTTTTGTATTTTTGAGGAGCTCTGAGTATTTTTTTATTCCAAGATTAGTAGGCTATGTTTGATATAAAATTATTTCTATCTTATTTTAGCATGTGTCTAATTTTTCCTAGATTGAAGGATTCTCATTAAGCAAACTGGGGAATTTCAACCTTAAAGACATTGAAACAGATGTTGTGATCTGGGAATATACGAACAGTGCTGCAGGGGATACAGACACAGCCAAAGAAGAGGCATCCAGAGAAACGCCCATTAAAAGGGGACAGGTCTGTTCTCGTTTGTTTCTAGTTGTCAATTTCAATTGCCAATTGTGAAGTTTGTGGATTAGTCGGCCTTGTCTTCTTTCCTTAACTATCTTAACTATTTCATGGCTCTTTCGTTTGCCAGTCTGTTTAGTACCTTGAATCAACAAGTAATGAGAAAAGGTTTAAAAAAAAGTTAGATCACTAAATCCACAGTTACTTATGTAGTTTCTTTGTGCCGGGTCCTTTGAAAGAGACTCAGAATTCAAAGGTAAATCCGTATCTATCCACAAAGAGCTTAGTCTTAGGTGGTATTATGAGGTTTAAATGTATGAAAGGTTAACTAGTTTTCAGTTACTAAAATTACAACGAATGCATATATGATTTAATGTACTGGTCCCATACTGTTGGGGGTGGGCAAGGGAATTTATGCACAAGAAAAGAATAGCCATTAGAATTTCAAACAAAAATCTCTGCAATGTCATGATCCTAGTAATAAAATAAGATTCTCTCCCAATAGGTGAAAGACCCCTGATCTTCCCATTACCTTTTGGGGTAAATTGACAGTAATATCCACAAAATTCTTGGATTCGAATCCCAGCTCTATACAAACAAGTCATGTCACTCCTCCAGTTCATGTTTTACTCATGCCTAAAATGAGGAGTTAGTGGTGAATCAGATTTTCCAGTTGTGTTTTCTAGAATCCTTGAATACTGGGAGGAGGAGGAGAGGGGTGGTTCCACCCTACCCTGCTGCCACCAGAACCACTTTTATCTGTGTCTTATTTGGAGTCTGTAGTGGAGAAGAGTATAGGCTGCGGAGCCAGAATGTGTGAATTTGTATCCCAGCTCGCCCACTTCCCAGCTGTGTGTCCTTGGGCAAGTGACTTAGCCTTTCTGTGCACCAGTTTCCTCCCTACTCATGGGGATAATATTGGTACCCTCTCATAGGGTTACTTACAGAATGCTTAACTCAGTGCCAAGCATGTGGTGAGCACTCAGTAAATGTTAGCTGCTATTCTTACTTTATTTGAAAAAGAAAATGTTCTCTGCTTTAAAGAAAACCAGTTTAAGTTCCTGTAGTCTAGCTATTTCAAAGGTCTCTCCAGTTTCATGGTACGGTATGATCGAGTCATTTCAGTGAGATGCTTAAAAATCCTTTTTAATGCTGCTATGGATAAAGAGGTAAAATGGAATACTACTTAAAATTTCTGGGGGGTTTATTTGTGTCCTCAAACTGTAGTGTTTGGGACCTAAACAACTTCCATTTTTAATCAGTTCTGCCTTGTAAAACCACCAGATGACTTTATATTACTTGACAGAACCTTTGTGGTTGAGAAAAATATACCACTGGTTTTGAAGTTTAATAAAGTATGATTGGAGACAAATTTGTGCACCTTGGAGGAAATTACTTTTCTTCAGTGTGAATTGTAGGAAAAGTTATTGCTGTAAATCCATTTAATGCTTTATTTTTACATTTTTATGTTATTTGGAAAGATTAATCATGCTGCCACTTCTGAAATAAAGTGAGCTCCAGACACTATGGGGTTGCATATGGTGTGCACTGTACTGAGATCAGGAGACATTGAGACATTGTTCTCATTCGGCCGCTACCGGGCAGTGCAACCTTCTGACAAGCCATGGGCACTCGTGGGGCTTCAGTTCCTTCTCTTGTCATATACAGGAGTTGAACTAGATTACCTCTTAAGAGCATCTTACAGTTGTGACATTGTGTTTCAGTGATATATGGATTTCTTGTACTTAAAAAGGCTATACCTACGTGAAAAAATACAGAGAGCAACCAAGTCTGCCGGATGCTTTCCCTTGTTTCTGATTTAATCCTCATAACTATCCTGTGTTATAGGTGGTATCATCCCTACTCTGCAGATAATGATAGCGACCATTTTTTGAACACTGTGTGCCAGGCACTGTGCTAAGCACTTTACAGACACTATCTCACTCAGTCCTCCCAACAACCCTATGAGGTGGGTACTGTTATCCCCATTTTTCAGATGAGGAAACCCAGGCTTAGACAGATTATAGACCTTGACCCGGATCATACACGGCTAGTACATGGCAGAGTTTGGATTTCAAATCTCAGCTTGTCCCAATCCAAAGCCAGTTCTCTTAGCCACTGTGTTGTGCTACCAGTCTGAGAATGAAAAAGCTAAGTCACAGAGCAATTAATAAGAGATATGACGTGGCAGAATCTCTATTTGGGCCCGTATTTTCCCCTATCCTAAGTAATATGTACTTTCTAATATATTACATCACAGTTATGTTCCAACTTGTCGGAAGTCTGTAACTGTAAAACCAGTGTCAATCTCTGATGGCAAGAGTTATTTGACTTTAAAAATCAGTGGCCACTGACAGAGTCAGTGTGCTTATGTAGCTTCTCGGGGCAGTGAGAGGAGTGTTTTTCCTTTTTCTCTATGCCTTTAGCTACTGTCCATTTTTGTGTGTCTGTGACTATAAAGGTGCCTCCAGCAGCAGTAACAGGAAGAGTTCAGTGCTGAGAATATTAGCAACCTATGCACAGTCCTCTCCACCTGTTATTAACAGTTCAAAATTAGGAGTGCTGTCTGGTTAAATAAAACCCATCTTGTCTATTCCTGTGATAATGACTGGATTATAGCATACTCTAATCCTAATAATGCAGTGAAGTAATGCTGTTTTACCACAAACAAAATAGAAGTTAGGATTGATTTATCTAGATGAATTGTCAGGCTTATATCTTTGTTAAGGTTTTCCAGATTTTTAAAATTTGATACTTGAATGATCTTTAATTTTCCAGATTGTACTTGCATCTGAAATAACCTGTATGTTTCTCTTTGCTATTAATAGGTGTCATTAATATTGGATATGAAACACCAGCCTTCAGTACCAGTTGGGCAGCTCTGGGTGGAATTGCTGCGATTCTATGCTTTAGAATTTAATGTGGCTGATTTAGTGATAAGTATTCGTGTCAAAGAATTGGTATCTCGGGAATTGAAGGATTGGCCCAAAAAGCGCATTGCCATTGAAGGTATCTCAAAATGTTTATCTTATTCCCCCCGACTCTTTTTTTAAAGGGACCAGTCTAACAGCATGCTTTTTATTTCAGTCTCTTTTCAGCTCCCACAAGTAAGGTAGGCCTGCCCTCAAAGGGAAATAAATAGTTAGAATCTTGCATGTGTTACTGTGGGTCATTTCAAGGAATCAAACTGGTTTCACCCTGGGTTTTTAAAGTATAAACAACTTGAATAACGGCTGGCTGAGTCCTTGCTTTCTTTGTAGATTGCTTAACCACTTAAATGCCTAAAGTATGTTTTTCACAGTGATGTGTAAATCCCCCTTTCCTCTTTACCATTCTCACCTCTAGATTTTTAAATTCAGTCCATTTGTGGATTGTTGAAGTTGTTTAGTTTTGCAAAGGTGAGGACAATACTTTTTCTCGTCAAAAATGTCATTCTCCATTGGATTCCTCTCCAGTAGAGAGAATGAGTAGTTATTTTTGACATATCTACAGTAACATTTAGAACTTACTCATAAAAACACATTTTTAGTGAAGGCTCATTTAACTGAAATCACTTTATCAAAGACACACTGATGTGCCCTGTAGATACCATTAAATGAACTAGCTCTTCTCAGCTTTGCAAAGTCAGGAGGTTGAAACCCCTCTAGAAATCTTAATTCTCCTCCTTTAAATAATTTAAAGAACCTCCTAAATGGAATTCTCTTATTTTTGCTTGATTTTTTTTCAAGCTTTATGTTGCATAAGAGGGTTTTTTGCATTTTGCATAAATTCTGTGTGCAGTCATGGGGATCTCACATTTTTAAACCCTCCCCTGCAGTTTCTGTGGCTCAGCTCTTCTGGCCAATTGCCTAACCTGCTGGAGTTCTAGGGGAGGAGAAAAGATTGAGAGAAGTGGTGTCTCCTCCTGGTGCCTCCCTCTCACCCCTGAAATTCAGTCCAGCCAATTCAGTGATGGGGCTTCCCAGGGCAGAAGAGTGGAGGTAAGCTCGATAAACCGCAGGGCCTGACTGAGTGGGGAGGCAGAGCACTCAGCAGCAGAGCCTTGTGGGAAGCTCTTCCTTCCCAAGGGCCTGAGAGCCACGCTGATAACATCTTTTCTACCTCCACAGTCACAGAGCACAGTAGGGAGAAGGGGTACTAGTTCTGAACAGAATGGCTTCCCTTCATAGAGCAGATGTTTCAGAAAATATTGCTTTTTGTTCTTAAATTCTATTTTCTTACTCCCCATCCCCAGTTTTTTTTTTTTTTTAAGGCCTGTAAAATACAAGATAAATTTTACTGTTGTTTGTTGTCTGTTTTTATCTGCAGCAGGCTAAGTTTTAAAACATGAAATACAGTAGTATATGAAGAGATGGATTTTTTCTTTCTTTTTTTTTTTTTTTTTATTACAGATCCCTACTCTGTTAAAAGAAATGTGGCAAGAACCCTAAATAGTCAACCTGTGTTTGAATATATACTTCACTGTTTAAGGACAACATACAAGTATTTTGCTCTTCCACACAAAGTTACAAAATCCAGCCTTCCAAAGCCTCTGAATGCAGTTACATGTGTTTCAGAAGTCATAAATCATGATCCAGATGTGCAAACAAAAGATGATAAGCTTAAAAACTCAGTTTTGGCTCAAGGTCCTGGTGCTACCAGTTCAGCTGCAAATACCTGTAAGGTACAGCTACTTACTCTTAAAGAGACTGCTGAAAGCTTTGGAAGTCCACCAACAGAAGAAATGGGAAATGAACACATCAGGGTCCACCCTGAAAACTCAGACTGTATCCGAGCAGATGTTAACTATGATGATTACAAGGATGATAAAGTACACCATCAAGAAACAGGAAGGAAAAATGAGAAAGAGAAAGTTGGTAGGAAAGGCAAGCATCTGTTGGCTGTTGATCAGAAACGTGGAGAGCATGTTGTCTGTGGCAGCACACATAATAATGAGTCAGAGATCTCTTTGGATTTAGAAGGCTTCCAAAATCCTACAGCCAAAGAGTGTGAGGGACTTGCTACTTTAGATAATAAGGCTGATCTTGATGGAGAAATTGTAGAAGGTACTGAGGAACTAGAAGGCTCTCTAAACCACTTTACCCACTCAGTACAGGGCCAGATTTCAGAAATGATTCCCTCTGATGAAGAGGAGGAGGAAGACGAAGAAGAGGAGGAGGAAGAAGAACCTAGACTCACCGTTAACCAAAGGGAAGATGAAGATGGCATGGCTAATGAAGATGAATTAGACAACACCTACACGGGATCAGGGGATGAGGATGCCCTATCTGAAGAGGATGATGAGTTAGGTGACCCTGCTAAGTATGAAGACGTGAAAGAATGTGGAAAACATGTAGAAGGAGCTCTCCTAGTGGAACTTAATAAAATAAGTCTTAAGGAAGAAAATGTATGTGAAGAAAATTCACCTGTGGATCAGTCTGATTTTTTTTATGAATTCAGTAAACTTATCTTCACCAAAGGAAAGGTAATCAGTACCACCACTAGTCGTATATGGAACTAGGAGACTTTAAGGAATTTGAATGCATTTAATTTCAATTTTTATATACTAGGTGTTTTTCTATTTTGGTAGTGTTTAACAAGTTGGCCTTTCATTCTGATATGACTGCTCGCTCTCCTTTCCTCCTTAAGACTCATGAGAATTAGCAGAGGAAGGGAATGCTATTAGTAGTGAAAATAACTACCTCGTTCTCCTAATGATACCATAGGATGTCCCCAACTCTCAGATCATTTGAGCGGACGCATGTTACATTTTCATTTCCTTTGGAAAGTGAATAGGAGACTTATGTACTTTTAAAACATGATTCCAGACTCCTTTATTTGGCAAATAAAGTGTTAAGTCTTGTTTTGCTTTGCCATATTCCTACAGTCTCCTACGGTAGTGTGCAGTTTATGCAAACGAGAGGGTCATCTAAAGAAGGACTGTCCTGAAGACTTCAAAAGAATCCAGCTAGAACCTCTGCCACCGTTAACACCCAAGTTTTTAAATATCTTAGATCAAGTCTGTATCCAGTGTTATAGTAAGTTATTCACATTTCTTTTGATTTGTCAAAATATTAAATTGACATTTACTCGAGTCTTTAGAATCACTATCCTATTTAGGACTCTAAACATTAATAGGGAACAAGTCTATTCCATTCTCCATTGTATCCACAAGTGTTCCATGTCATGTCTGTTCTGTTTGGGACATGCAATAATTGTCAAAGAAAGATGAGGAAAGATGCAGGGAGGATCTTTTTCATTTTTTATTTTTTTAATTTTTTGAGACAGGATCTCACTCTCTCACCCACACTGGAGTGTAGCAGAGCAGTCATGAGTCACTGCAGCCTCGACCTCCCAGACTAAAGCGATCCTCTCACCTCAGCCTCCCAAGTAGCTGAGAGCACAGATGCATGCCACTATGCCTGACTAATGTTTTCATTATTTGTAGAGACACAGTTTCCCTGTGTTACCCAGGCTAGTCTTGAACTCCTGGGCTCAAGCAAGTGGAGGATCTTTTATTTTTCTTTTAATGTCAAGTGTCTTCTGTATTTTCTTTTATTAACAGCATAGTTGTTGCATCAAGATACATAGCAATCACAGCAGGTTTCTTTTTTTGGAGGGTGATAGGGAGACAGGGTCTTGCTCTGTCCACCAGACTGGAATGCTGTGGTGTGATATCAGCTCTCCACAGCCTCTAACTCCTGGGTTCAAGCAATTCTTCTGCCTCAGCCACCCAAGTAGCTGGTATTACAGGCGTGCATCACCACACCCAGCTCATTCTTATACTTTTTGTAGATACAGGGTTTCACCATGTTGGTCAGGCTGGTCTCAGACTCCTGACCTCAAGTGATTCACACAGCTCCGTCTCCCAAAGAGCTAGGATTACAGACTTGAGCCATGGCACTCGACCTGCAGGTTTCTCTTTAAAGCTTAGTATTAAATATTAAATATCTTTCCCCATTTAAATTTTCCATTACTCTGCCAAGAAAAATTTTTTTTGTTTGTTTTGAGACAAAGTCTAGCCCTGTCACCCAGGCTGGAGTGCAGTGGTGCGATCTCAGCTCACTGCAGCCTCCGCCTCCTGGGTTCAAGCAGTTCTCCTGCCTCAGCCTCCTGAGTAGCTGGGATTACAGTCATGCACCACCATGCCCGGCTAAATTTTTTTTTTTTTAAATAGAGATAGTGTTTCACCATATTGGCTAGGCAGATCTCAAACTCCTGACCTCCAGTAATCCGCTCGCCTCGACCTCCCAAAGTGCTGGGATTACAGGCGTGAGCCACTGCGCCCGGCCAAAGTTTAAAATTCAAGTTACTTGAAGCCTGGACACACGTCCCTGGCTAGCTGGGCTATGTAAAGGTTGGTGGCATTATTCCTCCTGCTGTGTAAGCAGATCCAGGCCCCAGAAAGAAGGGACCAGGTTATATAATAGTTTTTGAAAAGTTTGTTACAAAAATGGATGGCCTGTTATAAGCCAGGATACAAAGTAAGGATGAGGATAAGGGAGGGACATTTTCTGAAGAGTCTCAGTTCATAATTTACCCAAAATGGTTGGAAGAGAGGGTAGAATCTCAATATGAATTTCAAAATACTGTCTGTGAGGGGCCAGAAGTTGCCTTGCTGAGGATCTTTGTAGGCCTTAAAATAAGAGTACTAGCATTTCCCAACTGGCATCCTTGGAAATGTTTTTCTAGATGCAGTGAATACTATTTCATCACCAGAAGTATACCCAGGCCAAGTAGGGAATCATGCCACACACTCCCTTCTCTCTTAGGGACGGTCGATCTCCTTTAGAGATTTCCAGGACACATTAGCATAATGAAGGTACCTGAGAAATATTATTTCTAAAATGTGAACATAGAATACTTTTTGAGTAACACTAATGAAGAGCCTACATAACAGCCCTTTAAGGAACACGAGTTTGGGGAAGCATTGGTGTAGAGAGGCTTAAAGTTTTACAAAAAGAAAACATTTCAAGGAGAGATGTTCAGCTGCTTAAAATGAAGGAGCTTGTTTCACATGGCTTCATCGTAAGGTGTTCACCTGTGCCAGAAGACACATGTTCTTCACCAGTGCTTTTTTTTTTTTTTTGAAACTTTTTTTTTTTTTTTTTTGATATTATGAGCTGTGAAAAAACTAGGTTCTCCTTAGGGAAAAAAAATACATGCAAATGCTCACAAACTTTTAAATTCCCACTTTAATGGGGTAGGGATCCCTGAAGGCCCTTTCTGTAACCCTGGTGTCGTTCAGGAAACCCAGGTGGAGATCCCTGTTTAAATTACTTTCCATTTCAAGAGCACTTCTTAGATTCTTTAAAAAGGGATATTTTAAATTTTACATTACTGTTAAAAAATTAGCCAGGTATGGTGGTACATGCCTGTAGTCCCAGCTACTCGGGAGGCTGAGGTGGGAGGATGGCTTGAGCCTGGGAGGCAGAGGTTGCAGTAAGCTAAGAACACACTACTTCACTGCAGCCTGGCCAACAGGGCCAGACCTTGTCTCAAAAATAAAAAACAAATTTTACCTTGTTAATGCTGTCTACTGAGAAGATACAACAATTTAGGAATTTTAAAATTTAAGCTTATAAGTTTTATTTTCTAAAAAATAATTTTTTTCAGCTTTTTCGAAGAGCATCAACAGTCTTATTTTGTCAATATGTCTGTTTATCTTTAAACAGAGGATTTTTCTCCAACAATTATAGAAGAACAGGCTCGTGAACATATTCGGCAAAACCTAGAAAGTTTCATAAGACAAGACTTTCCAGGTAAATGATTTATTTTTTATTTTTAAGAAAAGTACTGTGACTTTTCTTCCAAATGAGTTCTTGTGTTATAAGCACACTGATTTTGAGAATCAGGGTTTCCGTTGTTTTGTGATATACCCAGGATGGTCCTTGGTCTGCCAAATCCTCGTTTACCAACAGAAACAGTATAGGGTTTATTCTAGCGAGTGCCTAGTGAATTTCATTGAATGCTGTGTTTAGAGTCAAAGTTAAGCTTACATTATTAAATATTTTGAGGTGATCTAACATTTTCCTTGAAATGTCTTTGCATTTAAGAATAAAGAAGCACCTGGTAATCTTTCTTGCCATATACAGCTTGTATGTAAGGGAAGCTTTGAGAGAAAAAGATTTTAGAATAAATGCCCAGTTAATCAGAGAGCATAAGTGTGAGATTAACATAGGATAGTTAAACAACTGGGTATGTTTGATTCATGAGAGGGCCATTTTGATCAAAAATTAAATGTACTCAGGTAATTAGTTATTACTTTTCATATATCCCTAACAGGAACTAAATTGAGCCTGTTTGGCTCCTCCAAAAATGGATTTGGGTTCAAACAGAGTGACCTTGACGTCTGTATGACAATTAATGGACTTGAAACTGCTGAGGTACAGTGACCACATAAAACTTCCATTTGCTGTGGCAGTGTGATTTAACCAATCTAGACTGACATGACAGCTTGGTATTTTCCAAATTGATCAGGGCATACCATATAGAGTGTGCTGTTTGGCACAGTCTCTGGCCAAATACATTAAGAAGCTTAGAAAGGTTGTGAGGAATGTGAGGAGTAGAAAGGTTATACTTTCACCCTGTAGCAAAAGTGGATTGGAAAGTGATGCCTGGGAATTCTACATAGCCAAACCAATCTCTCCAGTGTCCCATTGGCTTGGCTACTGTGCTGACTTGGATCACACACCCACATGAGGTTATCTATAAAGTTTATTACCAGACAGGCAGTGTGGTAAATGATAAGAGTACTTAACCTTATAGTCCAGAGACCTGGATTTGAGACAAACTTGGTTTCATCAGTACCTAAACATGTGGTCTTTGGTAAATAATCGATAAAGTATAATATCTGTTCCTCCTGCCTCTGCTAATTTTTGTACACATTATCATGGATCATGTGGGTCAGGAGTCAACAAACGATGGCCCTTGGGCTAACTTCACCCCCTACTGCCTGTTTTTGTAAATAAAGTTTTATTGGAACAGAATCACACCCATTCACAAATGTAATGTCTATGGCTGCTTTCACTTTGTAAGTGCAGAGTTTAGTAGTTGTAAGAGACCATATGGCACGCAAAGCAAAACAAGCTTGCCAGCCCCTGGGATATCTGAAGGCATTTATAAAATATAAAATGCTATATAAAGGTATAAAGTCTGGGAAGTGCTGAGTCCCTATTCTTTTAAATCCTTAACAGCAGTCCAAATGCTCGATATCCAAATGAATGATGCTGCTGTTGCTGAAAACCTTTTTATACCTTTTCTTAGTTTCAAGTCTTTCTATTTTGAGGATGTATCTGATTTGGGAAAATAGTCAAAAGCAATCTAGCCTGAATTTGAATAAAGTATATAAGCAAGATTGGCTCAACATATGGAATGACCCTATCATACATCCTCAAGGTTTATTTATTTATTTACTTTTTTACATGACTTATAAACTAGTTTTGAGAGCATTTCTAAAGTAACATTCTAAGTATGTTCTGGGATTTTTATAACCATCAAAAAGGCATATGTTGATAGAGTCAGCCCAGATGTTTTAAAGAATGATTTATTTGAGATACTATTTGTATTTGCTGTATGACTTTAGTTATATACATTATAATTCTGGCTAGTCCTGTAGGGAAATAATTTGAGCTTAATCACTCTCCACAGCAATTCATCAACTCTTAAACTCTAATGAAGGTCTACTTAGAATAAATGAGCTGGGGCACAGAAGCCTCCTCTTGTCTATTCTGGGACATGGGGTACATCCGAGTAATATTACGTGGAGGGGAAGAAATGAAGGTCCTCAGCCATGGTTCAGAGACGTTTTTGGAAGCCCTGGGTCCATAGACTTCCTGACTGAGTTTAGCCTTTGTTGCAAACCCAAAAATAATTAGGAAGTAGTGTATTTAGTGGTTTTTGTGCCCTCAGGTTATTTCATGTGAATACTGACTCTAATACCCAACTAGAAAGGAAAAATATATATATAGACTGACTTGAAATTAATTACATTATTTCTGAAGGTAATGGAAACTATAGCCAGTTTCAGAACCTGTCTTCCAGTTTTGGTTAAGATCTTTGTGCCTTCTTTGTTGCAGGGATTGGACTGTGTCAGAACTATTGAAGAATTAGCAAGAGTCCTCAGAAAACATTCAGGTACCTCTGTAAACTTTTTCTAAAAATATTTCTGACTTTTAATTAGTGTTTTATATAGTCTTCCCTCAGTATCCATGGGGTGTTAGTTCCAGGCCCACCCATCGCCCCTCACCCCTCCCTTCCCCAGCAAATAAAAAAAATCCCTAGATACTCAAGTTCCTTATATAAAATGGCAGATATACCTAATGTAAATGACGAGTTAATGGGTGCAGCACACCAATATGGCACATGTATACATATGTAACAAACGTTGTGCACATGTAACCTAGAAAAAGTAAAATAAAAAAATAAAATAAAATGGCATAGTATTTGCATATAACCTATATACATCCTTCCATATACTTTTAGTCATCTCTGGGTTACTTCTAATATCTAATACAGTGTAAATACTGTATAAATAGTGTTATGCTGTATTTTTTATTTGTCTTACTTTTATTGTTGTATCGTTAGTTTTTTTTATTAGTTGCTTTTTTCCCTCAAATATTTTTGGTTTGTGTTTGATTGGATATGGGGATGCAGGACCGACAGACATGAAAGGCCAATTGTATTTAGAGTTTACTAATGCCATGAAGCAGTATAGTGGCTCATTCATAGAATAATTGCAATATTAATGTCTTTTTTAAATCTTGTATGCTTAAGTATGAAAGACTGAGGAATTGGTGATAATTTATGTGCATATTGTTGCCTAGCTCAGTTTTATTTCAAGACAAAGCCTACACCAGACAGGCAAGAAAGTCTGTACATTCTTTTCCTTTGTTGGCATTGTATAAGTCAAAGTGTAGGAGTTGCTGATGGTGTGAAGTGTCAAGGAAGGCACCCCAAACTGGGCTTGTGGGTTGAATTTGCAGCTGTTCTGCTCAACAAGCTGTGTGTGACCGTGAACAAGTCCTTCACTTGAAGTGATCTCTTTTTTTAAGAAATGGGATCTTGCTAGGTTGTCCAGGCTAGTCTCTGAACTCCTGGACTCAAGTGATCCTCCCGCCTTGGCCTCCCAAAGTGCTGGGATTACAGGTGTCAGCCACTATGCCTGGCCTGATCTCTTTTTTTTCATTGATAAATTGAGAAAACTGAACTGGGTAATTTCTAGAATATTTACAGCTATAAAATGTATAGATTTTGTAAACCATGCACAGAATTGAAATGCTATTAACATATCCTTTTGTTGTCATGGCAGCTGTGGATACCGTTAACAGTGAAAAATCTTCTTTTAAAATGTAGTTCAGCAAACTTCTGTGCTAAGAACTGAGACTGAAAGTGAACAATATATGGCCCCTGTCCTCAGGAACTTAAAATCCATGGTCTGTCCATGAAAAGTTTTTGTACATTTTGGTTAGGAACAGACTTTAAGTCACAGCATGAATGTGCCCTGACACCTAGACACACACATACTTTTCTTTGGTCATTGAAGTAAACATTTCCCTTAACTTGGGAATTCCACCTCTAAAGATCATGTGTTTTGTTTTGTTTTGTTTTGTTTTGAAGGTTGTGCAAAGAAACTAAAGTACTAAGTTAGCATGACTATTAATTTTTTAGTATTGAGCTAGATTTATAACTTTGTGTTTTGAAATAATTTAATTTCACATTTAAAGGAAAGCAGCAAAAGTTGCATAAAGAGTTCCACATATAGCTTTTATTCAGATCCACCAATTAACATTTTCCATATTTGATTCATCATTCCATCTTTTGCTTGCTCTCAATTTCTTCCTGTACCATTTGAGATTAAGCTGTAGACATTATGTCCTTTCCCCTAAATACCTCAGTATATATTTCCTAAGAAGGAACAATGTTAAAAACAGATCATTTTTAGATTAGAAATGACTTTAGGCACACAGATGATGTATAATAATAATGGAATGCAGATTGCCTGGAACAAGAATTTCATAACAACTAGAGAGCTATGGTTAAAACTTCGTATCTTTCAAACAGTCTCCCCAGGTATTTTATTGGGTGCCTCCTATGTGCACAGCACTGTGTTGGATACTTAGGGATGGTGGAAAAGTTAAAAAATCTGTATGTTTTTCTTTTGAAAGCTTCCATATCTTAAGAGGTAAGGTAATCTTCCAAACTATGTAACAATGTAAGGTAATATTCAGTTAAATAACTTCTAAGAAGAGAGAATGTGGGAAAGAGTTGCACAGGGGAGGTTGATGGAAGAGATGGAGGTTGCTCCGATCTCGGATGATGGTGAATACGATTTGAAAAGGATGGGAAAAGAAATCATTTCTAAGTGCATAGATGTGAATGTGAGACTGTGGGTTATTTTGGAGAGCAGTGAGAAGATTGGTACATTTGGAGATTTTCAAATGGGAAATATTAGGAAATAAGGTGAAGTCTGTAGATATTTGGAAACACTGGAGTTTCTTCAGGAGGGAAAGGACCCAATAAAAGCATAACATAAGGTTTTTAGGCAGCTGGTGTGGTGTTTTAGGGAAAGTATAATCTAGATGACAGGGCAGCAGGACCTCAGCCAGGGTGCCGCTGGTACTAACAGGAAAATGATATGAGAGATTCCAAGTGGGAAAATTTCCTAGATTTGGTACCTACAAGTAGGAAGTAAGGACTGAGGTTGATATCTGGGTATTTGAGAACCAGGAATATTTGCAGAGAACCACCTGTGTGGAAGTGTTTAGTTTGCCATGAGCATATAATCTCCAAGAGTTAACATTCCAGAAAGCAATTAGAAATATGGGGTTGCCAGTCAGAATTGAAGATGAAAGTAAAACTGTTTTTTGCGTTGAAAGCCTTGGAGAAAAAGAGAGAGATTGAGAGAAAGAGACTAGACAGAAATTAAGAAAAGAGACTGAAAAGGAACTGGGAAGATATGCTGTGAATAAATCCTAGACTTGGGAGTGTTATAATGATCAACAGTGTCAAATTCCAGAATGGGAAGGATATGAAGAAAAGGGCCCCTGTCTAATTTAGAGGTGGGATAGCAAATAGTAGGTGGAGGTTCTGGAATCAGACTCTGGTTTTAAATTCTGTCTCCCCATTGCTGGCTGTGCAATCCCAGAAAGTCACTCAGCTTCATAACAAGCACTCATTTCCTCATCTCTAAAGTGGAAATAACATTTCTATGGCATTTAAGTTTAAGAACGATAATACATTAAAGTGCAAAGCCTAGCATATTCTAAGTATTCAGCAAAATGAGCTTCCTTGCCCCCTTTCCCCATCAGATTTTCATTTCCTCTGCCACACAGATTTTTTTCCTGAAATGTCTTCTACCTACTTATTTTGTCCTGTGTTCTATGATATGATTACTATGTATCTGCTTTCTAGAAAGCAGATACTTAGCTCTCTCAGTAGAAACTCAAACTCTGACATCTCAGAATGAGCTTATCTTTCGCTTTACTGCTTCCCTTCAGCAGCAACCAACTCCATTAATCTGCCCTTCCTTCTGAATCCTCTTTCATGGTTGTTGATATTGGCATCCTTGGAATCAACAAAACGGGTGAAATGATAATTAGCCTGACCCACACTAGGTTCAGTATAAGTTGGGAGTCAGTCTTACCTAGGTTTGAATTCCAGCTCCACAATTTACCAGCTGCATATTCCTAGGCTTGTGAATCTTTCTGGGTCTCTGTTTCCTCATCTTACAGATGAGGGTGATAAACCTAAGGATGTAATGTTTATAAAGGAGTCTTACATATCCCTGTCACACATTAGGTGCTCAGGAAGTGGTAGCGCTTACTCTTAAAGCCCTAATCCTCTCTTACTAGCTCTTGCTCCCCACCTAGTTACAGATGCTCTCAAACATGCCTTGCTTCTTCTGTGTATTCCCATGCCACCATGAAAATTCACACCCAGTTATTTTTCATAAGTGGTCACCCTGCCTCTATTCCTGGTGCTTCCAGTCTGTCCACTGCCAGGGGTATTGTCTAACTAGGTATGGTCAGTGATTCCTCCCAACTTAGACCAGTTCATCGGCTCCTCTTTGACTCTAAGGATAATTCTTAGCAAAATGTGTATGTTCTGTAGTTGGGCCCTTCCCAGTTTCTCCACCATCTCCTATGCCTTATATTCCATTCCCTCATGTTCATTCTGTAACCTATACAATTCTCTGGAACTTCCCTGAACATACCATTCTATTTCAGGCATCTATTCTTTTTGTGTAGTTTGCCTTGCCTGGTAAATTCCCTCAACTGCCACTATTTTTGCTGGGTTTTCTCTCTTTTTCAAAGCTTAGCTCAGGTAATTTCCTCTCTCCTATTGAAATTAACTCCTATTAACTTCATAACTTCTAGCTTTAAGGTGAGTAACTTGTTTGGAGGATGATTGTCCCTTAGGCTTTTCTCCAAATTAGATATAGTCACATGGAGAGAATAGGTGGGAACCACATACTTCAGACTCTGTAGTAGTTTCCTCTGTTTTGGTATTTGTCTGACTGACAGCTGTATACACATGCATGTACACACATGCACACATGTGTGTACATACGATCCAGTAAGTTCCCAGAGGGGAGTTACTGAGTCTTGTAGTTCTAGTATCAATGTGTTTAATAAATGTAAACTTTGCCATCTTCCCAGATGTTTGTTAATAATGGAATTCTTTGATGAGTCCTAATGAATGCAATGAAACAGGCCAAAGTTAGGTTTACACCATTTAATATTGAAACATTAACATAAGAGTGAGTTATATCTCCAGCTGCTGTGTTTAATGATAACATTTTATTTCCCAACTTAGGTCTGAGAAACATCTTACCTATTACAACAGCAAAGGTGCCAATTGTGAAGTTCTTCCATTTGAGAAGTGGTCTGGAAGTAGATATCAGTTTGTATAACACATTGGTAAGGTTTTTTTCAGGCTTTTTGTTTAGAGAGATAAAGGGAACAAATGTCTCACCTTGCAGAAACCTCAAGTTAAAGAAGACATTCATTTCATCTTAGTCAATCTTTCAAGAGTTGTTATGCTTACTTGCTGTGAACCTGGCAGTGTTCTGAGGCTGAGAATTCAAAGATAATTCAGATATGTTTCAGGGATTTATAGGACCTGTCTGACCCTTTGGGGGTGTTTTTGCAGAGAGATCTTATGTCTACTGAAAGGGAACTGATTGTTTATTTCGCCAGCCCTTATTTTCTAGATGTTCAGACCAAGGACATACAAGAGCCATGAGGTCAGATGTTACTTATGATTCTTTATTATTGTCTAGTAAGTTAATGAAGATTGTCTTTAGGGAAAAAAAGAAAAGGTTAATTTCAGTTGAAATGTCTTCTTCCTAAAATGAATCACACTGTAAACCTATTTAGAATATTCCAGCTTAAAATCTTTTCATCTAGGCTCGCCTGGTGGTTCATGCTTGTAGTCCCAGCACTTTTGGAGGCTGATGGGGGAGGATCACTTGAGCCCAGGAGTTCATGACCAGCCTGGGCAACATAGTGAGATTGCATCTCCATTATTTAAAACAACCACCACACACAAAAAAAACAAAAAAACCCTTTACACTTCATTGTTAGTCTTATAGTGTTATTTCCTTTTAACAGGCCCTTCATAACACAAGGCTTTTATCTGCTTATTCCGCCATTGATCCCAGAGTGAAGTATTTGTGCTATACCATGAAAGTATTTACAAAGGTGAGTATGCTTCCTATTGTGACTTATCAGGAAATTTCATTGCATCTTTAAACACTGTTGAAAACATAAATCTATTTTTTAATGAACTGTAGTCATGTGAAATGCATCGTGTAGCTATTTGGGAGACCCTATGAAGAAAGCTAAAATTTTGTTCTGAATTTTATACAATGACTTGAACTTGCATGTAGCCAACTGTCCACTGCTTTGCTAGGTTGGATTGGTTTTGCCTTTGAAAATGTGATTTTTATATTAGTCCTCAACATATGCACTTTACTTTTAGTGATAATAGAATGGATGCAAAGTTAGCAGAAAACAGACTTTTCCTTTATTCTTTGTTTTCCTTTTTTGTTTTCCTTCCATCTAGATGTGTGATATTGGTGATGCATCTAGAGGCAGCTTATCATCATATGCATATACTCTTATGGTGCTATATTTTCTCCAGCAGAGGAATCCACCGGTCATTCCTGTCCTTCAAGAGGTATTAGTGAATGAAATTGTATTTCTTCTCTGGAAAACTGGGTGCTCTCTGAGCCTTTCTCCTCCTCTAAAATTCTGTGGTTCTGTAGTTAATTTTTTTACCTATTTTCCTAGAAGTTTTTGTATCAATGCATTAAGTTTGTAATCCATACTAATAGTTTAAAAATTAATTTCAGATATACAAAGGTGAAAAGAAACCTGAAATATTTGTTGATGGCTGGAATATTTATTTTTTTGATCAAATAGATGAACTGGTACGTATTTTAAGAGTAAAGATTTTCCTATATCTTTGACTAAAAATTAGCTATACTACAGTGTAGATGGCCAACAACTATTTTATTGCTTGTTTTATTTATTTATCTTATGATAGTAACAAAAGTAGTGTTTACAGATGTTTTCTTTGATGTGAAAATATTTTTACTAAGCCAAGTGAATTTCTAGGGACTATATTTAGTATTTCTTTAATGCCTAATAATTCCAAGTGGTTAAGTAACTTTATTCCAAGTGAATATTTGTTCTATGGTTTTTGTACCCAGAGTTTAGAAAGACTTTCACTGAACTAAAGAGATCTAATAACCTACGTATCACCAAGGCTCTTAGAATCTATTTCTGGATCCTCCGACTAACGTGTTCTGAGACTTGACACTGAAAACTCTGAGCTCTTCTATCTCCAAGTCGTAGAGTAAAGATTAAAAGTTGTATAATTGAGCTCTAGTTAATTAGAAATAAATCCAAATTTACTCCCGAAGATACAAATGAATATTGATATTAACACTTCACTAAAGACCATGGTATCCCTTGTTCCCTTCTATTTCTAGCCTGCCTATTGGCCAGAATGTGGAAAAAATACCGAATCTGTTGGGCAGTTATGGTTGGGCCTTCTTCGTTTCTACACGGAGGAATTTGATTTTAAAGAACACGTTATTAGCATCAGGAGAAAAAGTCTGCTTACAACTTTTAAGAAACAGTGGACCTCAAAATACATTGTTATTGAAGGTACGAATACAATTAAACTTGAAGTTGAATAGATGATAGAGCTTGAACTATAAGGACATTGTTCTTCCTCCTTGCAGAGCTCTTCCAGCTGCTTGGGGTGTGCAGTGCCCCAGTCTCATTGTCCATACCAGGCCAACTTGTCTTTCCAGCCTAAAGATTTGTTTTTAAATGACTGAAGCCATTTCACCATGACAAATTTTTTTACTATTGTTGGACACATAACATACTGAAGAATAAGGCAGCAGTAGTGATAAGGCAGCTTCAAGAAAGTGAGACTTTTACAACCTTCCTGTTGGAGAGTTTGAAGAGTGCCACTAAGTGAATTTTCAAGATCTTCATTCGCTATTGATGGAGTTCACCTATAAGTAATTGTATATAAATTTTGACATTTATTTTGACCATATGGAAGCCTTTTCTTTTTCTATTTTTTTATTTTTTGAGATGGAATTTTGCTCTTGTTGCCCAGGCTGGACTGCAGTAGCGCTATCTCAGCTCACTGCAACCTCTGGCTCCCAGGTCCAAGCAATTCTCCTGACTCAGCCACCTGAGTAGCTGGGATTACAGGCGCCCGCCACCACAACTAGCTAAATTTTTGTACTTCTAGTAGAGATGGGGTTTCACCATGTTGGCCAGGCTGGTCTCGAACTCCTGACCTCAGGTGATCACCCATCTCGGCCTCCCAAAGTGCTGAGATTACAGGCGTGAGCCACTGCGCCTGGCCACCTTTTCTTTTTCTGTTAAAGGTAGTGATCTATTGGAGCCATTGATGCTAATAGTTGATTGTTTATTTCCAATTTGTGGGATTCTTATTTTGAGACAAAATGGAATTTAAATGCCTTAATTGAGAAATGACCTAAGAAATATTTTTTTAATTTTAATGAGATTTAAAAATTTTTTAATATATTTGTATCACATAAATAATATGGACTATTCTAAGTTGTGGTTTTATTATTATTTCTGCATATTGGCAGTATTAAGATACAGTGAACTTTTGTAAAATGAAATTCAGATCACAATGGGTTACAAATACAGTTTTGATTTTTTAAAATCTCATGTGTCAAACACAGAACTTTTGACTTACTTCTTTTCGTTATCACTGCAGTTCTTATCATCTGTCACTTATTAAGGTATTCCTTTTTTTTTTCTTAAGACAGTTTCGCTCTGTCTTCCAGGCTGGAGTACAATGGCGCTATCTTGGCTCACTGCAACCTCCACCTCCCTGGTTCAAGTGATTCTTGTGCCTCAGCCTCCCGAGTAGCTGGGATTACAGGCATGTGCCACCACGCCTGGCTAATTTTTTTTGTATTTTTAGTAGAGACGGGGTTTCACCTTGTTGGCTAGGCTAGTTTCAAACTCCTGACCTCAGGTGATCCGCCCACTTCCGCCTCCCAAAGTGCTGAGATTACAGGTGTGAGCCACCGCACCCAGCCTATTAATTCTTTTTTAAGTTTTGAAGGTTATTATTTTTTGCCTCTAATTTTTACATTACTTTCAGACAAGCTGTTAGTAATAGGCTAAACTAAAAAAGACTTCATTCATAATCATATAACCAGCTATTTTAGAATTGAGGCATTTCAGTGGTGATAGTAGTCATTTGCTTTTGTTTTTGTGAGGGACGGAGTCTCACTGTGTCGCCCAGGCTGGAGTGTAATGGCGGGATCTCAGGTCACTGCACCCTTTGCCTCCTGGGTTCACATTCCTGGGTTCTCCTGTCATCAGCCTCCAGAGTAGCTGGGACTACAGGCACACGCCACCATGCCTGGCTGATTTTTGTATTTTTAGTAGAGACAGTGTTTCACCATGTTGGCCAGTCTGGTCTCGAACTCTTGACCTCAGTTGATTAGCCCACCTCAGCCTCCCAAAGTGCTGGGATTACAGGCGTGAGCCACAGCACCCAACCAGTAGTAGTTTCTTTAACTGCACAGTAGCTAATATTGTAGTATCTCCACTACACCAAGCAAATAACCAAAAATACACATACGCATATAAAAATCACTTGAAGAAAGAATGACCAAACTGATGAAGGTAACCTTCTCATAGCAGTGATTATTGCAGGGTTAAGCTGAAGGAAGAGTCCTATACTTCGATAAACTTAGTCTCAATCTCAATATGGTACACCTGTTACTGTTCACTAGCAGCGTAACTGGCTAGTGGAAGATGCCTCTTTTTACTTTTTTACTTCTCTTGTGTATACTATATCCATGCAGTCCTTCATTTTCTCAATAAGAGGATTCCCGAAAAAAGGTCATCGCTTTTTTCTCTTTGCCTTCTTGAATATTGTTTTAGGGATGTAAAAAATAGAAGTTAGATATCTACACATAATGTCTAAATTATGAATCATTATGGGTATGTATTATTTTAGATCACTTATAAAACAGTATTTGGATTTAGAAATAGTGCTTTTAACCCCATTTATTTCATGA
Source organism: Trachypithecus francoisi (assembly GCF_009764315.1). Classification (NCBI taxonomy): domain Eukaryota; kingdom Metazoa; phylum Chordata; class Mammalia; order Primates; family Cercopithecidae; genus Trachypithecus; species Trachypithecus francoisi. Next base: position 11,422,678 of record NW_022681461.1, read on the forward strand.
GACAGTTTATTCAGATCTCTCATACATCTTTGACATTAGCACTGTTTTCATCATTCCTACCATTTTCTGGGTTATTTAACAAACAGTATTCCAAAACACATCATATATACAGCTATCTAAGATGTTTGAGATGCAGACATAGAAGATCAAATGAGAGTCTGTATTAAGCTTTTGCTGGAAATTGCATCCTGAGATCCAGGTAGCCAATGGCATGCCACTGGGACAGATGTATATTTCTGTGTGTTTTATCTTAAAAGTGTGTTTTGTAATCTCCATGATGAATTATTTTCTAAAGTGATCTTTAAGAAACTTCTTACATAGTGGGAACATTTAGTGCTAAAATGTTTTAAATGTATTTATAACTTCTATATACATCCAAAACTAGTGTCATTAAGTAGTATCAGGCTAATGTGTCTTCTGCAAACAGTATTTTGTTCAAAAATAGGCAGCCGGTCATAACATAAAGCGCTTTATAATGATTTAAATATAAAGCAGTACCCTCTATTCTGATGAACACTGTAGTGGAAAAACTTGCCTTATGTTTAGGAATATGTATTGCTTAGCTTTATTACAACTTTTAAGCTCATTTAACAGGTGTCATTTAAAACTTTTTTTTGCACTTCTTTTCTATGATGTGAATTTAAAACTTACTAATGATAAGCAAAGTAGATGATATCCTTGTCTTGTTTTATGAACTTATTGCATGAATAGTGGCATTTTCTATTTGATTACCTTATTTGCTCTTAAATTTTTTTGCCTAGATCCCTTTGATTTGAATCATAATCTTGGAGCTGGATTATCAAGGAAAAGTAAGTTACTTCATTTGTCAGTTTTATTTTTTATTTTACTTATTTATTTACTTTTATAATAGAGACAGGGTCTTGCTTTTGTTGCCCAGGTTGGTCTCAAACTCCTGGGCTCAAGCAATCCTCCTACCCCAGCCTCCCAGAGTGCTAGAATAACAGGCCCCACCAGGCCCAGGTAGTTTGTCATTTGTAATACAATCTCTTTTCCTTTTAGCCCACCTCATTGAGTTCTTACTCTTCTTTTTAGTGACAAATTTTATAATGAAGGCTTTTATCAATGGTAGAAGAGTATTTGGTATTCCTGTCAAGGGATTTCCAAAGGACTACCCCTCAAAAATGGTAAGTGTCTGTTGGAAATACAAAAAAAAAAAAAAAAGTGCCTAATTTGTACACATCACTTCAGTAGTAACTTAAACTTAAATGTTTAGAAAGTCGGTGAGTCGAGCCAAAATAAATGACTCTAGTACAGAATAATTCCCAGAGCCCCCCTTTTTCTTAAACATCCCTGGGTAAAGGCCATCAGAATAGAGAGAAATAGCAAGAATTGGAGTTTGGGTGGAAAAATTATTAATTTTGCTGCTGCTGCTTTTCCTTGTAACATGGCACCAGGGAAACATGTACCAGTTCTAGAGCAACTTCGAAAACAGAAAGAAAGTAAAGCTACACTCTAACACCTGAGGTAGCTTCCTAATAGAGAAGATGGATTTAAGGTTGTTCCATTCTTGTTCTCCTCTTTGATACCTTTTTTTTTTTTCCTGGTTATCTGTGCTAGCCTTCATAGGTGCATTGCTGTTCTGCCAGCATTTGGCTGGATGCCGGCCTTGGCCAAGCCCAGATTGTACATATCTAGAATCTAGATTTTCCAATCTGCTTGCAAAAAGTAGTAAATCCTCTGCTGGGACTAGGGGGATAACAGTGCTTCCTGTAGCAGACAGGTATCTCTTCTCATATAACTTGATACTCGAGTTTTTAAGGAACCACATTTATTGAAAACAAAGCAAAATTATGTCAAAAAAATAACTTCAGTGAGAGAAAAATGGCTAGGGACTAGATGGTCTTGTTAAGAATAATGTTATGTTTTTCTGCATTAATTTCCTTATAAAGACTTTTAAATGTTATTTTTAATTGACATAATTTAGGGAGCACAATGTGATGATTTGATACATGTATATGGAATGATGAAATCAAGTTAATTAACATATATATATCACCTCACCACTTTTTGTGGGGAGACATTTGAGATTTACTCCTAATTCTCTTGAAATATGCACTGTTATTGACTATAGTCACCCTGCTGCGCTTATTCCTCCTGTCTATCTGAAACTGTGTACCCTTTGACCAACAACCCCCATTCCCTCTCTCCTCCCAGTGAAGACTTTTAAAATTTAGCATAAGTGTTATTGTTTTATAGGCACATTCAGTGTTTGATTACATCTGGTTTTTGCTAGATATTGATGTGGCTTCTACACCAGTGCTTCTGAAACTTGTTAGAACAAATCACCTGAGGATTTTGTTAAAGTGCAGATTCTGATTCAGCAAGTCTAAGATCAGGCTCAAGACTGCTTTTCCAGCAAGCTCCCTGGGGATGCTCATGTTGCTGGCCTCCACCTTAATTTTAGTACAAAGGGGCTACAGGCTAGACCATTATCTTTCCTTTGTTCCGTTATTTTTCCTTCGTAGCCACAACTAAGCAAAGTAGCAACACATAGTTTTTTTTTCTTTTCCTCAATATAATCTGTGTGATGCAAATCATGTTTCTCAATTCATTAGGTTTTAGCCTTTTCATTTGATGAGGAGACAAAGCCTTTGTACCTGGCCTCAACTCCCTCCCACATCCTGGGAAAACTGACTCACAGGGATGTGTAATCCGCTTCTTTAGAAGTGTGCTTAAACCTTTTAGGGTTGTGGCTCGTGAGTGCTCTGCATGACTAAAAGGAATAAACAAAAATGGATTTAGTTAAAACTATCCTGAGTTAGACCTTGATAGTTTTAGATTTTGTTTGGAATTAAGCAGTATAAATAATATTTATTAAAAGTAATGTTATATCAACATTGAATTGTAAGATGACTGTTTAATATCTGGTTAGTTTTGTGTTCCGATCTCACATGAATAGTTCAGACTTTTATATATTTATGTTCTAGGAATACTTTTTTGATCCAGATGTGTTAACTGAAGGAGAGCTGGCCCCAAATGATAGATGTTGTCGAATTTGTGGGAAAATCGGACACTTTATGAAAGACTGTCCTATGAGGAGAAAGTAAGTAAATTTTCAAAAGGGGTGGTTGTGTTTTTATTTTCTTAATGTCCCAATTTTTAAATCAGGTACTATTATAACAAAGAAAATACACTTGTGTGAAATCCAGCAGTTTTCAGATACATTTAAGTTTTTTATTTTATTTTATTTTATTTTATTTTATTTTTTTGAGACGGAGTCTGGCTCTGTCACCCAAGCTGGAGTGCACTGGCCAGATCTCAGCTCACTGCAAGCTCCGCCTCCTGGGTTCACACCATTCTCCTGCCTCAGCCTCCCGAGTAGCTGGGACTACAGGCGCCCGCCACCTCGCCCGGCTAGTTTTTTGTATTTTTTAGTAGAGATGGGGTTTCACCGTGTTAGCCAGGATGGTCTCGATCTCCTGACCTTGTGATCCACCCGCCTCGGCCTCCCAAAGTTTTATTTTATTTTTTAATGAAATGAAGTGATTTAAAACATGACTTTAGGCCAGGTGCAGTGGTTCACGCCTGTAATCCCAGCACTTTGGGAGGCTGAGACGAGTGGATCACCTGAGGTCAGGAGTTCAAGACCAGCCTGACCAACATGGTGAAACTCCATCTCTACTAAAAATTAGCCAGGCATGGTGGTGGGCGCCTGTAATCCCAGCTACTCGGGAGGCTGAGGCTGGAGAATCGCTTGAACCCAGGAGAGGGAGATTGCAGTGAGCCAAGATCACACCATTGCACTCCAGCCTGGGCAACAGAGCGAGATTCTGTCTCAAAAAAAAAAAGACCAGGTGTAGTAGCTCACGCCTGTAATCCCAGCACTTTGGGAGGCCAAGGTGGGCGGATCCCTTGAGGCTAGGAGTTCAAGACCAGCCTTGCCAACATGGCGAAAAGAGGAAACAAAAATTCTTCCTTTTTACAGTAGTGAGAAGTTCAGAATCATTTTAGTCAGTGAACAAAGGAGCTCCTTCAGGAGCTCAGTGATGTTTCTAATGTACAGTACCTGTTCAGCACGTTGGGATTTATATTCACAAACAGTTCACTGGATTTTAACACTCTTTGTTTGTATTCCACTTAACCCTTAATAATTGTTGTGAGTAAGTAAGCCACGCAGTTTAGTCACCATGCTTTCTTCTCGTGGCGTTTATGGGGAGGCAAGAGAAACATGTTTTTGCTTGCTTGCCTGGGACACGTTGTTTTGGTGGTGTTTTTAACAGTACAGTAATGGTGTAGTGGTAACAATAATGGTGTTTTTAACTGTACAGTAATGGTGTTTTTAACTGCACAGCAAATGGTGTAGTGGTGTACAGTAATGGTGTTTTTAACAGTACAGTAATGGTGTAGTGGTAACAGTAATGGTGTTTTTAACAGTACAGTAATGGTGTAGTGGTAACAGTAATGGTGTTTTTAACTGTACAGTAATGGTGTAGTGGTGACAGTAATGATGTTTTTAACTGTACAGTAATGGTGTTTTTAACTGCACAGCAAATGGTGTAGTGGTGTACAGTAATGGTGTTTTTAACTGTACAGTAATGATGTAGTGGTAACAGTAATGGTGTTTTTAACTGTACAGTAATGTAGTGGTAACAGTAATGGTGTTTTTAACTGTACAGTAATGTAGTGGTAACAGTAATGGTGTTTTTAACTGTACAGTAATGATGTAGTGGTAACAGTAATGGTGTTTTTAACTGTACAGTAATGGTGTTTTTAACTGTACAGTAATGATGTAGTGGTAACAGTAATGGTGTTTTTAACTGTACAGTAATGGTGTAGTGGTAACAGTAATAGTGTTTTTAACTACAGTAATGGTGTAGTGGTGGTGTTTTTAACTGTACAGTAATGGTGTTTTTAACTGTACAGTAATGGTGTAGTAGTAACAGTAATGGTGTTTTTAACTACAGTAATGGTGTAGTGGTGGTGTTTTTAACTGTACAGTAATGGTGTAGTGGTGGTGTTTTTAACTGTACAGTAATATTTTGAAACGTGGTGCTCAAATTAGGTTACCATCTGGAATTTGAGAAGCCTTTTTTTTTCAGTCCTTTTTTTCATTACTCAAAAATCAGTGATTATTAGGACAAGGGAGAAATGATTTTGACATTTTGAGAACATAAATCTTATAACCATTGTTCCTTTGTGAATTTAAGCCTTCACATCTAAAATTTCCAGTGCCTAGTAAAGAAAGAATGCTAATGTGCCAGAAAGGCCATTCAAGAAATCACTCCGAATATGATTTGCCTTTCATTACATCGGTGTCAAAGTAGGCATTCAGCCACGGAGTGCCATTCACTGCAGTTACTGGTTTCACAGCACTAGAGCAGCTTTGAAAATGAAAAAGAAAAACTGCACCCTTAATCCCTGAAGAGACATCTTAATAGAGAAGATGGATTTTCATTTAGGTTCTTGCTTTTCCTTTTAAACTTTCTGTTCCTGGTTCTCTCTTAAATCTAGAATTGCCTTAATATTTTGGGAGTTGCCTTAATATTTTGTTAGGCTTCTGTTTAGATTTTTGCCACTAATATGATGTCTTCTACAGAGTGAGACGGCGGCGAGATCAGGAAGATGCCCTGAACCAAAGACACCCTGAGAACAAGGAACAAAGAAGCAAAGAGGGCAAAGAAATTCACAACAAATACACAGAAAGGGAGGTGTCAACAAAAGAAGATAAGCCCATACAGTGCACACCTCACAAAGCCAAGCCAGTGCGGGCAGCTGCTGACCTGGGGAGGGAGAAGATCCTCAGACCACCAGTGGAAAAATGGAAGAGACAGGATGACAAAGACTTAAGAGAAAAACGTTGTTTTATTTGTGGAAGAGAAGGGCACATTAAAAAGGAATGCCCACAGTTTAAAGGCTCTTCAGGTATGGACACCTATCACACCTTGATGTTTGCTCTAACATCTCAAGGGAAATCTCCTTTTTAGAGCTCTTTACTATTTTAGTTATCTTCTTTATCAATATATTTACTCAAAAAAGATCTTGTTTTCAAGAAAGTAAAATCCCTTCCCCCTCCTTTAATGTTGATCCTCCATATATCTTATTCCTGGCTTTATTTAGAGTCTTAAAAGAGTCATTTGGTGAACTTTTCTAAGATTGTCAGTGAGGTGAAAGTGCAGTCATCCCTGGTACCTGCAAATGTAACCTCAGTGACCAGAAAAGAAGCTGCAACTTGAGCTTTGCTACTTGGTATATGTACTTGTGAAATCAAATCACAGGGGTGGCGGTAGCTAGAGTTATCTCAGGACACCATGCTCTGTGTGCAGGTGAGCCACACACAGGCACCTGCATAGAAAAGGGAACAGAAAGAAATAGGCTGCATAGTTAGCAGTGGGTATATCTGCAGAGGGGAATTATGGAAGATTTCTTTCTGTAGATTTTGTCATTTTGATTTTCTACAAGTGAGCATGATTATTCTTATGATGAAGAAAATATCTATTAGCCATCATTAGTACAACACCATCCCCAAATCTGGCCGCTTTGAGTTGTTAAATACAAATTGGCCATTTTTGCTAAATGGGTGAAATGTCTGTTGTGGGCACCTTTTAAGCAGACTACTAACTATAAGGGTACCTTGTGTGTGTATAATAAGTAATGATTTACAAAACAATTTACCTTCTCACTTCCCAGAACTGTGCAAGTGATGAAATTTGATGAGCATAGAAAAGAAATCTTGGGAAGTAATTTTTTTCTATTTAAGTAGTCAATCCTGTCGCTATCCTCAGTTGTATATATATGTTTGTGGACACCATAAACTGTCAGCTGCTTTACAGTTTCCTTAAAATACTCCATGTGTATAGTTCTTGGAACAAGAATACCTCTCTTCTATTTTATTTTATCATATTCAGCAATATAGTGTATCTTTTTTTGAGACAGGAGATTTTTAGATCATACCCATTCTTTTTTAAAGGAGCTTTATATGAAAAGAAAAATATTTAAAATTTTTTATCTATTATTTTTAGAGTAGGGTTTAAATGTTTATGAAAGATCCAGCTTTAGCTGCTCACATGGGACATATACCAGAATAAAGTGATTTTCTTGTCTTGTTTTAAGAGGAAAATGTATTTAAAAGAAATTACAATAATAGTTGCTAACGTTCATTGAGCATTCATGATGAGTTAGGCAGTATTTTAAGTACATTACATGGATAATTTTTACAACAGCTTCATTAAATGCGTTAATATCTGCAGTTTTATGGGTAAGGAAACTGTAAATAGTATAGATAAGTTTTAAATAGTATTCCCAGAATTATTCCCAAAATTACTGGAAGCCTGTGTTGATTACTCATGACTGAAACATTATTACAGTCTTCCTCTTTGGTACAACGAAGTGGAGAATTTGCCCCAGCTTTGATGAATTTCTGTTTTCTTGCTAGCAGCAAGTTTTAAGTTGTTTACTAGGGAAGCTCTCACAACAGTTAGAACAGTGATTTTGGCAGCCTGTGGGGGACAGCAGCAACTCAAAAAGAGGGGGGAGTCTGGGTGGCAGGGGGATTATCAAGCATAAGGAAGAGCACTTATCTGGAAATGTGGTCCCTTTCGATTGCAGTCCTGACACATTGAAGTTAGTAGTCATATTTTAAACGTGAAATGACAGTGGTGGCATGGAGATAGATACAGGGAATTTCCCTTGGTGGCAGTTAAAAAATAATTAGTTGCTTCTTCCTGTCTAAAACTTATGCTGCTCTCTCTTGTTTCTTCAGATGTATTGCTCCTTTGTCCACACAATGTACTGAGTGGAGCTTCTGTCACACCAACAGACAGTCTCTCTGAAAATGTGAAAACAGGGCTACTGCTTTCAGTGTAAAGTAGGGACAAAAAGTGCTAATTTCTTTTTTAGGAATGTCTAAATCAGATTGTATGTTTGGATCCCCCTCACCTGTACCATTGAAACCAATTGGTCCATTTGTTCAGGTAAACCAAGAAGGAGGTGTGTCTGTCATCTGTTCACTCAGGAGATGCTCCCTGAATGCTCTCAGCTCTGTGCCAGGTCCTTGGCGCCATGCTGGCAGCCCGGGCCCTCCTTCCTGTGGCTGACCTGCAGCATTCTTTCTGTCTGTGCCGCGTGGGTGTGGTGCGTGGTGAGGCTTGCTGGGCACCGCATGGCAGGGCCGCATTTCAGAACTCCTGCATATGGTCTCGCTTTTCAGTTAACTTGCAAAATTCTGCCACCCACATGCCTTATTTCAGCTCTCCTTGGATATGGTTTCGGTTTTAAGGCTGTTTCAGATGCTCTTCCTTTCAATTTTGTAAACCAGTGTATTTCATTTTTTAGGCAGTGCTTTTACATGAAGACAAAAAGAAACAAAAAACAACAATATTTTTGAGTCCCCAGTCAGGTATGTGGGTTTTAAAAAAAACAAATGTGTGTTATTTTATTTACTGCATACTTTACCACATGCCTTTTGAGATTCTTTCTCTGAATACATGCTTTTAACAGGGATTGGACATCAGAATGACTTGGGGGAACTTTAAAACATACGGTTGCCCATCCTCTACCTTTATTTCCTAAAGCTCATTCTTCAGTGGGTAAGCATGGGCCTGTGTGTTTTGTAAATTCCAAGTGGTGTTTATACCACCCACGAGTGGCAACCAGAGTCTTCAATTATTTGTTCCAGTCCCATGCTTTTTGTTGCTGCTGTCTTGCCTGCAGTGTTTTCTCCTCCTGGAGAGTATTTGCCACACACAAAGTAAAGAAAAAAAATAAGCTTAGCCTGAACTCCACTGTTCCCTCTCAGCTACTTCATTTATTCATTCTTTCAACAAATAGTTATCCAGCCGCTCCCTCCCTTTCTAAGTTCAGGACACCGGCCTCAACACTGAAGATACGGCGGTGAATAAGCAAAGCCCCTTCTCTCATTTACTCTGCATCCTTCTCAGAAGAGGGTAGACGATAAAGAGATACAGAGACAATATGTCATGTGGTGGCACATGCTAGGAAGAAATAACAAAACAGGAAAAGGGAAAGAGAATGGTTGGCGAAGGAGGCAGCCTCTCTGGTAAAGTAACATTTAAGCAAAGAATGAAATGAAACAAAGGAGCCCGTCCGGGGAAATTGGTGTCAGACTGGTAAACTCAGAGACGGAAACAGGTGTTGTCTCACAGCATCACTGAGGCCGTGTGGCAGGAGTGCAACACGATTGGAAACTTGAGACAGAGAAGAAATTTGAAAAAAAAAAAACAGAGTGGAGCAGGCAGGAGGGTGAGTGAGTGGTGGAGGTGGAGGTAAAGTCAGAGGGTGGATAGATCTGGATTATGAAGCACCTTCAGCAGTGGTAGTGACTGTTTTTGTTGGTTTTTTTGCCCCTTTAAGTGAAATGAGAGAGTATTTTCGGGTTTTGAGCCAAGGAGTGATATTATCTGAATCCTGTTTTAAAAGGCTCATTATGGCTGCTGTGTGGAGGCAGGGTAGCTACTTAGAAACCAACCCACCTCAGCCTCCCCATTTATAGAGATGGGGTCTCACTATGTTGCCCAGACTGGTCTTGAACTCCTGGCCTCATGTGATCCTCCCACCTTGGCCTCCGAAAATACCAAAATGATAGATATGAGCCACCACATCTGGCCATAAGCTTCAGCCTTGAGCAGACACTTTCTAAACACTTTATTTAGGAAAAAAAAAAATGAATTATTGCATAGCCACGGTGTTCATTTTGCTGAGAATCTTGTAGCATAGTGTTGACAATTATGTGGGTGTAATTTCTAGCTTTGTGATTCTGAGAGACTGCCTTATCCTCCATATGCCTCAGTTTCCTCATGTGTAAAAAGGGGTTAATAATAATACCTGACAGGGATGTTGAGAAATCCGTGTAAAAGTACTTAGAACAGCGCCTGCATGTAGTGAGAGCAGAGAAAAGGTTCGTGGTGGTGATTGCATGGATGTTATTATTCCTTCAGGGTGTCACCAAGTCTTCCAGTGCCAGCATTGTTCCATTGAGAGAGAAATACAGATGCTAGGCATATACCTAGAAATGGCATTGACAATAAGTTATGATTTCTGTAATTATCTTCTGAGTAAAAAACCTGCATATTTATAAATCTTTTGAGCAACTGGAAAAAAAGTATTAACTTAAATTTACTACAGGAAAAATGTATTGCAATAATTATGTTACTTATACCAGAAAAAATTATGTGACTTTATACCAGACAAAATAAAACATTTATAGGTGGTTAAAATCTATCCTATCCAATAAATTGGACTCTTCCAAGTAAGTGTATGACAGATGATAGAACTGTTTAGTTTATCCGTGATATGTGTATTCAAATTATTTATGTTGTTATAAATGTGAACTGTATCTCACCTGTAAGTAGTGTTAATTTCCCCACAGCTCTTCCTTTCCGTAGTACTAAGTATGTCTTTGGGCCACTGGTAGTTTCTCAAGAGAGCATGTTGATACGGACAGCCCCCCTACTCCCATATATGGTGTATTGACCTTAGGCAAGAGATGTGGTTTCTCTGAGCTCCAGATGTGTCATCTATAAAATTGGTGTTAACACCGTTTATCTCATAGGGTGCTAAGAAGATTAAGTACCCCCCAGAGCAGGCACTCAGTCAAGTTCTCTTTCCTCTCGTGATACCTACCCCCATCCTTTCCTCTAGGCTGCATATAGTTCTTTCCTCCCAAAGGAGATCATAGTAGATAGAAAATCCCGTGAATGTCCTTGCTCTTTGTTGTTACCTCCCTCCGCCCCATCCCCCCACACACAATGCCTTAGATATGCAGTAGGTTTTATTGATTAGAGGTGAACTTATTTGGAAGGAATAAAAAGACAAAACAGGAGAATGGTCAAGAACATGAGTTTTAGAGTGAGACACTTGAGTTTGAAATCCAGCCCAACCATTTACTAGTTGTATGACCTCTGTCAAGTTATGCAACCGCTGTGTGCCTCAGTTTCCTTTTTGGTCAATTGGTGCTAACACCTCACAGGACGATTGTAAGGATTACCTTCATGTAGATAAAGCACTTAACACAGCATCGACACATCTCATCACTCAATAAATTATCACTGCCCTTTGTTACTGTGGTTAGCAAACACTTGCTGTAATTTATCTCTTCTAACTTGGAGGACAAATAAATAATGGAAATTTTTAACAAAAGTATGTAGAGATTGTGGTACCACAGTGATAAACTGATTTTTATGCTTAAGTTAATTACTCTGGTTTGTGTATGACAGTTTATTCAGTATGAGAATCTCAGAAAACTAATGTTCTTTTTTATTCCTTAATCTTCCTACCCTTTTTTTGGTAAAGAAAATTACCAAAAAAAAAAAAAAAAAAAAAACAACAACTACCTCTGTCTTTTTATTTATTCCATTTTAATCTCATGGCTTGGAATCTGAGAAATTGGAGTTGCTGGAAGAGATTGGTGGATATCTTTTTGCTGTCATGGTGATGTATTCTTTTACAGCGTTTATCATTGACCAGAATTTTAAAGCCTGCTTATTTTAAAAAACAAAAACCAGTGATCTTTATGAAAATAAGTTTAAAATAATAGAAATACTTTTTAAAATAGTGTGGGGAGAGCTCATTGTCAGTGAATATAGATCATTATGTTGATACCCTTTTTTGGATATTCTAGTGTATTAATATACCGTTGTTTATTTAATCATGTCTTATTAATGGACTGGCTGTTTTCACATATTTGATATATCATGTGTCTTCACAGCTTGTGCTTGCATATTCTTTCCCACAATATTGGAAATCCACATATTTCCTTGTACATTTTTAAAGTTGATATCTAAATCTTTCATTGTAGTTGCAAAGCATGTAATTTCTTGGGGGAGGGGGTCTGTAAATATTGACATTTTAAAATAAAACTTTTAAATCAGCCTTAAATGTATCAAATGAAGTATAAATATTATTGCCTTGTCATACCCACCATCATTTATATACAGCTCAGCTCTTCTTTAACAGGCAAAAATTATATATCATTTTCCTTTGCTCCTTGAATTCCTTTGTTGTACTTCTACAGAATTTCAGCATAAGATGATATATTTTGTTTGTTTGAACTTCTCCCTGAGATGATATATTTTTATTACACATTTTCAGATATTTTATTGAGTAGCTTATCATGCTTATCTGCAACAAAAATGACAGAGGTGACAAGCTAGACCCTGTCTATTTTCTATAAATTTTTAAGCTTTTTATTAAATCTCAAAGGATGAAAATGTCTTCTACATTGAGTTTTCACAATTCATAGAATATATAATTGATCAAAACAAATGTTACAAATTTTAATTAAAAATTACTTTTTATGTTTACTTACTGAAAACGACTTTTATTTGTAAGAAAGGTGAGATTTTTTCCCTATACGTTCATGTATCTTTGGGTCAATATTATTCACTGCATTAATGAAGCTGTTCCTTTTCTCTCCCTAATTGTTTTGTTTTTATAGTTGATAAAAATGGAAAAACCCCAATATTCTTTTTTTTTTTTTTTTTTTTGAGGCGGAGTCTCGCTCTGTCGCCCGGGCTGGAGTACTGTGGCCGGATCTCAGCTCACTGCAAGCTCCGCCTCCCGGGTTCACGCCATTCTCCTGCCTCAGCCTCCCGAGTAGCTGGGACTACAGGCACCCGCCACCTCGCCCGGCTAGATTTTTGTATTTTTTTTTTTAGTAGAGACGGGGTTTCACCGTGTTCGCCAGGATGGTCTCGATCTCCTGACCTTGTGATCCGCCTGTCTCGGCCCCCCAAAGTGCTGGGATTACAGGCTTGAGCCACCGCGCCCGGCCCCCAATATTCTTTATGATGGCAAATTAAAAATAATAGAAATACTTTAAGAGTTTGGGAATAGAAGATACATTACAATAGTGCCACTCAATTATTTTGATTCCTTCTTAATTACATGACCAAAAATCACAGTGATGTCTCATCAAAAATTGTTTGTAATGATCATCCACTATCAGTGTAATTTTATGAAAGCTAAAAATTTGGATTTTAATTAGAGGCATTTACATTTACCACAGATACCAGCATTTTGTTTGCTTCTCCTCTTCTCTGGGTTTTTTTTTTTTTTTTTGCCTCGTGGCAATACACCACAGTAAGATTTGGCTGGTTAGGAGATACGCCTTTCTTTTGTAAAGTAGGTGAATAATTGTGAAAGGGGAGTTAGAAAGGATAGGTAGAGTGATTCCTGAAAACCAGCCTAAACCTTGACCACAAAGGCATTCACAGGCATATAATTTTTAAGAAAGAGTATATATGGAAGTTGAAGAGCTGGAAATTGACACTCTCAAAACTATCCTTGTGGCCGGGCGCCATGGCTCACGCCTGTAATCCTGGCACTTTGGGATGCCAAGGCGGGCAGATCACCTGAGGTTGAGAGTTCAAGACCAGCCTGGCCAACATGGTGAAACCCCATCTCTACTAAAAGTGCAAATTCAGTCAGGTGTACTGGTGTGCACCTATAATCCCACCTGCTCGGGAGGCTGAGGGCAGGAGAATCACTTGAACCCAGGAGGTGGAGGCTGCAGTGAGCCGAGATCAAGCCACATGCCCTGGACCCAGGTTGAAAGAGCACCGTTTACATAAAACACTCTAATGAATATTCACATATTTGTCTAGTGAATATTCACAATAGTCACATATTGTTATTTCATCAGGATAAATTCCCACTCGTAAGAATCATAGGTTTAAAAGTATACACATTTTGACAGTGATGCCAATATTCCCAAATTGTGATTGTTGACAATCCCAGAAGTCAGTGACATTGTTTCCCATACCCCGACTTCATTGGGATAGTCTTTTTTTCATTTTACACCTGCTTGAATTCCTATTATTACCATCGAACTTTACCTTTTTTTTTTTTTTACATGATTTCATCTATCTTTCTTTATATTTATGTCTTTGTACTTTTATATTGGAGTATTCTTGACAGGCTCTCACTGTTGCCCCGGCTGGAGGGCAGTGGCTCAATTACAACTCCCTACAGCCTTGAACTCTCAAGCGATCCTCCTGCCTCAGTCTCCTGAGTAGCTGGGACCACACGCTAGTGACACCACACTCAGCTGATTGTTAAAATTGTTTTGTAGTGACGGAGTCTCACCATGTTGCCCAGGCTCGTCTTGAACTCTTGGGCTTAGATGATCCTCTCTCCTCAGTTTCCAGAAGTACTGGGATTACAGGCATGAGCCACTCTACCCGGCCCAGTTTATTATTCTTTTAACCTCACTTATATGTGTTTGCCATACAGATGAATATTTGTTTTAATAGTGTGATCTAGCCAACTTTTGCATGGTTTCATATGATACCAAATTTTATAAATGTCATGTTATTCCTCTATATTATATAAAAATTCATTCATGTGTTATTTCTAGTACTTTTGTTTTTTTACATGCAAATATTTTATATTCAGGTATAGTGAACATTTTTCGGATATAATAGATTACATGTTTAAATGCTACCGTAGTAAAACTACTAGTACTGTACTTAGCAAAGGGTGTAACATTTTGGGAAAAACAGAAACAGGGGCAAGTAGCAGTATAACAATAACTAACTTACCTTCTAGAGAATTGGCATGGTTTTTCCTTTTTTTTTTTTTTTTGTTTTTTTCTTTTAGAAGGGTCTCATTCTGTCACCCAGGTAGGAGTGCAGTGGCACAATCACAGCTCACTGCAGCCTCGAACTCCTGGGCTCAAGTGATCCTCCCACCTCAGCCTCCCAAGTAGCTCACAGGCATGAGCCACCGTGCCGTGCCTGGCTCAATCTTTTTTTTTTTTTTTTTTTTTTTAATAAAAGATCTGTCACTGAGGTGGTGGAAGTGCCTTGAGTACCATCACCAAGATCGTTTCCTCTGTCATGTCCCTCTCAGCCCTAGAAACATCCATTATGATGAGGTTAAGTCTCCTAGTTTCCTCCCTTTTTTTTTTTTGAGACAAAGTATCCCTCTGTCACCTAGGCTGGAGTGTAGTGGTGTGATCTCTGCTCACTGCAACCTGCACCTCCTAGCTTCCAGTGATTCTCCTGCCTCAGCCTTCCGAGTAGCTGGGATTATAGGTGTGAGCCACTGCGCCCAGCACCTTCTGGTTCATTTTCTTGTACTCTTCCATATGTATTCCTTAACATATGTTTCTCCTTGGTGAATTTTTAAATTTAAATGGCATACCATAATATATAATAAGAATGTCCTACAAACCGGGGATGGTGATGCGGGCATGCAGTCTCAGCCACTCAGGAGGCTGAGGCAGGAGGATGGCTTGAGCCCAGGAGATCTGACACTGTAGTATGCAATGATAGCACCTGTGAGTAGTCACTGCACTGCACTCCAGATGGGGCAACAAACTAGATCCCATCTGTTTTAAAATTTTTATATGTTGCTGTTTTTAGATTTGGGGTTTTTTCTTTGCAGTATTCCACCCTGTGAATACAAAATATTCTATGTAATTATTACCCAGTTTTAGGTTGTATTCAATATTCTGCTGTTATAAACAGTGCTATAGTGAACATCCTTGTAGAAGTCCCCTTGAGCATGTGCGAGAGATTCTTTAGGGTTTGTGTATCTACAGGTCAAATCGTTAGGTCATAGCTTGCTTATGTGCATTTTAGTTAGATTCTATCAGATTACCCTTGTATTGGCTGAAATAATTAGAACTCACACCAGCAGTGTGTGGGTCATTTCTTTATATCCTTTCAAACACTTGATTTTTTTTTTCAGAATTTTCATTTTTGCAAATATCATGGATGAGAACTACTTATGGTGTTGTTCTCATGTGTATTTGTATGACTGGTGATGCAAGGGGCCCTTTTACTTTTTTTCTTTTTTGTTTTTGAGATGGAGTTTCGCTCTTGTTGCACAGGCTGGAGTGCAATGGCGCGATCTCGGCTCACTGCAACCTCTGCCTTCTGGATTCCAGCGATTCTCCTGCCTCCTGTCTCCTGAGTAGCTGGAATTACAGACACTTACCACGACACCCGGCTAATTTTCATATTTTAGTAGAGACAGGGTTTCACCATGTTGGCCAGGCTGGCCTCGAATTCCTGACCTCAAGTGATCTGCCCACCTCAGCCTCCCAAAGTGCTGGGATTACAGGCCCTTCTTACGTATTTATTGGCCATTTGGAGTTCCTCTTCTGTGAATTGTCTGTCCAAATCATTTGTCCATTCTCCCATTAAATTATCATTTCCTTAATAATTTTTAAAGCTTCTTCATTTATTCTGAATACTGCTCTTTTGTTATTGCATAAATTTCAAGTGTCTACCTGCAGTATATCTTCTGTTTCAACTTTTTGTGTATCTTGCCATTCCAAAGTTTTTAATTTTGAAATAATCAAATTATTAGTTTTCCTTAATTCGTTTTCATCATCATTTGGTTCATAATTTAGGGTCATCTTTAAGAAATTCTTCTCTAACCTGAGGTCATGAAGATATCCATCTCTATTTTCTTCTAACAGCTTTAAAACTTTGTTTTTTCCATTTAGTCCTTTAATCCATCCAGAGTTTATATGTATATAGAGTAGGAGGTAGTGATCTGAGCATTTTTCCCTCTGGTGAAAAGCCTAATCTCTTTTTTTTTTTTTTTTTTTTGAGATGGAGTCTTGCTCTGTCACCCAGGCTGGAGTGCAATGGCATGATCTTGGCTTACTGCAACCTCCATTCCTGGGTTCAAGCAATTCTCCTGCCTCAGCCTCCTGTGTAGCTGGGACTACTGGTACACCGCTGCCATGTTCAGCTAATTTTTTTTCGTATTTTAGTAGAGACGAGGTTTCACCGTGTTGCCCAGGCTGGTCTCGAACTACTGAGCTCAGGTAGTCTGCCCACCTTGGCCTCCCAAAGTGCTAGGATTACAGGTGTGAGCCACCGTGCCTGGCTGAAAAACTTAATCTCAATACTTTGTGCAGTTCACAATATCGAAGATGGGTGCCTATAGACAAATAGACGCTCTGTGGCATAAATAATACAGTGGTAGAACAATAGAGGACTTCGTTTCTTCCTGACTGAAATTTCTTTCTGAATTCCCTGGCTGATATTTTTCGTTGTGAGTCGATTATCTAGATGTTCTGCTTTGAAAAGTATGTGTTTAGGGAATGTTTTTATTGGCGTACTTACTATGTTTGTTATGGAAAATTTAGAAAGTATTGTTAAGTAAAATGAAGAAAATAAAAACCATCTAAACTCCCTCCATTCTAGCATTAACTACTATTTAGGTTTTGGGGATAACGTTTTCCTGTCTTTTTACATTAATGTAATAATAGTTCACATTTATTAAGCATTTTCTATGTGCCAAGTACTATTCCAGTTGCTTTACATGTATTCATCTGATCTTCACAATAACTTCGAGGGGCAGGTATTACTGTCCTCATTTTACAGAGAAAGAAAATGAGGCATCAAATACATGATTGGTGGGGTGTTTTTTAATTTTTTGAAAATACTATTTATATAGTTTTATACCTTGTTTTTTCATATTATTAGTTATCCTTCTGTGTATACCTAATATTCTATTATGTGCATAGTTCCTCATATACTTGGTCATATTGTAAGTTTGGGACTTTTAAGTTCTTTGCATTGTTAAATTATAAGGTTTTTATGAATATTTCTTTAGCAGAATTTCTACCCACCTCCTCCTGATCTTCTTCCTCCTAATAATTTGGTAACCAAAAATTGATAGTTTTAATTTGCATTTCTTTGATTACCCCGATATTGAATTTTTTCATATACTTATGCCATTTTTTTTTCCTATTTTGTATATTACCTTTTCATTACCTAGTTGTCTGTTGGTGTTCATTCTTTTATCTGTTGCGTTATAAGTTCATTAAATGTGGTAGTGTGCTTGGGAAACTCTTACCCTACCCCAGGATTACCTAAATACTCACTATTTCTTATGCTCTGACTTTCTTTTAGTTACATTTAATTCTGTAGTTCACTTGGAAATGGGTAGAGAAGAAGGATATGGTGTGAAGAGGGAAACTACCTTCCTTCTTTGCCTCCAAAATTACTTATTTGACATAATACAGTTACCGAATAATTCATACTTTGCCCCATTGGTTTGAAATGCAAACTTCATTACTTTGTTACATATAATCACCAAGAATTTCTCAGGTCTCTTAAGTTTTTTCATTGATCTATTTGTTCAGACTCCAAAACAAAATTTAGTAATTATTCCGTGGTATTGGTTTTAATCAGTAATCCTCATTCATGTCCTCCACCTGCAAATATAAATTTCCTTTTTTCCTTTTATATCAATAAGTTATTGCTACAATGATTACCATCCACAGCTTTGTATCTGCAGAGTAATGATCTAAGATAATTATTTCTGGTCAGATAATTCTTTGCAATCTATTGTGTTTGGTTGCAAATGAAGATACTGAATTATACAAGGCAGAACCTTAGGTTTGTCTGGTGCTCTGTACCAGCATGGAAATAGTGAATATGTAAATGTATTAAAATGAGATCACTCTAGGAACCTGTCTGCATTCAGAAAGAATTTTGACTAAGCTTATATTCAATCATCTGCATATATACTTTTTAATATCTAGTCTTACTACTTGATTCTAAACAAGTGACCAATTTTAGTATGAAGCTTTTGTGACTAATTAATAAGTAATTTTATGGCTTTTGTCATAAAGTGAGGCTTGTTTCATTTATATTGGGTTTTGTTTCTTCCCCTCCTCTAGGTAGCCTTTCCAGTAAATATATGACTCAGGGAAAAGCCTCAGCGAAGAGGACCCAGCAGGAATCATGAGGGAAGGAAAATGCAGCACTCTAAATGGCCACTCAGGCGTTCCTATTCACTCGGAAAATTAGGTTCATTTCACAGGACACAGCAGCGTAGATCAGGCTTCAACTTAACATTTAAGGGAAATGTCAGATTTTTTTTTAATTTAATGAAATTGTTAATGAGGAAGAATTTTTAATATAGTCTTATCCACCACCCATCCCCATAGATTTAAGGATTTTAATAGAAAGCCATGATGTATGTATTTAAGCCAGGTTAAAAGAAAAAATGTAACTATGGACCGGTATTCAATGAATACAGTTTCATGGTTTTTAATTCTTTCAAAGCACATTAGAAATGGTGTGTTGATAAACCCCAAGTAAATTAACCCTTTTTCCGTATAAATCCATTTTTTGTTTTGAAGAGGGGAAATTATATTTATTGTTGTTTACTGAATCCTTGTGTGAAAGCATATCAAATATGTATGAACTGCTACTGCTGTACTTCCGATTTACAGACATCATTTTATTGCTATTTGTAGACGTGATAACATGAACATGAGTACCTATTTATGTGGGCCTTCAGTGGATGAGAAGTGCCACTCAGGTCTCTGGGGTCTCCCTCTCTAATTTTAAGTAAACTGACATATAACTACTATGCTTATCAAAATGAAGTAAGGAAAACAGGTAGTCCTGTTTGCCACTAAACACATTTTCAAAGGAAAAATAAAATGAAAGTACTTTTTACTTTTTATGATATTCAGAAATTAGGATGAAGAACTTTTAAAAATTCCTGAAGATCAAAGACGTTATCTCTGCCAGTCACAAGTGTGGTTGGTGTCATTCTGGGTCTGACTGGAGCCCTCCTGGACTGTTTCTTTAATTTCAAAAGCCCTGAAGACATAGTACCTGGTCAGAACTATGCCTCGGTTTATTTATCATTTTGAAATAAAATCAAAATTTCAACCTGTAATTTTATCTACATTATTTTCTAGTGAAAGATTCCTAAATTTCCTGGAAAAAAAAAAAAAAAAAGATCAAGGAGTGAGGACATGGGGAATGACAGTAAGAGGAGTTTAACGAAAAAGAAGGACAAATACACTGCTCTAAAATAGTATACACAGAGTTCCCTTTGACTTGTACCCTTGCAGTCATTGGTGTGTGTTAACATCCAGTGTGTTCCAGGCTCTGGGAACGTATAAATTTGTTATTATAAAAGGCACAGATGGGAGTGGGGGGGGCGGGGAATTTGTAGGCGGGGAGGCTTAGGGGGTGCTTGCTGGGCAAACATTCTGGATGTTTGAAGATTCAGAAGACGCATATCCCTGTGCCCTTCTTTTTAAAAAAATTATTTGAAGACAGTCACAGCTAAGACAAATCATATCAAAATTAAAGACTTCAGAATTTGGAGGCCATGGTAGAAAGAATTAGTGATCATTCCCTACTCATTTTGAACGCAAACTAATGAATGACGCAACCTGGGCTGATGCTGCTCTACGTGACTGTCCTCAGCTGCCCCCCTTCTGGTTTCTTCTCTTTAACTCATGCATGAAAGTCGACTAGGCTTACAATGTTTGTCACACTTTTCTTTGAAAAGCCCATTGATGCTGTTCTGTTGTTTTCTGGCATTATAGCAGAAGACACGTCTAAGACCAGGCTAATTTTTGTTCTCTTGTAGGTTTTGTTTTTCTGCCTGGGTGCTTCTGTTTTTTTTTTATCCCTGTAATTCAGAAAGAAAATTACCTCAGTATAGAAATACATCTATCCAGCAACTTCATGCTAGCAAAACTTCAAGTTTAATCTCTACATGACTGGTTTAATTTTTACTGTCATTCTGGTGCTTCCTGTTTCTAATAATGGATTTTCTTATTGCACTTCTAATTTTCTGGAATTTACCTCACTGACCTTCCTTTACCTCTCATTTCCTTAATTTCCTTATATTCTCTTCCTTTTCACAGGAGTCATGTTTTCTTGTATACCTTTAAGGATGTTAAAAGTTTCCTACATTTTAATCTGATCCTTATGGTAGCTTCTGCCCAAAGTACTGGGTCTTTTGTTTGATTTTCAGTTCCTCACAGTGGATCCCTGGGTCAATGAGCAGTATTTACCAGAAGGCCTGCAAAATGGATTGCCCTTGATTCTTACTTGGATGTGGTCACAGCCCCATCTTGCTGCCCCAGCTGGGATACTGAAACATCTGCTCTTTGCTAAGTCCATTGGCCTAGCTGTCTTTCAGGTGCAGCCAGCTTATCTGTCTTCAGCTCTACAAATGCCCCATTACCAAGGTTCTCCTTGCCACCTTCTGTCAGGAACAAAAATATGAAATCTCTTTAGTATAGCAGTGGTCCAGTGGCCCCAACCTATGGTGTTTAAAACTTGCTCAGCTGGGTGCAGTGGCTCACGCCTGTAATCCCAGCACTTTTTGGGAGGCCGAGGTGGGCAGATCACTTGAAGTCAGGAGTTCAAGACCAGCCTGGCCAACATGGCAAAACCCCGTCTCTGCTAAAGATAGAAAAATTAGCTGGGCTTGGTAGTGGGCGCCTGAAATCCCAGCTACTCGGGAGGCTGAGGCAGAAGAATCACTTGAACCTGGGAGGTGGAGGTTGCAGTGAGCCGAGATGGCACCACTGCACTCCAGCGTCAGTGACAGAGCAAAACTCTGTCTCAAAAAACAACAACAACAAAAACTCCTGTTCAATGTGTGCAGGATCAGCAGTGTGCAAAAATGTTTTTAAATGTTCTTTTTTTTTTTTTTTTTTTTTTTTTTTTTTTTTTTTTTTTTTTTTTTGAGACGGAGTCTCGCTCTGTCGCCCAGGCTGGAGTGCAGTGGCCGGATCTCAGCTCACTGCAAGCTCCGCCTCCCGGGTTTAGGCCATTCTCTCGCCTCAGCCTCCCGAGTAGCTGGGACTACAGGCGCCCGCCATCTCGCCCGGCTAATTTTTTGTATATTTTAGTAGAGACGGGGTTTCACCGTGTTAGCCAGGATGGTCTCGATCTCCTGACCTCGTGATCCGCCCGTCTCGGCCTCCCAAAGTGCTGGGATTACAGGCTTAAGCCACCGCGCCCGGCCTTTTAAATGTTCTTAGATAACTTCAGTGTATTTTTCTTCTTGAAATATGTTTGACAAATGGCTTTTTTTTTTTTTTCTTTCATGAGTGGAAAAGATCCTGGATACATCAATAGAGTCCAGTGTTACAGGCAAAAATATATACACACACACGTTGAAAACAGAATTTAACAAACCCCTGTAAAACTGTAAAGCCCTCAGTAGCTTTTTCTTTGGAAGCAGGCATATTTGGACAGCAGCAGTCAAGAACTTCACAGACTTTCCACTGAATGGAACTCTAGACTCAGACAAGGCCTGGCCTACCTCGTTTTCCAGCTGTGTGGCAGTCCCCTAATCTCAGGCAGTTCGGTCTCCATTCCTATAAAATGGAAACCATACTTGGCTTTCCACAGAGTTGTGATATCAAGTGAGGTCTTACCAGGAAAACACTTCTTTAAATGTCTAGAACTATGAAACTAATGCCTGAAGTGCAGAGTGAGACAGTTCACTATTGTAAGTTCTGTCACATATTAGTGGAAATCTAAAAGTGGTTACAGCTTGTAACTCCTTTGACACTTACCACACCCACCTCATTTTGACACCACAGGACAGCTGCTGTTCTGAGATAAGCTCACATACTGCTTAAATAATCGTGAAATTTATTCTAACAGCTTATTTCAGGGACTTGTGCCAATTTCAAGTGATATTAGAAACTAACAAGTAGATCATGTGACTGAATGCTTATGTGCAAAATAACTAACCAAGTTAAAAACTGAATAGTAGGGTTTTTCTTTTTTGTTTGTTTTTGTTAAATAGTGGGTATTAAATAGAGGAAAGAAGTCTGTTAAACATACACAGGATCCTGAATCAGAAAATTGAGGACTAGATTTTTTCAACAGTGTCTAATGCTCTCTACTAAAATCCTTGAGTTTCAGCATCTGTAAAACTGCCCTGCCCGTGCTTCTGCCCTGTTCAGCTCAAAGCTGTGAGGCTAGTATGAGATAATATAATATGCTCATGGGGTTTTCTGAATCTTGTAAAGTGCTGCACAACTGTGTAATGTGTCAATAATTGAAAAAAAAAAAAAGACATGACATCTTTTATTTTAATTAAATTTTATTTTTAGGGCTGCTTTAGGTTCACAGCAAAGGTAAGCAGAAAGAAGTGAGCTGCATGTATCCCTTGTTTCCACACGTGCCCCACTGTCACTCTGCACCACAGTGGTACACTTGTTACCATCTTAAACCTACATGGACACATCATTAGCTCTCAGTGCCCATAGTTTACCTTAGGGTTCGCTCTTGGTGGTGCACATTGTGTGGATTTTGACAAGTGCGTAATGATATCTATCTACCATTATAGTAGTTTCACAATACATGGCATCTTTAAATACTCTTTTTTTTTTTTTTTTTTTTGAGGCGGAGTCTCGCTCTGTCGCCCAGGCTGGAGTGCAGTGGCCGGATCTCAGCTCACTGCAAGCTCCGCCTCCCGGGTTTACGCCATTCTCCTGCCTCAGCCTCCCGAGTAGCTGGGACTACAGGCGCCCGCCACCTCGCCCGGCTAGTTTTTGTATTTTTAGTAGAGACGGGGTTTCACTGTATTAGCCAGGAGGGTCTCGATCTCCTGACCTCATGATCCGCCCGTCTCGGCCTCCCAAAGTGCTGGGATTACAGGCTTGAGCCACCGCGCCCGGCCTTAAATACTCATTAACAATTACCATTTGAGTGAGGCTGTGTGCCTTGTACCCCTCTAAGGACTTCTCCTGTCATTTAATCTTCACAATATCTGTAGGAGGGAGGATATGAGATCCCAAACCCCCAGGGAGTCAAAGATGAAGGCCAAGAAACAAACCCACCACACTGCCACCTCTCTATGCCCCTCCCTCCCTTCCTTCCTCCCTCCCATCCTGTTTTTAGTTTCTTTGAAGACACAATCTCGCTCTGTCTCCCAGGCTGGGGTGCAGTGGCACGATCTCGGCCCACTGCAACCTCCGCCTCCCAGGTAGCTGGGATTACAGGTGCCCGCAACCACGCAAGGCTAATTTTTGTATTTTTAGTAGAGACGGGGTTTGACTGTGTTGGCCAGGCTGGTCTCGAACTCCTGATCTCAAGTAATCTGCCCGTCTCAGTCTCCCAAAGTGCTGGGATTACATGTGTGAGCCACCGTGCCTGGCCCCCAGTTTCGTTTCGTTTTTTTTTTTTTTCCTTTTCTTCTTTCTCTCCTTCCTTCCTTCCTGCCTTCTCTCTCTCTTTCTCTCTTTCTCTCTTCCTTCCTTCCTTTTCTTTCTTTTCTTTCTTTTCTCTCTCTCTCTCTCTCTTTCTTTTTTGAGATAGAGTCTCACTCCGTTGCCCAGGATGGAGTGCAGTGGCACGATCTCAGCTCACTGCAACCTCCGCCTCCCAGGTTCAAGCCATTCTCCTGCCTCAGCCTCCTGAGTAGCTGGGATGACAGGTGTACACAACCACACCCGGCTAATTTTTGTATTTTTAGCAGAGATGGGGTCTCACCATGTTGGCCACCCTGGTCTCGAACTCCTGACCTCAGGTGATCTGCCCGCCTAGCCTCACAAAGTGTTGGGATTACAGGCGTGAGCCACGCGCCCGGCCCCCAGTTTCTTTATGTGCAGATAAGGCTTAGGGGAAAAAAAAAAAAAGCATCCTCTTACTGTCAATGCGATTGCATTTCTGTAGCAGGAAGTCAGAACTGCTTGATGGAATTTTGAACTCTCCTTTCGGAACCTGCAGGAGATCAAAGATAAACTGGGCTTTAAAAAATGTTTCACTTATTAGTTCTTTCCACATCCAAACACTGCGAATCTGTCCTCCCCAGGACTGCTCCATAGACCCCCTCCTGCCCTTTTCCCTTCACTTCTAGCACTTCAATGACAAATGCCACCTGCCTTGATGTCCTCCTCTTTTCATCTGCTAACCCTGTCCTGCCAGGATCTCATTCTTCCCTGGCCCTTTACCTGGCTTCCTGTGTATGCCCGGGTACCGCGCCTGTGCACAGTGTCTGGTGCTCAGGAATATTGCATCAAAGCAGAATTAAGCCCCTGAGCAGCCAGGACAAGGTCTGAAAACACGTGTTAAATCCAGTAATTGTTGCTCGCTATAAATGTGACTATTCACAGTGCTGTCCAGTCACATCTTCAAGTAAGGTTGGGTTCCCAGTTCAGCACCAGAATGAAAACTGCATTAGTCACCACCCTTCAGCATCCCCAGCAGTACAGCACGCTGGGGAGAAGGGTGAGGGGTGGAGATTTATTATACAGTTCTGCGGTAACGCCCTGCTCTTAAGAACTGCCTAGCTGGACCACAAAAGAAGAATGAAAATGGATGTAGATGTCTGGCATCGGAACGATCACTCTGCATTTGAGAGCATAAGCTCCCCGTGCAGGGTTGACATGCGTCCTTAAGCGTCACCGCCTATGATGATGTTTGTCACGGTGAGTATTTAAGCAGGGGGTGACGCTGCACTTTGCCCGGGGGCAGGTGGCGAAGCTACGCGCATCCGGGGTCAGCTCATCTGAGGTAAATGCTCCCGCCCTCCCTCCCGCCAGCTCCCTGACGTCGCACCGACTCCGTCCCCGGCGGTGACGACATTCCTCCCGGGTCCTGCGCCCCGCAGCGTGGTAACCCCACGGCAGGCGACCGCGCGCAATCCAGCTGGTAGCACCGCGGCGTTGAGCGGCAAAAACCCGCACCGAGCGGCTTGCCCCGCCCCCTGCCCGTCACTCACTCAGCCCACCCAATAGTGGCGGTGGGGGCGGGGCTAGGCCTGAGGGCGCCGTGCGCCGAAGCTTGTGGCGTCAATGCGCCCGCCGTGTCCATGGAGAGAGGCTGAGGTGGCCGACCTCCGGCCCGAGGCACCGGGGCGCCGGGACGGCGAAGATGTCGGCTTCCTTAGTCCGGGCAACTGTCCGGGCTGTGAGCAAGAGGAAGCTGCAGCCCACCCGGGCAGCCCTCACCCTGGTGAGTGCTCGCGGTGCGCGGTGGGGCCCGTGACATTGCCCGTGTCCGCCCCGTGCAAGGGGAGGTCACTGCGGTCGGGAGCAGGGCCGCAGGGGCGCGGGCACGTCAGACCTCGGGGCTGCCCCGACCTGCAGCACAGCCTCGCCGCCCCTTCTCCTTCGGCCCCTCTTTGCAACGATAAACAAGTCCCGGGCGGGGCTGCTCCCTGGCTCCCGGAAACTACGTTTCCCGGCAGGCCGCGCGGCAACCGCGTGCGGGCTGGAGGGGAGCCCGGAGATGGGCGTCCCCGGGGGCCGATCGTTTCCACGCTCCGGTGGGCCTTCGCTGTTCGGCCCCTACGGTTGACCAGAGGCTGAACGTGCCCGGTGCCGGGGGTGCCCGATGGTGGCCCAGAGTCCTATCCTGGAGGTGCGTGGGGTGGGAAGGGACGAGGTTTGCCGAGGGACCGCTGTGTCAGGGCGACAGCGTTCGCAGAGGGCGAGCACAGTGGCAACAAAGCCCCCTGCTGCTGCCGAGGTCACGGCCGCGGCGCGCAAAGCGTTACTACCGGTGTCCTGGGTGTTTGAGGCCTTTGAAACTCCCTCTGTGCCTCCGGCAAGCCTAGGCTCTTAGGACAAAAGATGATTTCCCGGAGTGAGTTTAAAGCGTTTTCTGGGTGAAAGGTCAAACACTCAGGGCACCAGAGTACAGCCGTTGATTACTTAGAGGATTCAGTGAGCTCGGTGTTCCAGCCGCACCGTGCAGTTTTTTAGTGGAAGGAAAATCCAATAACATAAAATTAGCCCCTTTAAAGGGTTCGGTGCCATTTAAGACATTCACAGTGTCGTGCAACCATCACTTCTATCTAGTTCCAAAATATTTTCACCCCAAAAGAAAAACTTATGATCACGTTCCTACATACACTCCCCTCTTAGTTAGGGAGACGACTTCATGCAACCATTGACTTAGAGACTGGAAAAAAAAGCGATTTGAATTGATTCATGGATTCTTTTGCATGTAATGCCAAAAGGACCTATTACCAGAAAATAAGTTTGTAGCAAAGTAGAAGAAAATTGTGATCAAGTGAGAGAATTTATTTTTATAATCAATTTTTTAGGCCTTTGATGTTACTCTGATTATATATGGTACTACTAGTGTACTGATTACGTATCGTTCTATATTACCTCTTTTCTTTAGGAGCAAGCAAATTGTCATACACCATGGGATGTAGAATTAAACAACGTTTTAAGAACTAGAGGGCACAACTCCATTCTTTGTGTCTCTTTCAATCTCAGTAAGAGTTACTCAGAATTCTTCCACTGGGAATGGCAGATCCAGGAAGAGCCAGAAGGTTCAGGAACAGTTTTTGCCTTCTATTTTTTGCTTTTTACCAACCCTATTAACTGATTTTTTTTTTTTTTTTTTTTTTTTGGAGACAGGGTCTCACTTTGTCTCCCAGGCTGTAGTTCAGTGGTGCAATCATGGCACACTACAGCCTCAACCTCCTGGGTCCAAGCGATCCTCCCACCTCAGGCTCCCAAGTCTCTGGGACCACCGCCGTGCACCATCATGCATGCACCTAGGGTCTCCCTGAGTTGGCCAGGCTGGTCTCGAACTCCTGGGCTCAAGCAGTCCACCAGCTCAGGCTCCCAGTGTGCAGGGATTACAGGTGTGAGCCTCCATGCCTGGTCCTGATGTCTTTCTCCATCACCATTTGACATGTTATCTTTTCCTTCAGAATTTCTTTTTTTTTTTTTTTTTTTTTTTTGAGACGGTGTCTCGCTGGGTCCCCAGGCTGGAGTGCCGTGGTGTGATCTCGGCTCACTGCAACCTCCACCTCCTGAGTTCAAGCAACTCTCTGCCTCAGCCTCCCGAGTAGCTGGGATTACAGACGCCCACCACCATGCCTGGCTAATTTATTTATTTATTTATTTTGTATTTTTAGTAGAGATGAGGTTTCACCATCCTGACCAGGCTGGTGTTGGACTTCTGACCTCGTGATCCACCCACCTCAACCTCCCAAAGTGCTGGGATCACAGGCATGAGCCACAGTGCCCGGCCCTTCCTTCAGGACTTCTGAGTCAGTCCCTTCCTCTCCATTCCTAGTCATTTAGAAAGATCTGCTGTGTTTCAGGACAAATGAATGAGTTATACAGTTCCCAGCCTACAGGGACACAGTCGCAGGCCAAGCCTTTGCCACCTCTTTGGTCTCTCTCCACACTTGCTCCCCTCTGCTTCAGTACATGTTATCATAGCAGTTCTCAGTTCACAGGGTTGCCGTGTTGCCTGACTCAGCTGTTCTGGTTAACTTGCAGGAGTCTACTGTCTGAACTCTGTCGTCCTACTTACAGTATGGCTGACTTTAGAAGCTCTTTTCTCTGTGGTCTTAGAAGCTGTACCAGAGAGAAGGCACATCAGTGCTGTTTTCCGCACAGTCTGTGTTCGTGGGCTTGCAGTCATTTTAGTTCCAGCATTCGTACCCTAGTCAGGACCCTATGACATGTATTGCTCTTTGTGCATAGTTTAACATCAGCATGTATCATCAAGTGCAAAAATATTGATGCAGTCAAAGGCCTAATGAGTGGAGACAGATAAGAGCAAACAAAAGTATACGTAATTTAGTGAAACTGATCGGAAGAGATAAATGTTACTTGGGTCTAATAAGTGGAGACAGATAAGAACAAACAAAAGTATACCTAATTCAGTAAAACTGATCAGAAGGGATACATGTTACCTGGATATATAAATTTTGATATTAGTAATTTGACATGTTGCAACATTTGAAAAGTGCTGTGTCTGTGGATTCCACCAGATGTCAGCAAAAGGCTAGGAAAAGTAACTGATAATATAACACAGTTCAATGCTGTCAGTATCAGATGATCTACATCTTCCCTATTTGCTACATATCTAGAAATTGACAAGTGGAATTGAACTTGCAGGAGCCAGATGTGATTAAAGAATTGAAGAGTAAATGCTGCCCTGCTTGCAGACAGATTTATTTCCATCATTGTACAAGTCAGAGCAACCCTAATTTGTAGGTTTGGGGTGGGTCACAGCTGTGCACTAAAACTCAACCAAGTTCTGTGAGAGAATGATGATGCCGTGAGAGAATGATGATGCACAGCCACGATCATTCTTGATGAATTCATTGTGTACAGAAGGTGCCTTAGGGCTTCACTTTCTATTGGAGTCCAGTTGAGAAGCTAGGAAATGCTTAATGCTCAGTAAGGAAGTGTGTGTTAGTTCACTGAACTAGAACCAGGAGTCCTTTCGAACAATGACCAAGCACTAAGATTTCTGTCCGAAGGCAATTTGGGAAATACTACACAAGAAGCACTGGAAGTAGCCTAGCAATCTAACAGTGAAAGAATGGTTAAGTACATGAGAATAGATCTTGTTGGTGAAGGATGTAGTCTCTGTAAATTATGATTTTTTTAAGTTTTAGAGTTGTAACTCTTCATTCTTTGACTTATGCTGTGCACATTATTTAATCTTTAATACCTAAATCACAATAGCAGGAATAAAAAGATGATACATTTAAACCATTAAACACTTAGAAGGTGTTCAGTAAATGGTGAATATATTTTTATTACCATGTATGAAATGAAAAAAAATTGTTAAATTGTTTAAATGGAGGCTACAAAATTATGTATATATGCCATGATTACAAACCTTTTTCTTTTTAGAGACAGGATCGTCCTCTGTCACCCAGGCTCATATGCAGTGGCATGATCATGGCTCACTGCAGCCTCAAACTCCTGGGCTCAAGCAGTCCTTTCACCTCAGCCTCCCAAGTAACTGGGACTACAGGCACATGTCACCATGCCTGCTAATTTTTTTTTTTTTAATTAAAAATTTTTTTAGTTTATTGTAGAGACAGGGTCTTGCTCTGTTGCCCAGGCTGGTCTCAAACTCCTGGCCTGAAGCCATCCCCCCACCTTGGTCTCCCAAAGTGCTGGCATTACAGGCATGAGCCACCACACCTGGCCTACAAATATATATATGTGTGTGTGTGTGTGTATATATATAAAATATTTGTATATTATATGTGTTTTGGGTGTGTGTATACACACATACACAAATAACAAAAGACAAAAGAAAAACAACACTCTAATGCCAGCCATGGCTGTTAAACAATGGGTTTAATAAAATACACTATACTTGTTCACTGGCTCTCTTTATTTACCGTCTTTTGTTCCCCCAGAAAATTGGTATGTTGACATTAAAATGCCATGTTTGTAATGAAATTAAAATAAGTTGTTGGCACGTGTTTAGTACGCATAATCACAGAGTTAACTTTGGGTTTTAATTTAATTTTGTTTTCTTAAACAGCAAAAAATGAAATTTGCCTGGGGAGTTACTTAAAGAAATACAGGATTGAGAATGAAAAGTTTCCTACAAGGATTAGAAAGTGTATTGCTATGAAGTAGTGATAAAACATTCATCTACAGTGCCTTTTCCCATAATTTTAACAGCAGAAACATCTTGGAAATATTTATGTTTTTTAATTAGGCCAAAATATCTTACCTCAAAGATAACCTCTTACTTTAAGTCATATTCCTGTGATTTGCATTCAGGAAGCTCTTAAATTTTAAAACATGGGCCAAGTCTCAGGTAAGCTATAGTCATTAATAGTACATAAATTTCTTGAGAATTACATGTTTCTTAGTACTGGGAAGTGCACTGGTACTGGCGTTCTGCAAGGCCCTGCAGCATGCTGTGTAGTTGAAGATTTTATGCTGTTTCTCTCATGAATTTTCCCTAAGCACAAAGTTGCCAGAGTATGTAGACTTAAAGCAGGGTAGGATTCTCAGCCTCTCCCTGATACTGAGACACAGAAAGTACTTTTTATAGCTAAATTTTTTTAAGTCCCAGCTGTTCCCTGTTTAACGACTCTCACTTGTTCTGAAAATCAGATCAGTCACTTTGAAAGTCGTTAGAACCTTTTCCCTTGGTTGAGTACTCACCTGGGTTATCCATCATTAGTAACACCCTCCCAATGAAGTAGGTTTGGTTTTGGTCTGAGACAGGAAAATTAAGACACATGTTTAGTTCCTGTAACAACAGCTTCCCAGGCACACAGGTTCCTGTTGAATGTTACTTTTCCCTTAAGGAGCCCTTCAGTATAAGATGTAAACATGAGCAACTTTGTGATAAGTAGACCAATCCACACGAATTGCTTTCATTTACTGTATTTAAGTGTTTCCTGCTAAAAGTTGAGAAAATAAGAAAATAGATGACTTTGTAAAACCAAATTAGATAATTTAGAAAACCACTTGGAGATAAAAAAAATTATATATGTGGGGCTGGTAAACGGAGTAGTGTGACAGACATGTTTGTTTTGTTTAGGTCATGCAATGGTGTGCCCGTCTGTGCCTTTGATCTACTCACATTAAATCAAGACCACATTTAAGATTTTAGTTCCAGCAGGTATTTTCCATGGCTATGCTTTTTGTTTTTTGTTTTTTGGAGACAGAGTCTCACTCTGTTTCCCAGGCTGGAGTGCAGCAGCAGGATCTCGGCTTACTGCAACCTCCACCTCCCGGGTTCAAGCAATTCTCGTGCCTCAGCCTCCTGAGTAGCTGGGATTACAGGCACGTGCCACCATCCTCAGCTAATTTTTGTATTTTTAATAGGGACAGGATTTCACCATGTTGGCCAGGCTGGTCTCAAACTCCTGACCTCAAGTGATCCTTCCACCTCAGCCTCCCAAAGTGTTGGGAATATAGGCATGAGCCACCATGCCCAGCCAAACTATGCCTTTTTAAAAGAAACTTATAGAAAGCTATTTTTATTTGACAGTAAATGATTAATTTCTTCAGCATGCACATAGGAAAATATTGTGAAAATTTACAAGTGGTGGATAAGAAAGCTAGCTTTTATTGACAGTCATTTAGAACAGGGGTCCCCAGTCCCTGTGGTACAGACTGGTACTGGTCCATGGCCTGTTAGGAACAGGGCCTCACAGCAGGAGGTTAGAGCAGTAGACTAGCCAAGCATTACCACCTAAGCAAGCTCCACCTCCCGTCAGATCATCAGCAGCATTAGAGTCTCATAGGAGTGTCAACCCTAGTGTGAACTGCAGGTGTGAGAAGCTAGTTTGTGTGCTCCGTATGAGAATAATGCCTGATGATCTGTCACTGTCTCCCATCACCCCTAGATGGGACCATCTAGTTGCAGAAAAACAAGCCCAGGGCCCCCACTGATTGTACATTTTGATGAGTTGTATAATTATTTCATTATATATTACAATATAATAATAGAAATAAAGTGCACAATAAATGTAGTGCACTTGAATCATCCAGAAGCCATTCCCCTTATCCGTGGGAAAATTGTCTTCCTCGAAACCAGTCCTTGATGCCAAAAACATTTGGGACCACTGATTTAGAAGGGTAATGAGCACTTTTAAAAATAATAACTATTTTTATAACTATTTAAAGTTGGTATTCTGTGACTCAAAAAACAAAAACAAAACCATAATCCTGCTCTTTCCGTTTTCTCCTTCCGCCCTGCGTTGTAGGACTGCTTGCCTCCTTTTCTGATAGAACCATGGGAAAAGGCCTTTAGAGGCCACCTACTGGCAGTGGTTTGTTTGTTTACAGTGACATGCAATAAGAAATGTATATACACAGATAGCATATATTAATAACTGAATTAAAAGTTTTACTAAACAGTATTCACTTTAAGTGCAGTGCATTGTTTTCTATTTTAAATTTTTAAGACATGTTGGTCTTCACATTCTTAATTACTTTCATGCCCTTCTAAACTGGGTCTATACTGTGTTTAAACATGCTCGTCTAGCTGAACGCCCACGCCGCCAGGGCAGGAGAGTACACTCCAGGGCCATCCATTGGGCTGGCTCCTCCAGGTGTCCGTCCTGGCCTCAGTTTACTACCAAGTCTTAGGCCGTAATATCTAGACTTTGAGACTTCAGAAGCAGTCTCAACGACTTGACTCTATAGTAAAATGTCAGTACAAAGAACTGAAGGGCCTGCAGAGCACTGCCAGCTAGAGGAGCTGATCAAGTAGGAGGGACACACGTCATCTCTTCATTATGATGTACTCTCATCATCATCATCATGCTTGGCTTTTTTGTACCTGACTGTCCTGAATGCTTTTCATGAGTTTAAATATTTAATCCTCGCAAGAATCCTGAGGTGGAGAAACTATTATCCCTGTTTCATCAGTAAGGGACTAGAAGTCAGAGAAGCCACATAGGGTGACTACCCTGGAGGCCCAGCTAGGAAGTGGGCCAGGAACGGAACGCTGGAGAACAGCCTCCTTCCCAAGGAAGTGGAGTTGGTAATGGCGACCTGTTTCACACAAACTCGGATGCCTTTCTCATTTTGAGGCCCACTGAGCTATGTTAAACAGCATTTCTCCTGGGAAACAGCTCCTCCTTGTTCTTATTTCTGTTATTGACTAGCTTAGTTTTCTTCCTCTAGATCTCCTGAGATGTTGGTTTAATCCACGTTGGAAAAAATCTGTGTGAGCATTTGGTGGGACTGGTGCAAGAAGCACACCCTGGGTTATTTTATGCTGGTAACACTGTTTCCTCAAGCTATGCATTTTGATGGTTTAGAAATAGATTGTGAGTAAGAAAAAAAAAAGCGTAGGACGAATAATCAACAGGAAAAACACCTGAAGGTTGGCCTTCCCAGTGAGATATTTGATTCCTGCATTGGCTCTTTGTCGTAGGCAACATGCTGGTTGCTGGGCTTAGAGTTGGTGCACAAAATAGATGCTGCCCAGAAAAATAGCATTTGTGATGTGAGTGAATAGCACCTTAGAGAGAAGGACAGGGAACCAACCTGAACTGAGGAGCAAGATTAAAAGGATGTTGCTAGCAGATATTTTTTAAAATAAAGAGGGTATTTTGAATTCAGTATAGTTAGTGTATTTCTATATAAAGTCCATAAGGTAACCTGGGAAGAATGGAACATAAAGTTGTCACATGAATTTGCTAAAGACAGACTTACGAAGACTGATAAATAAGAGGCTTTGAAGAACAAGTTTTGTAGCTAAAAACATCATTTTCTTTTTTTCAGACACCTTCAGCAGTAAACAAGATAAAACAACTTCTTAAAGATAAGCCTGAGCATGTAAGTAAAACCAGTTAATTATTCAGTAAAAACCCGAAGCTGTATTTCAAAATAAATTTATCCTGTGATGTACAGTATTATTTCATTTAGGGGTTTTTATTTAAAAGGTAAAATATACTCAGGATTTTTTAAAAATTCAAATAATACAAAAGGGCATTTAACTAAAAGGAAGTCATTCTTTCTTCCAAGAAGCAACCTCTTTGGTGTCCTTCCAGGAGTAATGTATACATTTGAAGTGGCTGGACCTGATTTTCTCAGCCTCCTCACAGTTGACACTTTAGGACAGATTGTAGAATGTTTGACAGCATCTCTGGCCTCTGTCCACTAGATACCAGTAGTAACCCTTCTTTGCCACAACAAAGAATCCACATATGTGGAACCCACCGATACGGAAAGGTGACTGTATGTATAGAATAAAAGTATTGTGAGTACTGTTTCACCAGCAGTTCCTGATTCTACAAAGCTTTGGTTGTCACAACCAAAAATGTCTCCCTGAGGGCAACCACTGGCCTAGACTGGGCTTGTTATTCTTGAGTGTGTCTCTTCCTACCATAAATGTTTTCATTACACTTTGCTTTTTACCCTTAATAATGTGGCTTGAAGATATTTCCATATCATTATGTAATGATCTGCCTCCCTTTCTTGCCTGCATGTAGAGTATATTCCATTGAACAAGTTGGATTTCTTTAACCAGTCCCCATGTTAAAGGGTCGTTTTCATTCAGTGCTGCCACAAACACCGTTCAGCAACTATGTAGTGGCTGCAGTGTGTCAGGCTCATTGTTCTAGACCTGTAAGCACGGCTTAGTTCACCTACATAGGATCCATTCCTATAGAGAATTGTTGAGCTAGGAGTGTGCGTATCATCTTCATTGTACGTTGTTAGTTGCTGATGGAATGCTGTAAATCATTTCAAGTAATGGACTATCAATATTTAATCATTAGACTGTGGAGTGATATCTGGTTTCTGTTGTTAACCTACGTTAGAATGTAATGGAAGTTCTCAAACCTGCCTTTTAAAATTATTAAATTTCAGAGGATATCAGTTTGGATAGACCAATGACTAGAGTACAAATTGGCCTAATGAAACAAGAATTTAGCTTTGCAGAATCAGGAACTGCTGGTGAAATAGTACTTACAATACTTTTACTGTATACAGTCACCTCTCCGTATCTGTGGG
Organism: Trachypithecus francoisi; assembly: GCF_009764315.1. Lineage (NCBI taxonomy): Eukaryota > Metazoa > Chordata > Mammalia > Primates > Cercopithecidae > Trachypithecus > Trachypithecus francoisi. Next base: position 11,457,620 of record NW_022681461.1, read on the forward strand.
TTCGGCATACATGGATTCAGTCAACCACAGGTCAAAAATATTTGGGAAAAAAATAGAAGGTTGCATCTGTATTAAACATGTACAGACTTTTATTCGCCAAACAATATAGTATAACAACTATTTATGCAGCATTACATTATTAGGTATTCAAGTCATCCAGAAGGTATTCAAAGGACATGGGAAGATGTGTATAAGTTATATACAAATACTGTGCCATTTGCATAAGGGACTTGAGTGTCTGCAGATTTTTGTATACTCAGGTAGTCCTGGAACCAATTTTCCACACATACTGAGGGATGACTATTTAAATGACTATTTAAATGAAAAAGCAGATCAGCCCTAAGACCGAGAACTCAGGTAGATATTGTTCGAAAATTGCATTAATGTAAACATCGATATTTTTAAAGTGCTGTTTGGTCACTTTTTTAAACTTCTTTTGTCTGTATTGACTGCAGTCTTTTGCTTTCTGGTATTTGAGACTGTACACAAGTCTGCACTAGAATTCAGATCCCATGTAGAGAGAGGATTGCCGGGTGATGGACTGTGAACCCTGGTGAATCCTAACCATAAGGGAACATTTCAGAGTATATCTCACAGAACAAGGTAGAGCAAAAACATTTTAGATAAAGTCCCAGGCTGGACAGGGTGGCTCCTGCCTTGTAATCCCAATGCTTTGAGAGGCCGAGGTGGAAGCGTTGTTTGAGTCCAGGAGTTCGAGACAAGCCTGGGCTGCATAGTGAGACCCTGTGCTACGAAAAGTAAAAGAAAGTCCATTTTGGTGTGGGGAGGTTACTGTCACTTTATTAGTATAATTGTTTAATCTGTACTACTTTAAAACTAAGTTTATATTTTCACTTCTTTTTCAGGTAGGTGTAAAAGTTGGTGTCCGAACCAGGGGCTGTAATGGCCTTTCTTATACTCTAGAATATACAAAGACAAAAGGAGATTCTGATGAAGAAGTTATTCAAGATGGTGAGTTTTTAACCAACATTTTTTGGGCACGTTGTTTTGCCTAAAATTGTTAGCCTTGCACAGCACAAAGTAAAAAATAAGGATAGTAGCAGGAATTAGGTAAATAATGCTCACTGTGTGTGTAGGCGTTGTTTGATGGAATTTCATGTATTAACTGATGTATACACAACGCTGAATGAGGGTGGTACCATATAATCCCTGTTTTTCTGATGAAGAAACTGAGGCACAGAGGGGTTAAATAATTTAAGGTCATAGTAAGTGGCCTAGTAAAGTTCTTTCCAGAGACTGTGCTCTTAGTAACTAATTGGTAAAGTATTCTATAAGCTTGTTTTAACTATGAAAGATCATTGTTATGTCCAAAAGGGAACCAACCTTAAACCTCACAGTGAGCCAAGAGTTTCTGTGTAAGCAGCAGTTTTATATCTGTGTCAAATAAGTACAAGTTGGGCATTCCAACCCAAACATCTGAAATCTGAAACACTCCCAAATTCAAAACTTTCAAAGTGGGTGCCAGCATGACACTCAGAGGAACTGCTCATGGGAGCTTTTTGGATTTGGGATGCTCAGGCAGTAAGTATAATGCAGATACAGTCACACATCACTTAACATTGGAGATACATTCGGAGAAATGTGACATTAGACAAATACCCTGGGGTGTACTTACACAAACCCAGATGACAGAGCCTACCACATGCCTAGGCTAGATGATATAACCTATTGCTCCTAGGCTTCAAACCTGTACTGCATGTGACTGTCCTGAATACTGTGCACAGTTCTAACACAATGGTATTTGTGTAAACATACCTAAACAAAGAAAAAGTGTAGTGAAATTTCACTGTAAAAGATCAAATGTGGTCGGGTATGTTAACACAAGCCTGTTGTCCCAGCTATTCAGGAGATTGAGGCAAGAGGATTCCTTGAGCACAGGAGTTCAAGATTGTAGTGTACTGGCCAGGCGTGGTGGCTCACCCCTGTAATCCCAGCACTTTGGGAAGCCAAGGTGGATAGATCACGAGGTCAGGAGTTCACGACCAGCCTGGCCAACATGGTGAAACCCCGTCTCTAATGAAAATACAAAAAATTAGCCAGTGTGGTGGCACACACCTGTAGTCCCAGCTACTGGGAGGCTGAGGCAGAAGAATTGCTTGAACCCTGGGAGGCAGAAGTTGCAGTGAGCCGAGACCATGCCATTGCACTCCAGCCTGGGTGACAAAGCGAGACTCCATCTCAAAAAAAAAAAAAAAGAGAGAGATTGTAGTGCACTTTGTTCATACCTGTGAATAGCCACTGCCGTTCATCCTGGGCGACATAGCAAGACCTCCGTCTCTTAAAAAAAAAAAATTAAGAAGGAGAAGAAAATAAAACACGGTACACCTGTATGTGGCACTTACCATGCATGGAGCTTGCAGGACTGGAAGTTGTCCGTGTGAGTCAGTGAGTGAGTAGGGGAGTGGTCAGTGAATGTGAAAGCCTAGGACAGTACTTTGTAGTACTATAGACCTTATAAACCTTGTACATTTAGTCTTCAGTAATAAATTAACCTTAGTTTACTGAAACTTTTTTACTTTGTAAGCTTTGCGATTTTTTTTAACTTTTTGACTCTTTTGTAATAACATTAACTTGAAACATACATTGTACAAATGTACAAAAATTTTTTATGTCCTTATTCTGTAAGCTTTTCCCTATTTTTAATTTTTTTCTTTCTTCTTTTTTTTTTTTTTTTCTTAACTTTATAAACGTTTTAATTAAAAACTAAGACACAAACATGCGTATTAGCTTAGGCCTCCACAGGGTCAGGGTCATCAGTATCCCTGTCTTCCACCTCGTCCTCTCGTCCCATTGCCATCAGGAGCAGTAACACTCATGGAGTTGTCATCTTCTCTGATAACGATGCCTTCTTCTGGATACCTCCTGAAGAACCTTCCTTAGGCTGTTTCACAGTTAACTTTTTTTTTCTAAGTAGAAGTACACTCTAAAATAACAATTAAAAGTATAGTATAGTAAATACATAAAGCAGTAACATAACCATTTATTATCATTATCAAGTATTATGCAGTGTACGTAATTGACCATGCTTAGACTTTTATACGACTAGTAGTGCAGGTTTGTTTATACCAGCATCACCACAAACACCTGAGTAATGGGTTGTCTTGTGATATTATGGTGCCTACAGCATTGCTAGGCAGTAGGAATTTTCAGCTCCATTATAATCCTTTTTTTTTTTTGAGACAGAGTCTCGCTCTCTTGCCCAGGCTGGAGTGCAGTGGTGTGATCTCGGCTTGCTGCTGCGACCTCCGCCTCCCGGGTTCAAGCGATCCTCCCACCTCAGCCTCCCAAGTAGCTGGGATTGTGGCGCCCACCACCATGCCTGGTTCATTTTTGTATTTTTAGTGGAGCTGTATTATCAACTCATGTTTTTGAGGAATCCTGTATTTCCAATTTTTATTAAAAACGATTTAATTATAATTAAATTTAATTTATAATTTAAATTATTTAATTATATTTACCACTGCCCCCTTCTTCCATCCTCTAATCTGTTAAAACCTATCTAAAATAAATAATTTATCTTGTCATTGGAAGTATGCACTTAGCTTGCAGTTCTTACCTCCATGGGAGAATGAGGCGTAGATTCCTAAGTGTGCTTTCTTATTAAACTAAAGTTACTAATCAATAAAGACCTTTTAAAAATATATTATTTTGAAAATTATAACACGTTATAAACCTTAAGATTCTCATCTTAAAGAAGAGGTGACTTAATTACATATTGTTTATATTTAGCTAATGGCTCAATTTCTTATAAAGAAGAAAGTTTTTTGTTTTGTTTTGTTTTGTTTTGTTTGTTTTTTTGAGAGAGTCTTGCTCTCTTACCCAGGCTGGAGTGCAGTGGCACAATTATGGCTCACTGTAGCCTCTGTCTCCCCGGCTCAAGCAATCCTCCCACCTCAGCCTCCTGAGTAGCTGGGACTACAGGCACCCACCACTGTGCCCAGCTAATTTTTGTATTTTTAGTGGAGACAGGGTTTTGCCATGTTTCCCAGACTAGAAAGATTTCTTAAACTGATTGTATTTGTTGGCTGGGCACTGTGACTCACACCTGTAATCCCAGCACTTTGGGAGGCCCAAGGTGGGAGGATTACTTGAGCCCAGGAATGCAAGACCAGCTTGAGCCACATGGTGAAACCCTGACTCTAAAAAAAATACAAAAATTAGCTGGTCCTGGTGGTGTGTGCCTGTAATCCTGTGGGAGGATCACTTGAGCCTGGGAGGCGGAGCTTGTGGTGAGCCATGATCATGCTACTGCACTCCAGCCGGGGTGACAGAGCGAGACTCTGTGTCAAAAAAAAGATTGTGTTTACAAAGATGCTGACCTCTACCTGTGTAATTACTAGGGAATAGTACCTGTTTTCCATCCCATAACCAGAAAAAACTATTGTTGTGCTGATGGATCTTACTAAAATAGCCCCATTGTATCGCAGTCCTTAGTATATCTTTAAGCTTAAATCCGTGTATCTAGTGTATAGATGTTATTACAGAATTTTCATAAATTTTTTTTCGTTTCATAAAACTCACTGAGAATATACATTTTCTTCACGTTGCAAACTGGAAAAATGAGTGAAGTGTAGTGAAAGGTAAATTCTCATTTTGCATAAAATTGTCATGGGATACTTACATAAAATTCTCCCCTAATGTGATTGTTTGTGACATAAATTTGTGTGTGGGAAAGAAAGGGCAGACAGGAAACTGAATGCTTAATTCCTTAAGGAAATAATTTAAAATGTTCAAAGCTTCCTGTTTGACTTTTGTTGATAGTCACTATTTAAAGTTCACTTGTGCTTTGAATCAGCGAGTTCCATAAGGCTCCTGGCTTTATATGACACATGCTTTCTTTTCCCCAAGGAGTCAGAGTATTCATCGAAAAGAAAGCACAGCTAACACTTTTAGGAACAGAAATGGACTATGTTGAAGACAAATTATCCAGTGAGTTTGTGTTCAATAACCCAAACATCAAAGGGACTTGTGGCTGTGGAGAAAGCTTTAATATTTGAAATCTCAGGACTCTTCTGGCCGTAGGTTCCAGGAAAGCTCGTGGAATCCTTGTTGCTCACTGCAGAAATTGTGTGACTGTCACATGCTGGAAAATAAAGTGATACATCTTGAAAATGAAGCCAGTGTGTTGGATTCCAGAAGAAATGATATTTGTATTCTCTATAGGGGACAGAAAGTGAGAAGCCATCACTCTCTTTGGATCATGTAGGTCTCTTGCATCGTTTGTTTTAGAACCAGTTTCATTAAACTTGCCTTCCTGGGCACCTGTTTATCCATTTCCTGAACTGTGTGCACTCCTTAGATCGCTATTGAATGGCTTGAACATCCCTCAACATTTCTCCCAACCAGATCGGCGACTCCAAAAATCCGAGACAGGACACCCTGACTGCTGGTAGTAACATGGTAGTGCATTGTTTTTCCCACCCAAACTTAACATAGCCTTTTTATACACTTTTATGAAAAATTTCATTGTCAGATGCCTCATTGCGTACCCTTTAATAGTACCAGGCAAAGATTTTCTTCAACTATAGTACAGATTAGTTCTGAGTGATGGTATCAAAAAGTGAGAAAGACGCCATCCATTTGTTTTTTAATCCATTTCTTTTGCCACCCTATATGTCTGTTCAGAGAGGGGATCTCAAGCTGACTTTGATTCTTTTAGTTGAGGAGGCTCTTCAAGCCGTCTAGCCCACCTCCCTCCATTCCCTATGTGAGGAAGCGAAACCCCAGAGAAGTCAAAGGGCTCCTGTCCGCTCCAGTTCCACAGGCCGGGGAGGGTAGGGACTCTACCCCCACCCCTTCCTTGGAGGTGACACATGCTCTGTCCTCTGAGGCAGTCAGTGAAGGCAAATGGTCTGACTTCTCTATGTGGCCAACATTTTGATAGAATTTCTTTATAATTTGATAGAGATTATATTATTTTTATTTTATTTTGAGTGGGAAGAATTTTAAAACCTTTTTCTGTGAATTACCATCTTGTTTCTTTCACCTTTGAAACAATGGATTGTAGCAGAGACATTGTAGCAACCCAGAGTTATGCTTTTGGAATGTGGTCCTCACTGTGCAGTAGAACATGGGGATCCTTTGTTAAAATTCCCAGTGTGCATACACTTTCTGGTTCCTCCGTCCAGTTGCTAAAGTTCTTAGTATTTTAGCCCAACATGTTTATCACCTACTTTTCTTGAAAAGTGTTCCTTTTGTCACTTAGTTACTGATTTTCCTGGGTTTGACATATTAAGTATTCTATGAGATGATATATATGCTTTTTTTGAAAGCTGATTCTCATGAATTCAAAGCTGAGTTCGTTTCTTTTATTCACTAAAGTAGCTGGCACAAAACACATAAACCTAGAGCGGTAGTTTTATGTAAATGCTCATGAGTTTGTATCGATAATATAATTGTTGATCCACTCATAATTCGTGCAATACTGTATGTATGTAGACATTGAGTTGTCAATTAAAGAAAATGTGGCCTCTTTGTGATCATCAAATTGCCTTGTTGAGGGGAGAGGGTTTGGGACAGCAGCTGCTAAAGCCAATAAAAAAATGACTGTCTTTTCTGCCGAGGCTGCCTGTCACCAGGCGTCTTCTCTGCCTAACAGTGTTTCTTCCAGAGTCCGAGCTGCCGATTCTCCACACAGCCCTGGAGAGGCCGTCTCAGGTGGCTCTCCTTTCCCTGGCTTTGCTAGCCAGGCTTTCCTCCTTGTCCTCCCCCTGTGAGGTCATCCGCCCCCCGCCCCGGGCGGCTTCCTCGTGTCCTCAGGACGAGAGCATTATCGCTACCTGGAGCGCTTTTCCCTCTGGCGTCTGAGCTTTTTATAGGAACCTCCTCCAAGAAGGTTCTCAACTGTTCACTCAGGCACAGTCGTGTGCACTGACTCTGTTAGCCCTGAGGTTTCGCAGCTCATTAGAGACAGTCCCAACCTCAGAGAGCTTGAAGCCGGCAAATGAAACACCAACGGAGAGCATGGATGGCCGTGGTAAGTGTTGTGAGCAGCTGGCGCTGATTGCTTCCTCACTGCATGCCTGGAAGGGTTCTAACACACATCATCATCTCAGTGATCTGAGAACGCAGGTCTGACTACTGTCGTTCTCGTAGATAAACCAAAACCCAGCTTAAAGAAAATAGCTAAGGTAACACTAAGTGGCCGAGTCAGAATGGCGCCCCGTGCCTGTGACTCCAGATGCTGTGCTCCTAGCTGTTAGGCCATACTGCATGTCCTGATGGAACTAACAGTGCGCTTCTAAAAAGGTATCCTACAGGTTATGGCCCCTGCACCTAGTTGAGAGATTTGGGGAAGAGAAAAGACAGTGAATGGGACTAAAGAGGGTTGAAAAAACACAGAGGGCGTGGTCTCACTCATAGGTGGAAACTAAACAATGAGAACACTTGGACACAGGGAAGGGAACATCACACACCTGTCGTGGTCCTGTCGTGGGGAGGGGGGTGGGGGAAGGGATAGCATTAGGAGAAATACCTAATGTAAATGACGAGTTAATGGGTGCAGCACACCAACACGGCACATGTATACATATGTAACAAACCTGCATGTTGTGCACATGTACCCTAGAACTTAATAATAATAATAAAATTAAAAACACAGGGAAGCTAAGCACTCAGGAGAATGAGGCCCGGAGAGGAGCATGAAGGCTGAAGGGTGAGGTAGACGCCTGGGGCATTTGGGCTTTCTGCAAGTTCTGTAGGCCTTGGGGCCACTGAAAGTGTTTAGGGCCACTCATTAGAAAATTACATTTAGAAGTGTCACCATGGCCTGGACTAGGCTGGCTGATGAGGACAGGAGGAAGCTACTGCAAAGCCCGCTATAATAGGACCTGAGCAGGGACCCATGTGAGGAAGGCTTAGGAGGCAGAAAAGATGGTACTCTTCTCTATGTGTAGCCCAACCTCATCAGCCAGTGTTTTGCTACTCATTTCTCTTTGTACAGGCAGTACTTGTACTGTTCCTTGGTTTTGGTTCTTGTCTCTTGTATAATATTGAAAGGTTCTTGGAGACAGGAATACAATTGCTGCTTTAATGTTCATTTAGCATTGGGCAGGTCAGAATTATTTTTGCAAAATGGCTCCATCCTACGGCCATGTCATACCATGTCACGCAAGCCTGAGCCCTCACTAGGAAGGTTCTGTCGCACCACATTCGTCCACACTCTGCTCACAAACACTGGTCGTTGTGTTAGGCCATTTGGCAGTGCCCCTGGGTGATGGGTAGGCCAGCAGATCTGTCGCATAGCAGCAGATCTCAGGCTTTTCATGATCAGTTATAAGCCCACTCTTCCACATCAGGATGCTAAATTGAATGGATCAGGCCATCAGGACAGAGGCCTGCTGTGCTCCATTGTTGCAGGGCGCCTCCCAGCCCTCTGTCAATGGACCCACCAGAATGATGTTATTTCTCAAACAGGAAAGGGTTGGGAACAATCCCTACAAGATCAGATGTCCGTAAGATTTCTGGTATTTCCTAGGTTTCACTCAGCAGGAAATACCAAAAAAAAAAAAAAAGGCCTTTCTTGTCATGTTTTGATACCTGAGAAATCAGGAAATGGAAAAGCCTGTGTGAAGCTGAGCTGTAAGCAACATCAGTGTCTCATTTCAGCCTTAGAGCAGACAGGACATGGGCCAGAGGCAGCATCAACCCAGAACAAACCCAAATACAGCTCACCTGAGCTCAGTGCAGGCTGGGAGGCTGGCCTGGAAAGGTGTAGGTTTGGGGTGAGATGGGCCTGGATTTGAGTCATGGTTCCTGTCATTTTGTAGCCTTGTAACCTTCTGTAGAACAATCTCAGAACTGAGGGGGATGTGATGAGCTAACTACACATAAATGGCATCCTGCTAAGAGCAGACGTTTCTTATGTTGTAGTTCTCATCCCTTTTAGCCATTTTCTTGTGCCAAAAGGGATAGTATGCTAGTGGGCTATCAAAGCAAGAGCTTAGGGAACGACTTTCAACACAGGGAGTCATTGTCCCATATTCAAATCTGGGGGAAATTTGCTATGTTTCCCTCAAATGACCACAGTAACTTCTTTGAAAAGAACCATAAATTAATTGCAAATACAACCATACAGAGAAATGTCATTCTCTTAGTGGCTGATTAACTTAGACAAACCTGCCTTCATCGAGGAGCTCTTTTGAAAAGCTCATTCCCCAGTAGGAACTCAGTCTCCTGGACCCGGGTGGGTCTCATCAGACAAGAGAGGTAGGAGAGAGGGAGGTGCACCCTAGCCTCAGCCTCGATTGAAATACAGAGCCGTGTGGTCACTGTGGGCGTACTTCCTCCCTCGCTGCTGTGCAGGGTTCAGGGAAGGCTTCATTTCACGCCCACCTTTAGTGGGGCAAGGGCTCTGTGCCAGTGGTACTGAGCTTAAAACTAGCCTACTTCGACAGCCTTGGTGGGTTACTGCTTTCACTTCCACTAGCTAGTGATTCCCAAACTTTTCATTATGAAGTGCCCATTTATTGGGCCAGGTGCGTTGGCTCACACCTGTAATCCCAGCACTTTGGTGTTGGCTCACACCTGTAATCCCAGCACTTTGGGAGGCAAAAGTGGGCAGATGGCTTGAGCCCAGGAGTTCAAGACCAGCCTGGCAACGTGGCAAAACCCCGTCTCTACAAAAAATTAAAAAATTAGCCGGCCGTGGTGGTACATGCCTGTAGTTCCAGCTACTCGGGAGGCCAAGGTGGGAGGATCACTTGAGCCCAGGAGGCAGAGGTTGCAGTGAGCCAAAATTGTGCTACTGCACTCCAGCCTGGATGACAGAGCAAGACCCTGTCTCAAAAAAATAGAATAAAAAATAAAGTACTCGTTTATTGTTCTCCATGGATTCTATGTCTTGAAGCAGTCCTCAAACTTTTAAGGTGCAAGTCAGTCACCTGGGGGTCTTATTAAAAAGCAGATTCTTGGCTGGGAGCAGTAGATAGCTCACGCTTGTAATGCAGCACTTTGAGAGGCTGCGGCAGGTGGATTGCTTGAGGTCAAGAGTTCGAGACCAGTTTGGCCAACATGGCAAAACCCCGTTTCTACAAAATTAGTCAGGCATGATGGTGGGCGCCTGTGGTCCCAGCTATTCAGGAAGCTGAGGCAGGAGAATCACTTGAACCCGGGAGGTGGGGAGGTTGCAGTGAGCCGAGATGGCACCACTGCACTCCAGCCTGGGTGACAGAGCAAAACTCTGTCTCAAGGAAAAAAAAAAAAAAGCAGATTTTATAACAAAGGTCCAGGGCAGAGCCTGAGATTCTGCGTCGGTAGCAAAGGCCCGAGTGAAGCCAGTGCCGTTGCTCTGCAGGCCACCTTTGAATGGCAGGCTTTTGAAATATTTTCTCATTGGAAGAATCTTCTGTATTTCTTAAATTCTGCTTAAAATTATTAACTTTCTTGTACATCCATGTTCATAACAGCATTATTCACAATAGCCAAAAGGTAGGAACAACCCAGGTGTCCACTGACTGGGGACAGGGGATGAGAAATTAATTTCATGGACACAGATTCAGTTGGAAAAGACGAAAAAGCTCTGGAGATGGAAGGCGGTGCCCGTGGTACAATGTGAATGTACTGAATGTCACAGAATTGTGTACCTAAAACGTGTTAACATGGTAAGTTTCATGTTATGGATATGTTGCCAGTGTTCACAAGTTGTTAACTCAATTAGACTAAATACCCAATAGATTGCATTCTGGGGAAATGGCTGTTTCAGGAAAATTTTCAGTGATTGCCACAAGGACCTCCCAGGGATGGGGATGGAGTCTGGAGCACAGCTGCATGGCTCAGGGAGAGAATTTGCACGGCCAAGCAGCCCCCGGTCCACTTCTCCCCATGGCTGGCCAGGTGCAAAGAACATAGCTCTACCTCCTATTTATTATCTCCCTCAATTTCTTACTTGCACTTTGCCCATGTCTATAGAAGGAAAAACTTGACTGATTAGAAATTATATTCACGGCGCCTGTAGTCCCAGCTACTCGGGAGGCTGAGGCAGGAGAATGGCGTGAACCTGGGAGGCGGAGCTTGCAGTGAGCCGAGCTCGCGCCACTGCACTCCAGCCTGGGTGACAGAGCAAGACTCCATTTCAAAAAAAAGAAAAGAAATGATATTCACGCCAGTCTGGGCAACATGGGGAAACCCCATCTCTACAGAAAAATACATAAATTAATCAGGCGTGGAGGCGTGCGCCTGGGGTCCCAGCCACAGACTGAGGCAGAAAAAAAAAAAAATTGCATTCACAATTCAGCTACTCAGCTACTCAATGTTCACTCTTTAAAAATGCCTTTCCATCGTCCTCCACCATCTTCCCACCTATTATTCTCCCATCCCCCACCAAGCAGCAAGATAATTCTCCTTCGCTTAGTGTCATATAGCTGTTTATGTGACCTTGAGGATGTCCACATGTCACAATGGACAGTCACTTACTCAACACTAAGCAATGACATGCTAGGAGTGGGGCTGGGCCTTGGGGCCGCCGGAGGAATGAGACTCAGCCTCTGCCCTGAGAGTGCAGAGACAAGACAGATATGACCAGGTGAAGAGACAACTGTAAGACAAGTGGTAAGTGCAGCTACAGCCATAGCCACAGGGCACTGTGAGACCACAGAGCAGCGAAAGCTAAGCCAGCCTAGGCTTGGCAAGGAGGCGTGGAGTGAGGTGGGCAATGGCCAGGGTGGGAAGACCAGAGCTGAGAGGTGAGATGGGGTTTGGGTTTATCTTTACTAATAAGGATGAGGAGCCTGTTTCATCTTCCTCCAGGCAGGTCACAGAAGCTGGAACCCAGTTGATCATGCCGAGCCTGCAGACGCCCTCATCCCTTCCAGCCTTCAACACTGATAGCCCTGCCCTCTCTCCCCAGCCTCTGTGCCTTCATCCTCCCCGTGTTCCCATGGATGCTTGGTCCTGACTTTGCACCCCTCCCTCACACCCAGTGTCCTTTCTCTTTCCTCTGCCACTTGGGAGGCTGAGTGGGAGGATCACCTGAGCCCAGGAGGCTGAGGCTGCAGTGACCAGTGTTCACGCCACAGCACTCCAGCTGGGGTGATAGAGTGAGAAAAACGACAACACTGCTCTGTATGATACTATAAAAGTGGATATATGTAATTGCACATTGTGGCATCTCATAGAATGCCCAACACCAAGAATGGACCCTAATGTAAACTGTGAAGTGTGGGCTTTAGTTAATAACCATGCGTTGATATTGGCTCATCACGTATAACAAATGTACCACACAAACATACGTAGTGAAGAAAAGGGGAAGCTGTGTGTATGGTGCAGGGAAGGCGGGGTGTGGGAACACTGTACTTTCTAACCAATTCTAAAATTGCTCTAAAAATTAAGTATATTAATTTTTTAAAAAAGTTTCATTAAATTAGCAATATAATAGTTGCTTACCCAAGAAAATTCAGGTTTTCAAATATTGCGTTTTAGAGCAATTATTTCCAGGTGTGAGGGTGATCTGGCTGCAACATCTGTCACCCCACTGATGGCCAGGGTTAATTTGTCTGATCTGGCTGGCGAGGTGGGTGTCCCCTTCCTTCCTCATCACTCCACACGTCCCTCCAGACGCTGCGGACGACCTTCCCCAATAGAGGAGGGCCGTTCTTTGGCCAAGGGTATATGAGTAGATGCACGCCCCTGCTAGAACCTCCCAACAAGCTCTCTAAAAGTAATTACTTCAAAGGAGGGATTGAGAGTTTCATCCTCTATGACAGAGTTAATTTTTCCTTTTTTTTTTTTTTTTTAAGATGGAGTCTCGCTCTGTCACCCAGGCTGGAGTGCAGTGGCGCGATCTCAGCTCACTGCAACTTCCACCTCCTGGGTTCAAATGATTCTCCTGCCTCAGCCTCCCGAGTAGCTGGGACTACAGGTGCCCACCACCACGCCTGGCTAATTTTTTTTGTATTTTTAGTACACACAGGGTTTCACCATGTTACCCAGGATGGTCTTGATCTCCTGACCCCGTGACCTGCCCCCTCGGCCTCCCAAAGTGCTGAGATTATGGGCGTGAGCCACAGCGCCCGTACTATAAAAATTTTAGTAATAAAGGTTGTCCTTAATAGTTGAGTGTGCACAGCTATAAAACCCAGACAAAGTAATCTGGCCTCTGCATCTAATATCTGCTCAGGATTGATGAGCTCTCTCCCCGCCCTCCATGTTAACACAAAATGGGTTGTTTGAGCTGCCCACACGGCTCATTCCCTGAAGCATCGTGACAGGACACTGTCACCTTTGTCATCCATTGTGTTGGTATATAAATGCACTCAACGGATCTGTTCCTGGCCAAGACCACAGACTTTTCCACTCTCTCTGAGGAGCTAAGTCTGATTGTCATATTTTCGGTTCTGATTATTATATCAGTAGTAGCAAATTGCCTTCGCTGTCAATCAATCGTGTTGTCAATTCACCCTCTGACAATGAGAGCAGAAGGCCTAAAATGACTGAGCGCCTACTCTGTGCCGACTGCCATGCCAGACAAGCGGCTCCCCTGGGAAGACAGCCAGACTCAAGGGTAAGAAATCAAGGGAATCAACCAGGAAAGCCCATTAGGCATTTTGGGGAAAGACCAGGCAGGAGCTGATGAAGTCTAGATGAAAAGTGACAGCTGAGAGAACTGAAAAAGGGGCAGATGTTGTCTTGTTTGGCTTGATGGAGCCTCCAGCTGATTCCAAGTGAAAGCCAGGAGGGAGGACTTTAAAAGGCCTGCCGTTCTGCAGGGGAATCTTCAGGTTCCTATGGGCTCTCATCTCCTCACCAAGGAGTCTGCACACTTAGACCAGCACTCCCAAAGCATGGAACCCAGTATTCACTGCAGTGAGCCCAGATGCTTTGGGGTTTCAGAGGAAAAGGCAATGTGTTGGCCTAAAGGAAGAAGCCGAGGCAAAAATTAATGTAAGTAGAGAGCTTATGTGAGCCAAGTTTGAGGACTGCAACCCTGGGGACATTGATTCAAGTTGCCCAGAATATATGCTCCAATTTGCAATTATAAGTGGGTTTTTAAAGGGAAAGAAGAAGGGGTAGTTCTAAAGTTGTTTACCAAGTGTTTACATTGGTTCATTAAAATACCGTAAGCTTCTTTTTTCTTCTTCTTCTTGTTGAGACGAGGTTTCCTTGTGTTACCCAGGCTGGTCTTGAACTCCTGTACTCAAGTGATCTCTCACCTCAGCCTCCCATGTAGCTGGGATTACAGGTGCATGCCACGGCGACTCAAAATAGCATAAGCGATTGATTGGCTATACGTTGTTCTTTGTATCACAGATTCCAGAAACATGAAGATATGGGTGAGGGTCACATTGTGCAACTCAGCATTTTAGGTAATTTATCAGCTAGTCTGGAAACTACAAGGAATAAAAGAAAAATACAAAATGCCTTTAAACAATTAACCCTGTGCATAGGGTTAATGAGACTCTCCTGTCTCTCTGATAAATTTTGCATTCCTCAGATTCTTCCGACTGCTCTGAGCTACTTTCCTCTCCCAAGTGAAACAGTTGTAGTCACACTTCATAAATTGAAAATGTAGCAAAGTAATGATTTCCCAGAAATCTCATTTTGTTCCTAATAGCCCCTGCGTATTTAAATGTTGAGCATTTTCCACGAAGATGATATTAATCAAATGTTCTTAAATAACATTCAATGAACAGGATACAGTTCATTCTGGCTAATATGTTTCACAACATTTGCTTATTTCTGTTTAGTAAATCTACAGTCTTTATCATTGCTATTGGGTCATATTAGATTGAATCAGTGGCTCAAAAGTATTCATTGAAACCTAAAATAATGATGGAGACAGTAGTGGATGTTCCACACATCAGAATCATCTATGAACACACATAGTGCTCATGATTCCAGAATGATGTGGGATGGCAACCAGGACTCACTGCGTCAAGCAAATCTGCAGGTGTGATGATCTTACAGAGGCAGCTGAAAAGTGAAAGTGAGTAAGAAGTGCCACAATGAACATCTGAAAAACGTGTTAGATTAAATCAAAGTTCTCCTTCCCCAAGTCCCCTGAGCAAAGTATAAGACCTGGCCAGGGACCGGGTGCAGTGGCTTACGCCTGTAATCCCAGCGCTTTGGGAGGCCCAGGTGGGCAGATCACGAGGTCAGGAGATCAAGACCATCCTGGCTAACACAGTGAAAACCCATCTCTACTAAAAAATACAAAAGATTAGCCAGGTGTGGTGGTGGGCACCTGTAGTCCCAGCTACTCGGGAGGTTGAGGCAGGAGAATGGTGTGAACCTGAGAGGCAGAGCTTGCAGTGAGCTGAGATAGTGCCACTGCACTCCCACCTGGGCAACAGAGCGTGACTCCATCTCAAAAAAAAAAAAAAAAAAGAAAACAACAACAACAACAAAAACCTGGCCAGATGAGGGCTTGTTAAGGCTCATAAAACAGTACCCCTGCAGGAGCCAAGGGAAAAATGTCCTTTTTGCTCTCTGAAGGTTTGCTGAAAAAAAAATAACTCACAAAAGGCAGATTTATTGGGGAAAAGGAGTATGAATTTTATAATGTGCACATAGGAAAGAACCACAGAGAGATTACTCCAAACGCTCAGTGGGGGTACAGAAGCTTCCATACCATCTTGAGGTTACCAACAGAACGGGAGCTCAGAGAACGGCCCAGAACAAGTTATGGTGGTAAATCAGGTTATGGTGCATGACAGGTTATGGCGGGGAGAGAGGAGGAGGCCTGGCTAGCAAAGGTGGTCTTGCTATGTAGATGAAACCTCACAGGTAGCAGCCTTCAGAAAGAAGAGATGGTAAGTGTTTCCGACCTTCAAAGGTGTCAAACTCTCAGTTAATATTTCCTAGATCAAACAAGGCTCAGAAGTAAGCCAAGCCGCATCAAGGCAGATTCCGTACAGGTGCAAATCTCCCCACGAAAGACAGCTTTGCAGGGCTACTTCTGTTTGCTGGCTCTCTGAACAGACACCTCAAAATATATCAAAGAAGGATATTTTGGGGGTAAAACTGTTTTTATTTCTGTCAGTCCTACTTTGAAACTTTAAAAAACTTTCACATATTAAAAGCCATGTTCATGGCTTTACAGAGATTTGGGTTAGAAGTTGTTAGAGATAGGCAAAGGAGTGGGAAAAATTTGGGACAAGCAAAAAAGCAAATTTAAATATATTGTCCATATATTCTTGAATTAGTCTCTTATTTCTTTTTCTTTCTTTTCTTTTCTTTTTTTTTTTTTTTTCTTTTTTTTGAGACAGGGTCTCACTCTGTCTTTCAGGTTGGAGTGCAGTGGTGTGATCTTGGCTCACTGCAACCTCCACCTCCTGGGTTCAAGCCATTCTCCCACCTAAGCCTCCTGAGTAGCTGGGACTACAGGCGTGCATCACCATGCCCAGCTAATTTTTGTATTTTTGATAGAGATGGGGTTTCACCATGTTTACCAGGCTGACTGGCTGGTCTCAAACTCCTGGCCTCAGGTGATCCACCCATCTTGGCCTTCCAAAGTGCTGGGATTACAAGTGTGAGTCACTGTGCCCGGCCAAATCTCTTGGTTCTGAGAATAGATCAGTTCAGTGAAACCATTTTCTCCCATTCCAGAAGTTGGCATTGCAGATGGGCTAGGCTTCTCTATACTATGCAGGTAAACAGATCTTTAATAAGAGGCATTTCTATGGAAGAAAAACAAAGATTAACATCTGGAATGTTCTATCTATAAACTAGTTGTTCTAATCTAAACTCTGTCTCTACTAAAAATACAAAAATGAGCTGGTTGTGGTGGCACACACTTGTAATCCCAGCTACTTGGAAAGCTGAGGCAGGAAGATCACTTGAACCCAGGAGGCAGAGGTTGCAGTGAGCCAAGATGGCGCCACTGCACCCCAGCGTCGGCAACAGAGTGAGACTCCATCTCAAAACAAAACAAAAAAGACCAAATAACCACAGCATGAGACCAACAGAATCTGTCTCCGAATCTGTCTCCGAATCTGTCTCGTCTTCCCTCTTCTCCCCATCTCTCTCTCTCTCTCTCTCTCTCCTCTCTCTCTCTCTCTCTCTCTCTACTACTACTACCTGGAAATCTTGTTTAAAAGAGGAAACCGAATTTTGCCTTTGCATCAGTGTATTATTAAGGCTAAAACTAACTTTAATAAAACCTGATAAACAGATCCATTCAATTGTAATCAGTTTTGACCACACATGATAAGATTTCCATAAACCTTTAACCTCTTACAATTTTTTTATTCTTTCTTTCCCCAGTTTTTTATTTCCATTTAGGTTTATCTATTTTTTATTCCTTTAATTTAAAAGCTTTCAAAACCTCTAAACTGACAAAATTATATTCCCTTTAACAAAAACCACATTCTCATGATGTTGTATAATTTTTTTCCAAAACCACATTCTACTTTTCTTATTACACTTTGTATTCAAAATTGTTTATCTTATACTTGGTAGTTTTACTTTATATATATATTAATTGCGATGTTAACTCTTAGAAAACCTAGAAAGTAAGCAATTTTAACTGTTAGTCACATACTAACAATTTATGATACACATTTTATTATTTTTAGAAATATAGGCTTTCTAACGAAACAGTATTTCAGTGTGAAACAGGACATATTTACTAACAGATCTAAATAAGTTTCATTTCTCTAAAATAGGAAGCCAAAATTATAGGAGCATAAACTCATATTTAATCATTAATATCTTGGCATTACATCATATTTGGATATCATCTAGATACTTAATGAATATCCATTATTTAATTTAGCTTAGCAAAACTCTAGGAGTTTTTATTACCAAAAAGATTTGATAAAACTTTTCTAAGTAAACATATTCTAAAAAACAATTATTATTAAACATTTGGCCAGCTGCAGTGGCTCACACCTGTAGTCCCAACTACTTGGGAGGGTGAGGCAGGAGGATTGCTTGAGCCCAGGAGTTTGAGGCTGCTATGAGCTATGGCTACATCTATGAATAGCCACTTCACTCCACCCTGGTCAAAATAGCAGGACTCTGTCTCTTAATAAAAAAGGAAGATTAGGCTGGGCATGGTGGCTCACGCCTGTAATCCCAGCACTTTGGGAGGCTGAGGTGGGAGGATCATAAGGTCAGGAGATCGAGACCATCCTGGCTAATGCAGTGAAACCCCATCTCTACTAAAAATATAAAAAATTAGCCGGGCGTGGTGGCGGCGCCTGTAGTCCCAGCTACTCGGGAGGCTGAGGCAGGAGAATGGCGTGAACCCGGGAGGCGGAGCTTGCAGTGAGCCGAGATCGTGCCACTGCACTCCAGACTGGGCGACTGAGCAAGACTCTGTCTCAAAAAAAAAGGAAGATTAAAAATTTGTACACCCTTTTCACAATTCATTTTCAACTACCCTTCTGAGAGTAGAGGAGAAGCTTTCCCTTTGTTCCCACAACACCACTGAAACTTCTGATTTATTAAATAAACAAACACAGTAACATTCTAATAAACCAGTAGAGTTTCTCTGTAACAAAAACAACAAAGAATTACTTTCTAGGACAAAACTGATTGATTTCATTATTAAACAGAGTAAAGACAAAAGTGTCCAATACATTATTCAAATGACTTACTTATTGAAACACAAAGAGATACATGTTACATTATTGTAAAGAACCATAAACCTGGCTACAGAGTTAATCATATATGTTATACTTAGAGAAAAATACAATGAGCTATTGGCCAAACAGCTTTGTCAAATATCTTATTGTACAAATATGGTACTGTTGGGGTTCAGAAGCCAATACCCCAGAATATGGCCCTTTGACATGCTGAATGGAAGAAGCCCCAAGGCCTCTGTGGCCTTTCCCATGTCCTGTCTCTCAATTCTGTATCACCTTCCAAAGCACAGGCTACAGTTGTTCTCTGAAGTTCCCTTACCTGCCTGGAGTCCAGATTTGCCAAAAAAAACTATTATCTCCAAGTCCTGTCCCTGAGTTCTCATGAACTGAACTCATAGCCCATGAAGAAAGACCTTCTCTCAAGAGCAAAAGAAAAACAAGTTTAAAAAGAAAAAACACATTGAAGTCTGTCAGCACACTTGGACAGACTTTTGTCAGAAACCATTGTCTGCTCTGTGTGTCCAACAGACTCTGTCCCAGGCCGTTGTACATTCTTCAAGCCCATAGAATTCCACCCTCTTAAATCTTTTACTATCCCCATAAAATCATCCACACTGCTCCATCACCCTTGGCCCCCAGAAGATGAACATATAACCATTTGTACCCCATTAAGTGGGAGGATAATCACTGTGATTTTCCCCCTATGTACTCTAGTAAATTTCTATGCCATTTCTCCTATCAATCTGCCTTTCGTCAGTTGATTTTTCAGCTTAACTTCAGAGAGCAAAGGGGAAGTTGACCAGGTGCAGTGGCTCATGCCTGTAATCCCAGTACTGTGGGAAGCTGAGGTCAGGAGTTCGAGAGCAGCCTGGTCAACATGGCGAAACCCCGTCTCTATTAAAAATATAAAAAGTAGCCGGGCATGATGGCAGACGCCTGTAATCCCAGCTACTCTGGAGGCTGAGGTGGAAGAATCGCTTGAACCCGGGAGGCGGAGGTTGCAGTGAGCCGAGATCGTGCCACTGCACTCCAGCCTGGGCAACAGAGAGAGACTCTGTCTCAAAACAAACAAAAAGTAGAAAAAACAAATAATTTGTGCAAATAAATGAATAATAAGTGCAACCTCTACCCTCAGTGCAGACAAATGGAAATCTCCGGGGAATCCTACCAGCTCAGGAAAAACCTAAAGATACTCATCACATCAAGGGACCCTCCCCCAAAGGATTCACCCAAAGTCTGTGAGTCCCAACAACGTGTGCAGAGCCTCCCGCCAGCTTTTTAGCATTTCACTCTCACTGAGCAGACGACCAATGATCCCCAGACCATCAGAGGACTGCCTTTATAATGGAAGGTAGGGGCCAAAACAAACAGGGACAAAAAAGAGAGACTGTGTTGGCAGAAGAAAACTTCAAAAGAACAATCAGAGTATCATTGAGGGATAAGAGAAGATAATTTTGCATCATGAAATGTGAATGAATGACAGGAAAAGGAACACTTGGGATAAAAACAGCTCTTTTTAAATCATCTTCTTCTTTATTTATTTAGAAAGGGTCTCACTCTGTTGTCCAGGCTGGTGTGGAGAGGCATGATCATGGCTCACTACAGCCTCAGTCTCCAGGGCTCAATGGATCCTCCCACCTTAGCCTCACATGTAGCTGGGACTACGGGTGCACCACTATGCCTGGCTAAGTTTTGCGTTTTTTGTAGAGACAGGTTCTTGCCATGTTACCCAGGCTGGTCTCAAAATCCTGGGCTCAAGCCATCCACCCTCTTCAGCCTCCCAAAGTGTTGAGATTACAGCTGTGAGCCACCATGTCCAGCCTAAAAACAACTCTTACAAGCTAAGTGAATGAAAACAAAATAGGAAGGTTAGAAGATAAAGCAAAGGAATGTGCACAAGAAAACAATGAAAAAAGACAGCCTGGCAACCTGGTGAAAAAAAAAAAAAAAGCGAGAGAGAGAGCAAAAAGACAGAGTATTCATTGTACCCCAAAGAGTTCTGCTTTGATCTACTCCTGAGATTTGATACTTGGCCATAGGGAGCAAAAATTACAGAAAATACAAAAAATGTAGAGCAGTGCCGTTCCCTGACTGCATTTTGGCTGGATTGCTGTCTCTGGCCCACTGTGGAGTCCTACCAGATGTCCCAACAGTGATGCTGTTATCCAGGACTAAGTCAAGACTTTGCCCTTTGGCTTCCCCAAAGAGACTCGTGTGAACTCGCAGGAAGTGGAAGCCAGATGGGGACCTGCCTCTGTGCAGATCTCCATCCCCTGGGAGCCTGCATCTAGCTTGGGAAACACTGCTTTCCCTTTCATCCACGTCTTGCTACTCCATTTTCAAAAGTAAATACTGTCATGATAGGAACATGTAAATCAATAGCAAAACTACAGAAATAACAAGACAGTGATGCCCATAGAACTGAGAATGGGGTAGCCTGTGGTTGGAGGGAGGGGATTCACTTGGAGATGGCCATCCGGAGGTCTCATGATACTGTCTGTTAACCTATTGGTGAGTGCATTTTTATTATTTGTTGCTTGTATTTTTATTATTTAAAAATAACACATATACATTTTATACCCTGTTTTCATGCTCAAGACAATTAGATGTTGAGAGAAAAGTAGTACTTGTTAAGGTTTTTGAAATGCAAATGAGATTTTTTTTAAAAAATTATTTCATGTGTTAATCCACGAGTCCAGTTTGGCTGCTTTAAGTGGCTGCTTGCGGCACCGAGGGTCTTCACCAAGTAATGATGACCTTCTATAGCCTGACCCTGCTGGTCAGGACTGAAAAGTCTGTACTATTAATGTGGAAGATGGCTTGTCAGGCTGTCTTTGGTAGTCCAGGCTGTAGTACAATGGTTGCACTGCAGAGGGCTTCATTTTTTCCAAATCCTTAGTAAACTCCTTCACCCCTCAGTGACAGAAATCAATGGCATGCGATTGAGTGTCCTTTAAAATTACATTCAAATGCTGCAAGAGAACCTGAAAAAAATCTTTCCAAGTCAAAAAATTTATTTTTTTTGGATTGGATTTATTATCTCTTTGCCAAGCTGTCCTCAGCTGAGATGATCAACTGCTCAGCGGATGAACTTGACATGGCAGTGAGAGGAGACTTCAGAGGGAAATCACCCCGTAATGTTTGCTTTTGTAGAGAACTCGGTGACATGTTTGTCACATGAGTAAATTGTAAGCCACCTGGCAGGGCCACCAAACACTAGCTGTCACTGCAGGAGACTTATAACTGGGAGCTGAGGTTTTGTAAATTAATAGAAATAAGGTGAAAAGAAAGCTGTGGGGTGTGGAAATGGACAAACTGACCCAGTGCCCAAGTATCATCAGGATTCCTTAGGGGAAAACAGCAATGTGAGCATCTCCTGTCGCTCACAGGAAAGCATCATTTGTAAAGTCATGTGTTTACTTTGAGAATTGTGATCAATCTTTTCTTTTTACTTGCCTGGAATTCTGTGCCGATGCCCTGAATAGATCAATTAGAGTGATTTGCAGGCAAGTAAAAAAGAAAACCTAATTGCAGGTGACACTAAAAATAGGAAGCATATACCTGCAGAGCAGCTTTATTCACCATCCCAAAGAGGTGAAAGCTACTCAATTTTCCCTCCACAGATGAACAGATAAAATGAGGTGTGCAACCCACCGTGGAGTATTACTCTATAACGTGGATGAACCCGGAGGATATCGTACTAAGTGAAATAAGCCAGTCCCCAAAAAACCAATACTGTATGATGTCACTAATATGAGGGTCCTAGAGTAGTCACACTCACAGACAGAACACAGAATGGTGGCTGCCAAGGTTTAGGGGGAAGGGAGAAGTGGAAGTTTTTCAGTGAGTATAACATTTCAGTTTTACAAGATGAAAGGCTTCTGGAGATGCGTTACACAATGATGCACATGCAGTTAACACTACTGAATACTACACTTACAAATGGTTAAGATGGTGAATTTTGTGGTATGTATTTTACCATGATTAAAAATAAAATTTTTAAAAGGGAGATGTGGCTGGGCACGGTGACTCATGCCTGTAATCCCAGCACTTTGGGAGACCAAGGTGGGTGGATCACCTGACGTCAGGAGTTCGAGACCAGCCTGGCCAACATGGCGAAACCCCATCCCTACTAAAAACACAAAAATTAGTTGGTTGTGGTGGCAGGCACCTGTAATCCCAGCTACTCAGGAGACTGAGGCAGGAGAATCTCTTGAACCTGGGAGGCGGAGTTTGCAGTGAGCTGGGATTGTGCCATTGCACTCCAGCCTGGGCAACAAGAGTGAAACTCCGTCTCAAAAAGAGAGGTGTAAGTTTGAGGAGAAATCTATAGGATGCTTTTGTTTACATAAAGTTCAAACACATGCAGAAATGACAATATAGTATGTTGTCAGGGATACATGCACATGTGCAAAATGGAAATAAAAAAGGAGAATGCTAAACACAAAATTCAGGACAGTGGTTATCCCTGGGACTAGGGAGGGAGAAAGATGGAACTGAGGATGGAGACAGAAGGCTTCAGTGGTGTTCCCGACACTCTTCATCTGGGTTTGGGGCTCACAGGCCTTTAAAATTATTCATTCACCAAGAAAGAAAACACTCCCATTTAAACTCTGACATGCTCTGTAATCACTTAAAATTTTTATTTTATATGTTCTTTGTTTTAGAGAAGAAGAGCTCTTTTAGATCTATTTAGGCATTGATTTTTATCATACATCCACTGCCCCAGTGTCTATCATGACCACTACTAAATCAGTATTATCTTTGACATCAGCATTGTCCAATAGAAATAGAATGCAGGCCGGGCGCGGTGGCTCAAGCCTGTAATCCCAGCACTTTGGGAGGCCGAGACGGGCGGATCACGAGGTCAGGAGATCGAGACCATCCTGGCTAACACGGTGAAACCCCGTCTCTACTAAAAAATACAAAAACTAGCCGGGCGAGGTAGTGGGCGCCTGTAGTCCCAGCTACTCCGGGAGGTTGAGGCAGGAGAATGGCGTGAACCCGGGAGGCGGAGCTTGCAGTGAGCTGAGATCCGGCCACTGCACTCCAGCCTGGGGGACAGAGCGAGACTCTGTCTCAAAAAAAAAAAGAAAAAAAAAAAAAGAAATAGAATGCAAGTCATTTATGTGATTTTAAATCTTCTAGATAGCCAGCTTAGAAAAGGTGAACGAGGCCAGCATAATGACTCACACCTGTAATCCCAGCACTATGAGAGACTGAGATGGGAGGATCACCTGAGGTCAGGAGTTTGAGACCAGCCAGGCAACAAAGCAAGACCCTGTCTCTACGAAAAAAAAAATATATATTTTGAAAGAGAAAAGGTGAAAGATACAGGCAAAATTAATTTTAACACTATATTTTATTTAACTCTGTGTCTAAAATATTATCTTTTCTGTATCTAATTGATATGAAAATCCCTAAGGAGATACTTTTCATTCTGTTTTCATACTTCAGCACATGTCAATTTGGACCACTCACACTGCAAGCTCTCAGTAACCATATTTGGCTAGTGGTTACCATATTGGATGGTACAGATCTAGAAAGCACTTGAAACAGCAATTAAACTCAACTTGTACTCTCCATAATGTGTGTGTATATAGGGTGAATGGATGGCCTTATGAACAGCTATGTCCAATTTCATGCAGATCTAGGTCATAGGAACTAGTCTGGAGGCCACTGGGCCAGCATCAACTGTGAGACCGATTGATTGTGAGATGCAGTCTGCTTTTCAGAAATGTGAAAATGTGAAATTGATGCAATACGGTAGTTGCAAAGCAACTGTCTGTGAGTATGGGGACCAGCTGTTATTAGAAAAGCCTAACAACAATGTAGCCAGATGGTGCTGGAAGCCTGCAAGAAAGTGAATCTGAACTCGCAATGTTAGATTCGGGCGAGGTGGCTTGCTAAATGCAGTTTTGTCACCTGTTAGGTGGCTAGAGCCTGGGGGATCATCGTTAAGGGTCTGAGAGGCTGAGGTAGGAGAATTGCTTGAACCCGGGAGGCAGAGGTTGCGGTGAGTGGAGATCGTGCCATTGCACTCCAGCCTGGACAACAAGAGCGAAACTCTGTCTCAAAAAAAAAAAAAAAAAAAAAAAAAAAAGCAGGGGTTTTAGGTGCTCTATGGCCAGAACTTGGGACAGAGACCAAACATATTTCAAATTATACCACAGTTGTTTCTGTTGTAGTGGAAGGTTTATACTTGAACATCTAATTTATTCTCTATGATCATGTTGAATTCAGGAGGGAGAGAGAAAATCCCCTATGCCCACTTATCTATCTGGAAAATTATTCTCGAGAGTAGGAATTGCTTCAAATATTGTTTCATTTTCCCAAAGGGTCTGTCATGGGACTGAGTATAATAGTAACTCGACAGACACTTTCCATAGAGACTAATTTCTCCTCAAAACAGGAAGGCAGCCTGGTCTGCAACACATCATCGAAGGAACCCATGCTTTCTGTAAAAAAACAAATCCAAATAGTGGAAAACATTCGAAATAGTAAAGTGCCAAAGTCCCGCTTTTGTGCCTTCCTGCTCAGTCCCCTCTATCAAGACGTGGCCTGCGGGGCCGGGTGTGGTGGTTCACGCCTGTAATCCCAACACTTTGGGAGGCCCAGGCGGGTGGATTACCTGAGGTCAGGAGTTCGAGACCAGCCTGGCCAACATGGTAAAATCCCATCTCTACTAAAAATACAAAAATTAGCCAGGTGTGGTGGTGGGTACCTGTAATCCCAGGTACTCAGGAGACTGAGGCAGGAGAATCACTTGAACCTGGGAGATGGAGATTGCCATGAGCTGAGATCACGCCACTGCACTCCACCCTGGGTGACAGAGTGAGACTCCATCGAAAAAAAGTGGTATGCGTCCTTCCAGAGGATGCTCTGTGAATTCACAACTATGCATAGATTCTCACTTGATAGGCAAACGTGTTTTCTCTCCTACATAAAATACATATTTGGCTTCGTTTTTTATATGGTGGGCTCATACTGTATAATTACTGTTATCATGCATTCGGCATTTTTTTTTTTTTTTTTTTTGAGACGGAGTCTCGCTCTGTTGCCCAGGCTGGAGTGCAGTGGCGCAATCTCGGCTCACTGCAAGCTCCGCCTCCTGGGTTCACGCCATTCTCCTGCCTCAGCCTCCCGAGTAGCTGGGACTACAGGCGCCCACCACCATGCCCGGCTAATTTTTTGTATTTTTAGTCGAGACGGGGTTTCACTGTATTAGCCAGGATGGTCTCAATCTCCTGACCTCATGATCCACCTGCCTCGGCCTCCCAAAGTGCTGGGATTACAGGCGTGAGCCACCGCGCCCGGCGTATTCAGCATTTTTTTGTTGTTGTTGTTTGTTTGAGATGGAGTCTTGCTCTGCCACCCAGGCTGGAGTGCAGTGGCCGGATCTCAGCTCACTGCAAGCTCCGCCTCCCGGGTTCATGCCATTCTCCTGCCTCAGCCTCCCGAGTAGCTGGGACTACAGGCGCCCACCACCATGCCCGGCTAGTTTTTTGTATTTTTAAGTAGAGACAGGGTTTCACCGTATTAGCCAGGATGGTCTCGATCTCCTGACCTCGTGATCCGCCCGTCTCGGCCTCCCAAAGTGCTGGGATTATAGGCTTGAGCCACCGCGCCCAGCCCCTCAGCATTTTTAGTAAGTTTCTAATTGATAAATTATAAGCTGTACATGGCAGCCAGAGTGCTCTTTTAAGAGTAAATGTAAGTTAGAAAAACAAAACAAAACAAATCTGTGCCAACTACTCAGCTCAGCCTGCTGCACAAAGAAAGTCTTGTGGCAGAAGAAAAAACAAGAGTGTAAGCCAGATCCTGTCTTTCTTTGAGCCTGCAGTGGCTCCTCAGTTCCCTCTCTGCAAGGCCCTAAGAAGACAGGGCTCTCTTCCTTTCCCTCGTCTCTCCCTCTCTCCTGTTTCTCTTGCAACCTGCTCTTCCTCCAGCACATGGCCTTTGCCCTGGCTGGTCCTTCTGCCTGGAAGGTTCTCCCTCGTTTTTCTCAGGGCTCACTGTCACCTCTACAGGCTTTGGCTCAAATGTCACCTTCCCAGTGAGGTCAACCCAACCACCCTATTTGAAGTTGCAACCCTCCATCACCACACTCCCACTCCTCTTCCCCCTGATCTCTCTGGTAACCTTCATTGCACTTAACAGCTTTCAAACTGATGAATTACACATGATGTTCTGTAAGTTCCCCTTTGCTGGCCTGTAAACTCCACAAGAGGCTGGGCATGGTGGCTCATGCCTGTAATCCCAGGACTTTGGGGGGCCGAGGCGGGAGGATCACTTGAGAACAGGAGTTCACGACCAGCTTGACCAACATGGTGAAGTCCCGTCTCTACTAAAAATAGAAAGATTAGCCAGGCATGGTGGTGGGGACCTGTAATCTCAGCTACTTGGGAGGTTGAGGCAGGAGCCTCGCTTGAACCCAGGAGGTGGAGGTTGCATGAACTGAGATCTTGCTGCTGTATTCTAGCCTGGGCGACAGAACGAGACTCCATCTCCAAAAAAAAAAAAAAAAAAAAGAAAGAAAGAAATGTATGACTTTTCCTATAAAAACTTGGCTATGTAAGCCATCAGGGAGTTTGGTTCTTAAGCATGAGAACTGCCCAAGTCTCCTTACTTAGCCTCCTATAATACATGCCTCACTTTCTCTTGCTACAATCATGATGTCAGTATTTGGCTTTGCTGTGCTCAGCAGACAGACCCAAGTTCAGTTTGATAACAATCTCCCTCCCACAACCAAAGCCATTCTTGGCATCCTGAAATAGATGGGGATCCCTCACCTGGAGAAAGGAGGCTGGGTGTCTCCCAGGCAGGCCAGCTCCAGGCAGGACCTGGAACACGCAGCCCTAGTTCTCTCCTGGCATCTCTTTCTCGTGCCCAGGCAGAAGCGCCTAGGGTGTGCTAAATGACAGGGCTGAAGTGGAAATCAGAACACGTTCTTGTAGAAATAGCATAAGGCAGCACTCATGCTGGACAGAGGTATGTATACTAGGTGGTGGACTTTCCATCATTAGTAGGAAAAGCAAAGAGGGGGCTGTCTGTATAAGCATAGAAAAAATAAGCTCAATATATAGGTTACCTGATGAAAGGGTTAATATGAGAAGGCAGAGGAGAGTGGGTAGGGGCACAAAAGAAAAGCAAATTAGGCCCAGGCCCGGTGGCTCACACCTGTGATCCCAGCACTTTGGGAGGCCAAGGCAGGCAGATCACAAGGTCAGGAGTTCGAGACCAGCCTGGTCAATATGATGAAACCCTGTCTTTAGTAAAAATACAAAAATTAGCCAGGAGTGGTGGCGCACACCTATACAGCTACTCGGGAGGCTGAGGCAGAAGAATCGCTTGAACCCAGGAGTTGGAAGTTGCAATGAGCCAAGGTCGTGCCACTGCACTCTAGCCTGGGCAACAGAGGGAGACTCCATCTCAAAAAAAAAAAAAAGAAAAGAAAAGAAAATTAGTGCAGTTGCGGTGGCTCACATGTGTAATTCCACCACTTTGGGAGGCTGAGGTGGGTGGATCACTTGAAGTCAGGAGTTTAAGACCAGCCTGGCCAACATGGTGAAACCCTATCTCTACTAAAAACACAAACATAAGCCGGGCATGGTGGTGTGCACCTGTAGTCCCAGCTACCTGAGAGGCTGAGGTGGGAGAATCGCTTGAACCCGGGAGGCAGAGGTTACAGTGAGCTGAGATAGTGCCACTGCACTCCAGCCTGGGTGACAGAGCAAGATTCTGTCCCAAAAAAAAAAAAAAAAGAAAAAGAAAAAAGCAAATTAAATTGCACTGAAAAACGTATGTATGACAAGATCATATTTATCCACTATAGCATAATATATAAAACTGTGTGTTCTGATGTCAAACTACTGGTTTCATCTCAGATTTGCTACTTATTAGCGCTATTGTGCTAGGGAAGAGGATTTGCTACTTATTAGCGCTATTGTGCTAGGGAAGAGGATTTGCTACTTATTAGCGCTATTGTGCTAGGGAAGAGGATTTGCTACTTATTAGCGCTATTGTGCTAGGGAAGAGGCGCTTACCCTGTCTGTGTTTCGATTTCTTCAAATGTAAAATGGGGATTATAATGGTACATGTGTCAGAAAGTTGTTGAGTGGATCAAATGGGATAAGACATTTAAGTTCTTAGAACCACATGATTATAAAGGCACATAGTAAATGTTCACAGAGTATCAGTTAGTATTCACAGCTCTTAGCAGTGGTCAGTATCATTGAGTTGTGTGCACTGGTGCCTTCATTATAAGACACATAATGCTCAGGGCACTGAACTGCCCCACCATCAGGGTCTCTCACCCTGAGTGGTGCTGGGTGCATCCTGGGAAATTCTAATAGCCCAGATTCCCTTTTATATGTACCAGGCAGGTCCTTCTGTTAACACAGTTTTCCTTCAAGCAGATCACAATGTAACTGACTACATTTTTGTTTCCTTTAAAAGACAGCTTTATTTAGGTATCATTTACATAAGATAAAACTCACTCTTTTTCGCATACAATTCAATGATTTTTAGTAAATTCACAGAGTTGTTCAACCAACACCACCATCTAACTTGAGAACTTTTCTGTCATCCCCAAAAGAAACATGGTGCCCATTGGCACTCACTTCCCATTACCCCTCCAGCCCCAGGCAGGCTGTAAGGGTTTGCTGCTGAGCCCCAGTCCAACCACCTTATTTGGGCTCGCCTAAACTATAATTCCTCAGTGAAACATTACAAGCAATCTCCCATGATGTGTAATTTCTACAGACAGCTGCCTTCATCCATTTCTTTTTTTTTCTTTCTGCTGATTTGAAAATGTGTCTTTTTTAATTGCAAAAGTAATAAATCTTTATTGTACAATATATAAAAGTACAGAGTTGTAAGAAAGAGACAAATTTCTCATAATCTTACCACTAGATGGAACTGTTAACATTTTTAAGTGAATCTCATATATATATACACACACACACTCATATATATGAGTATATATCTATATATATACACACACACACACACACACATATATATATATATATATATTTTGAGACAGAGTCTCACTCTGTCACCAGGCTGGAGTGCAGTGGTGCAATCTCAGCTTACTGCAACCTCCTCCTCCTGGGTTCAAGCAATCCCTTTGTCTCAGCCTCCCAAGTAGGTGGGACTACCAGCATGCACTGCCACGCCTGGCAAATTTTTTTTTTTTTTTTTTTTTGAGACAGAGTCTCGCTCTGTCACCAGGCTGGAGTGCAGTGGCACAGTCTCGCCTCACTGCAAGCTCTGCCTCCTGGGTTCATGCCATTCTCCTGCCTCAGCCTCCCCAGCAGCTGGAACTACAGGCACCTGCCACCACACCTGGCTAATTTTTTATATTTTTAGTAGAGACAGGGTTTCACCGTGTTAGCCAGGATGGTCTCGATCTCCTGAACTCGTGATCCGCCCGCGTTGGCCTCCTAAAGTGCTGGGATGATAGGTGTGAGCCACCACTCTCGGCCGCCTTGCTAATTTTTTGTGTTTTAGTAGAGATGGGGTTTCACCATGTTGGCCAGGATGGTCTCAATCTCCTGACCTCGAGATCAGCCCTCTCTGGCCTCCAAAAGTGATGGGATTACAGGCATGAGCCACCACATCCACCCCATATATGTTTTTTTTACAAAAATAGAATTATATTATAGATAGTTTCTTATATCTTTTTGTTTAGTATAAATATTATTTTTAAATGTTCCTGTCATTAAATATTTCTGTACAGTTTTGTAATTTCCCCAAATTTGTTCAATTATGAGCCCCTCATTGGACATTATTTCTTATTTTTTTCTCTTCTATATAATACCTTTTTTACATCTCTGGAGATCTGTTTCAGCACACATCTCTGCCATTGGTTATACTAACATCTCTCATTCAACTTGGAATTACTTCTTTACTTACTGTGCTAATTCATGAAAGAAAAATTTAAAGATACAAGGGAAGTAAAAGTTCCACTGTAACCCATAGTCTTAGGGACGACTGTTTGAGCAGTCCCACTCTTGGGGTATATCCTTTCATAATTTAAAATGAATATATAAGCCTTCACTATAGGTATATTTTAAACAAAAACAAGATCATGTTCCAGGTATTTTGAAAATTTCCAGCTTTCTGTTACTGGTATCTAGCTTAACTCCACTGTCGTATGAGAACAGACATTGTATGATTTTCTATTCCTTTCAATTAATTCAATTCATGTGTGTTTTATGGCCCGGGGTCTGGTTTATCGTGGTGAATGTCCCGTGTGGACTTGATCTTGAGAAGAATGTGTAATCTGCCATTGCTGGATGAAGTAGTAGTCTACAGATGTCAATTACATCCAGTTGATTGAGGGGGCCGTTGAGTTCCACTTTGTCCTTACTGATATTCTGCCTGCTGGATCTGTCCATTTTTGATAGAGGGGTATTAAAGTCTCCAACTATAATAATGGATCCATCTATTTCTTCTTATACTTCAATCAGTTTTTGCCTCACATGGTTTCTTTGGGGGTTTTTTGTTTTGTTTTGTTTTTTTGGTTTCTGGTTTTTTGAGACGGAATCTCTCTCTGTCACCCAGGTTGGAGTGCAGTGGTGTGATCTCCACTCACTGCAACCTCTGCCTCCAGGGTTCAACCTATTCTCCTGCCTCAGCCTCCCGAGTAGGTGGGACTAACTACAGGTGCCCAACACCACACGTGGCTAATTTTTTAAATGTGTTTTTAGTAGAGACAGGGTTTTGCCATACTGGCCGGGCTGGTTTCAAACTCCTCACCTGAGGTGATCTACCTACCTTGGCCTTCCAAAGTGCTGGGATTACAGGCATGAGCCACCATGCCTGGCTTGCCTCACATGTTTTGACACTTTGTTGTTAGGTGCATACATGTTACAAATTGTTATGTATTGACCCCTTTATCATTACCTAAAGCCCCTCCTCATCCCTGATAAATGTTCTTGCTTTGAAGTCTGCTCTGTCTGAAATCAATATAACTACTCCTGTATTCTTTTGATTAATAAGGATAATATCTCTTTCTCTATCTCTTTACTTTTGATCTATAAGAGTTCTTATACTTAAAGTGTGTTTCTGGCCAGGTACAGTGGCACACACATGTACTCCCACCTACTTGGGAGGCTGAGGCAGGAGGATTGCTTAAGCCTACGAGTTTGAAACCAGCCTGGGCAACATGGACCCCATCTCATTTAAAAAAGTAAATAACAAAGTATGTTTCTTGTAGACAACATATAATTAATTGGGTCTTCTTTTTGGTCCACTCTGACACTTTCTATTTCTAATTAGTGTATTTAGACCACTGACATTAAAAGTGATTGTGATGGGTTTGTATTAATATTTACCAAATGTTTTACTGTTTTTTATTTTTTGCCCTTGTTCCTTGTTTCTATTTTTGTCTTTCACACTTTCTGCCTTTTGTAGTTTTAACTGACCATTTTATATGATTCAATTTTTCTCCTCTCTTAGCATATCAATTATATTTCTTTTTTACTTTTTAGTGGTTGCCCTAGAGTTTGCAATATATGTTTACAACTAACCCAAGTCCACTTTTAAATTACACTGTACACCTTGCAGGCAGTGTGAGTACCTTATAATAACAAAATACTCCTAATTATTTCCTCTTGTTCTTTGTATCATCGTTGTCGTTTGTTTCATTTTATAATAAGCTGTAATTGTTTGAATACATTCTTGCTATTATATTTTGTTTTGTTTTTTATTTAGAGACAGGTTCTCCCAATATTGCCCAGGCTGGCCTCAAACTCCTAGGTTTAAGCAATCCTCCTGCCTCCGCCTCCAAAAGTGCTGGAATTACAGGCATGAGCCACCTAGTGCAGCCTGCTATTATTATATTGAACAAACTGTTATCTGTTTCACCAATTAAGAATAAGAAAAACAAACACTTTTATTTTAATCTTCGTTTACTCCTTCTCTAATATGTTTCACTTCCTTATGTAGTTCTGAGTTTCTTACCTACATAATTTTCCTTCTCTCTGAAGAACTTCTTTAACATTTCTTGCAAGGCAGGTCTACTGGCAACACATTCCCTCAATGTTTGCTTGCCTGAGAAAGTACCTCTCTTTTACTTTTTTTTTTTTTTTCAGTTGGAGTCTCGCCCTGTCACCTAGGCTGGAGTGCAATGGCACAATCTCAGCTCACTGCAACCTCTGCCTCCCGGGTTCAAGTGATTCTCCTGCCTTAGCTGCCTGAGTAGCTGGGATTACAGGTACATGCCACTATGCTGGCTAACTTTTTGTATTTTCAGTAGAGACAGGCTTTCACCATGTTGACCAGGCTGGTCTAGAACTCCTGACCTCGTGATCTACCTGCCTCAGCTTCCCAAAGAGCTGGGATTACAGGCGTGAGACACCATGCCTGGTCCTCTCTCTCTTTTACTCTTGAAGGATAATTCACAGAATACAGAATTCTAGGTTGGTGTTTTTTTTTTTTTCTCTCAGCACTTGAACCATTTCATTCCATTCTCTGCTTCTTTGCATGCTTTTTGAGGAGAAGGAAGAGTTAATTTTTATCTTTGCTATTTATAGCAAATAATTATTTCTAATCTTCCTGTGGCTTCTTTCAAGATTTCTTTATCTTTGGTTTTCTGGAGTATGAATATGATATACCTATGTGAAGTTTTTTGTTTTGGGGGTTTTATGCATTTAACTTATTTGATGTTCTCTGAGCTTCTTGGATCTATGGTTTGGTGTACAACATTAATTTGGGGAAATTTTAAGTCATTATTGCTTCAAATGTTGCTTCTGTTTCTTTCTTCTCCTGGTATTCTCATTATGCATATGTTATACCTTTTGTAATCGTCCCACAATTCTTGGATATTCTGTTACCATTTTTTTCCAGTGTTTCTCTCTCTCTCTCTCTCTCTCTCTCTCTCTCTCTCTCTCTCTCTCCTCTCTCTCTCTCTCTCGCTCTCTCTCTCCTCCTCTCTCTCTCTCTCTCTTTGAGATGGAGTCTTGCTCTGTCACCCACGCTGGAGTGCAGTGGCGCAATCTTGGCTCAGTGCAACCTCCACCTCCTGGGTTCAAGCGATTCTCCTGCCTCAGCCTCCCGAGTAGCACGTGCCACCACGCCCGGCTAATTTTTGTATTTTTAGTAGAGAGGGGGTTTCACCATGTTGGTCAGGCTGGTCTCCAACTCCTGACCTCGTGATCCACCTGCCTCGGTCTCCCAAAGTGCTGGGATTACAGGCGTGAGCCACCACACCTAGCCTTTTTTTGGTTGATTTTTCAGGTTTGGAACATTCTGTTGAGATATCCTTAAGCTCAGACATTCTGTCCTCAGCCACAGCCAGTCTACTAATGAGCCCATCAATGGCATTCTGCATTTCTGTGACAGTGTTTCTGGCCTTTAGCATTTCTTTTTGATTCTTTCTTAGAATTCTCATCTCCTACTTATATTGTCTGTCTGTTCTTGCATGCTGTCTACGTTTCCCATGAGAGCCCTTAGCACATTGTTCATGGTTGTTTTACATTCACAGTCTGGTAATTCCAGCATCCCTGCCATATCTGAATCTAGTTCTGATGCTTGCTCTCTCTCTTCAAATTCTATTTTTTGCCTTATCATTTTTTGTTGAAAGTTGAACATGATTCCTGTACTGGCTCTTCTGGAGGTTTCTGCCCTGTTCTCAGGGAGCTTCCTACTGCAGTAAGCTGCAGTTCTCTGTATTTACCTGTCTGTTTCCGTTTCTCCAATTTTAGGTCAGCAATTTGCCCTGTGACCTTACTTCTCTGCCAGATCTAAGAAGAGTTGCTGGTAATTCCAAGCTCCTTGCATGCCAGAGGAGAAGCCACACTAGAAGTCCCATTGCCCATATACCAATTGGGTTGTCTTTTAATTGTTGATTTCTAAGTGTTCTTTGTACATCTGGATACAAGTTCCGTGTCAGATGTGTGATTTGTAAATATTTTCTCTCATTCTGTGATTGGTGTTTTCACTATTTTCGCTAAAGCACAAACGTTTTTAATTGTGATGAAGTCCAACTTTTCTCTTCTTCTGTAGCTTATGCTTTCATGTTATATCCAAGAAACTATTGTCTAACCCAGGGTCACAAACATTTACCCCTATGTTTTATTCTAGGAGTTTTATAGTTTCAGCTCTCATACTTAGTTCTATAATCCATTTTAGGTTCATTTTGTATAAGGATTGAAGTAGGGGTCTAACGTCATTCTTCTATGTGTGGATATTTAATTGTCCCAGCACCATTTATTGAAAAGACTATTTGCCTCCATTGAATTGTTTTGGCAACTTTGTCAGAAAATTGATTCACCATAATTGGGTTCTCTCTAAATAATTTTTAGCCTTTATTTCATTTCCTGTTTTTACGTTTTCCTTTTATATGACACAATAGCTGTTCAACAGTGTGGTTCTTTCCATTTCAACTTCAGTTCTACTATGTTTTTATTTAGATTGTCATAAAAGAGAAGGGAGGACATTCTGTTTGACTAAATGAGGAATCAGAGTAAGCATAGCCTCAAAGAAAGAACGCACAGAAGCACAGAAGATTGTTTCAGAAAAAAATGAGGCCAGCTGGCTAAAGTATAGAGAACATTTATGGCATTGTGGTAGCATTGAAATACGATTATTATTATTTTTTTTGAGACAGAGTCTCACTCTGTCGCCAGGCTGGAGTACAGTGGCTTGATCTCAGCTCACCGAAACTTCCGCCTCCCGGGTTCAAGCGATTCTCCTGCCTCAGCCTCCCGAGTAGCTGGGACTACAGGGATGCACCACCTCGCCTGGCTAATTTTTATATTTTTAGCAGAGACGGGGTTTCACCATGTTGGCCAGGATGGTCTCGCTCTCTTGACCTTGTGATCCACCCACCTCAGCCCCCCAAAGTGCTAGGATTACAGGCGTGAGCCACTGCACCCGGTCTAAAGATGATATTTTTAAATGATAGAAAAGTGTCAGAAGCAGATTGTGGTTAGTCTTTGAAAGTTTAGTCAAGAAATTTATAAACTGGATGGGCGCAATGGCTCATACCTGTAATCCTAGCACTTTAGAAGGCCAGGGCAGGTAGATCACCTGAGGTCAGGAGTTTGAGACCAGCCCGGACAACATGGCAAAATCCCGTCTCTACTAAAAATACAAAAATTATCCAGACAGAGTGGCACATCCCTGTAATCCCAGCTACTCAGGAGGCTGAGGCAGGAGAATTGCTTGAACCTGGGAGACGGAGGTTGCAGTAAGCCAAGACTACGCCACCGCACTCCAGCCTGGGTGACAGAACCAGACTCCGTCTCTAAAAAGAAAAAAGAAAAGTGAGGGCTGTGAAAACTACACTAGAATTGATCATTTAGAAGCTGCTATTTTTGTTTTGTTTTGTTTTGTTTTTTTGAGACGGAGTCTCACTCTGTCGCCCAGGCTGGAGCGCAGTGGCCCGATCTCAGCTCACTGCAAGCTCCGCCTCCCGGGTTCACGCCATTCTCCTGCCTCAGCCTCCCAAGTGGCTGGGACTACAGGCGCCCGCCAGCTCGCCCGGCTAGTTTTTTTGTATTTTTTAGTAGAGACGGGGTTTCACCGTGTTCGCCAGGATGGTCTCGATCTCCTGACCTCGTGATTCGCTCGTCTCAGCCTCCCAAAGTGCTGGGATTACAGGCTTGAGCCACCGTGCCCAGCCGAAGCTGCTATTGTTTTTTTTTTTTTTTTTTTTTTTTTGTTGTTGTTGTTGTTGAGACGGAGTCTGGCTCTGTCGCCCAGGCTGGAGTGCAGTGGCCGGATCTCAGCTCACTGCAAGCTCCGCCTCCCGGGTTTACGCCATTCTCCTGCCTCAGCCTCCCGAGAAGCTGGGACTACAGGCGCCGCCACCTCGCCCGGCTAGTTTTTTGTATTTTTAGTAGAGACGGGGTTTCACTGTGTTCGCCAGGATGGTCTCGATCTCCTGACCTCGTGATCCGCCCGTCTCGGCCTCCCAAAGTGCTGGGATTACAGGCTTGAGCCACCGCGCCCGGCCTGTTTTTAAGAATTCAATTTTAGTTCATCAGCCAGGTGGAAGCTAAATGTCATTATACTGAAGATTATATGATGAAAATATAAATGTAGCCAAGTTCAGAGTTAAAGAAGAGACAAGGGTCCAGGGTTAGTGGTAGGTTCACAATCAAGAGAAGTTGTATTATTACCCCAAGTGGAAAAAATTTTACCTATTTGCAAAGAAAGGAAGGAGCCATTGGGGAACATGGACTGAAGACAAGAGAATGACAGGAAGCAAGAAGGAAGAAAAGAGGAGTTGTTGTTGGAAGGGAAGGGAGGATAACTGAGCAGAAATACTCCACAAGAGATATGAGGAGGGGCTGGGCGCGATGGTGCACTCTTGTAATCCCAGCACTTTAGGAGGCCAAGGTGGGCAGATCACTTGAGTTCGGGAGTTTGAGACTAGCCTGGGCAACATGGCAAAACCCTGTCTCTACTAAAAATAAAAAAATTAGCAGGGTGTGGTGGCACTTGCCTGTAGTCCCAGCTGCTTGGGAGACTGAGGCAGGAGAATGGCGTGAACCCGGGAACCGGAGGTTGCAGTGAGCCGAGACTGTGCCACTGCACTCCAGCCTGGGTGACAGAATGAGACTCCATCTCAAAAAAAAAAAAAAAAAAAAAAAAATTATGAGAAGGATAAAATATATCACCCTGGGTAGGAGAGAGAGAAAGTTAACACTAGGTGAGCAAAGAGAATTTTTTCCTTCTGAGTTGGAGGGAAGGGTGAAAAGTTGGGAGGGAGTGCAAATGGAGAAGGGGATCGCACCCCCAGGAGTTTCTTTGAGATGCCCTTGCTCTTCACAGTACAAGGAAAATTCACTGTACGGATTTGTGGGAATAACGATGAAGAGAAGTGCCACAGAGCCCCTGCAAGACCTCCACTTTACTCGCACGAATCTGTGAATAAGCCACTGGCCATATTTCCATGACTTCACCAGGAGCACTCCCCATGAGAGATTGGGTCAAAGGGCTGATCTAGATTTAGGCATTGACTTGGATCAAGCAAAGACTGAGGTGAAAAGTTTGCTGGTCAAGTCAACCTTTAAGTGTATAAAGCATTTTTGGCTGGTGATCTGTTTCAGCATTCAGAATCCTGACACTTCAGTGACAGGGAGATCCACCCAAGGGTAGTTTAGCAAAGAGGATTAGCAAGAATCTAAACTTCTTTGTGCTCCATTCCTTGTCATCATCGATACTATTGTAATAAAATGAGGACATATTTCTTAGCTATTGCTTTGACTCTATATATAGAGAGTTGCAAGACTGGCTATTGAAGTTGGACATTGTCTACCTGAATTGGCACTGCTGATTAAAATTGGGAGGTGGCAGGAAGAGAGAGAGAAGAGGGGAGAGAGGCGAGAGGTTGCATCTTTCCCTCCTCTGAGGGAAGGGAGGAGAAAT
Source organism: Trachypithecus francoisi (assembly GCF_009764315.1). Taxonomy (NCBI): domain Eukaryota; kingdom Metazoa; phylum Chordata; class Mammalia; order Primates; family Cercopithecidae; genus Trachypithecus; species Trachypithecus francoisi. The sequence goes on from NW_022681461.1 coordinate 11,495,551, forward strand.
ATGTATTAACCCTTGGTGATGGGAGAAGGCAGCCTTCCTGTGGTGGACAACTCTGAAGCTGTCTGAAAGACAATAGTAATGGTTGACTGGAAGACATTGACAGGTTTTAGGTAAAGCACGTTAGAGAAATATTTTCCTTTGCAGAAACCATTTCCTTCCTTTGCAGAAGGAAGCACAATCAAGTCTTATTTTAACTGCCTAGAGATAAACAGGTCTGTGGCAGGCATGCTGCACTGTATTGTTTTTCTTGTCCTATATGTCAATATAGTGATCTTAATAGTGACAAATAGTGACAAAAATGTATTTGAGATTGTATATATATGTATATATATCTCCATGTGTGTAAATGTGTGTGTGTGTGTGTATGTGGATCCATTCTGGGTTTTTCTACTTTGCTTAGGAAGGAGGAGAAACATAATAGTTTTCACTTCATCCCAAATACCAAATGAGTGTTTTTGGTTCATCTCAGGCACTCATCCCAGTGACCACAGCTGCCAGTCATGATACAGTGATACCCTGTACCTAGAAATATATCTTCCCTCCATATAGTCCCTTATCTACCAGTAAGGGTTTCACTGGAATAAATTAAGCCAAGAATGTGAAGTTTTATGGGGTTTATCTGTATTTATTGCTATATAACAATTCACCCAAAGCTTAGTGGTTTGAAACAACAATAATTTACTCTTTGTCAAAATTTTAGAGTTGCCTTGCTCGGCTGGGAGGTGGTTCTTCTCCATCTGGGATCGGCTGAGGTTGCTTATGCTGCTGTAGTCATCTGGAGGCTTGTCTGGGACTGGGAGAACCAAAATGTCTTCATCTACATGCCTAGTGGTCAATGCTGGCTGCTGAGTCTGCATGGTCTCTCCAGATAGGCAGCCAGATCTCTCTTTACATGGTGGCTCAGGCTCCCAAGAATGTGTAGGAAAGCCGCAAAGCCTCTTAAGGCCTGGGTTCTGGCACTCACACTATGTCACTGACACAATGCCACAAGCTACTGGTCAAAGTCAAGCATAGGCCAGCCCAGTCAAATGTGGGAGAGCACTTAACTGCCACTTACCAATGAGACCAACTATGAAGATTCCATGGCCATTTTTAACCTCTTACAGAAGAATTAAACACAATTCCATCTGCAAAATGCCTTATAGTATATCCGGAACAAAGCAAATTACTTTCAAAATGTTTATTGTTTTTGTTATTATCATTACATATGAGCCTTTTCCTCCTGAATAAAAAACACTTTTTGAGTATAAGGAGGTGGGTGAGTTTTTCTTTAGATGAACTGAAAGTTGATCAGAATATGTAAGACAAGAAAATAAAACTATCCAGCTGGGCATGGTGGCCCACGCCTGTAATCCTAGCACTTTGGGAGGCTGAGGCGGATGGATCACCTGAGGTCAGGAGTTCAAGACCAGCCTGACCAACATGGTGAAACCCTGTCTCTACTAAAATTACAAAATCAGCCAGGCGTGGTGGCACATGCCTGTAATCCCAACTACTTGGGAGGCTAAGGCAGGAGAATTGCTTGAACCCAGAAGGCAGAGGTTGCAGTGAGCCAAGATCGTGCCATTGCACTCCAGCATGGGCAACAAGAGTGAAACTCCATCTCAAAAAAATAAATACATAAAATAAAAAATAAAACCATCCATATAGGATTTGTTACACTAGTATTAAAACTAAATACACACGTTGTAGAAGAATTTGGGTATTTCAGCGAAATGTTCTGTTGAAATGTGACAAATCTGGCAGATGTAAACTAGGAAAAAGCAAATGAAAAATTTAAGTTGTATTGATATGCTTTGAATTTGTGTCTCCACCCAAATCTCACATCAAATTGTTATCCCCAGTGTTGGAGGTGGGGCCTGGTGGGAGGTGACTGGATCATGGGGGAGAATTTCCCCTTTGCTGTTCTCATGATTATGAGTTCTCATGAGACCTGGTTGTTTAAAAGTGTGTAGCACTTCCCTCTTCGCTCTTTCTTTCTCCTGTCCTGGCCATGTAAGACATCCCCTGCTGCTTCTTTGCCTTCCCCCAATAATTGTAAGTTTCCTGAGGCCTCCCCAACCATGCTTCCTGGACAGCCTGCAGAACCATGAGTCAATTAAGCCTAATTTCTTATAAATTACCCAGTTTCAGATAGTTCTTTAGAGCAATTCAAGAATGGACTAATACACATATAAAATTTTCAAAACGTCCCACTCACAAATTTCTTAAGATTTAAGAAGTCTCACCTCCCCCTTTGTAGTCTATCTGATTTTTAATCTTTGATTTTTGTCTTTTCTTATATTGCTTTTTCAGGAATTAGAGAATAAAATCCCAGCATGATGTTCCTCATTGGAGACACCAGTTCAACTGAGGACGACAGAGGAGCCGCCCTTCCTCAATGTTCAGTATGTACTTAACATTGTACGATGGGGAGTACACAGGGAGCTTTACATTCAAGTATCATAAATATTCAAACTATTGAACGCACCGTGACACACTTGGGAGCCATGGGAAACACCAAAATGTCACTTTAATGACTTAACATTTTTATTCACAGAGAAATGTAGTTCTTCCTAGGGCAGGTGGGCAGAAGTGCTGAGCTGTTTTCATGATAGTTTGGTTACATAATTTGTTCTAAAGAGCCATTCACCAATGTTAGCTCACTTTCTTTTTTTTTTTCTTTAGGAAAAGATGTGTTAACCAAAGAACAATCCAGCCTGATTTCCAGGCTGAAGATTTCATGATATCAGTCCAAACATCACACTATTGAACTCCCAAAAAAAAACACTGGAAACAAAGACTATCAGTGCTAACACATTTACATATAAAATCTCCATGTATGTACCAATTTCTAAAACAGTTATAAGACAGATACACAATTTGGGGTAAACTAACAAAACAGACTGTTATAAAATATTAAAGGCAATCCTCCTGGTCGCCTCTTACTTGAAGTTGGCGTAACTGAGAATGCATCAGTATATTCCTGCACCACTTTGTAGCCGAGCTCATACTGGTTCCAGGGTCTGGACCATATGTGTTGCCTCAGTAGTCGCAGACTCTTGACCTTCTAGAAGACCTCCAACATCCCTTCTGCTTTCCCATGTGTTAGCTCACTTTCTATTTGTTGCCCTTGCGATAAAAGTGACTAGGATTGAAAGAAAACTCTGCATTGGGCTAAACGACCAAAATTTTGGCCCTAACCTGAGACTATGGCCTCTTTGGCCTTCCAATGTAAGGGAAACCTCTTAGAAATGATAGGATTTGTAGGAAATACAGGATTTTAGATGGAGACAGGTCCTCTCAGGGATCCCTTACTGTTTTTTTCTGCCAACAACTATTCCCAGATACTCCATGAACATAACCATTTGCTCTGGTCAAATATCCCAGTGATCAATGACTACTACAGCCTTCTCAGGACTGGATTCCTGAACATTCTGGGGGTTCTTTGGAAACCAAGATGAAGCTTTGATATCTAAGTCATCTGGCTCCCTTTCTTCCTTCAAAGAAGTATAGCATTGTTCAAAACAAGCAAAGGCCAGTCTCCCACAGCTGTTTCTCTCCATGGTCACTCATAGAATTTCAGAGTTGGAAAGATCTTCAAGACTTTTGAGTTCAATTCTAACTGCCTAATTTTATAACAAGCATTTATAAGATGTGTCTAAATAATACATCTCTAGGGGAGTGAATCGGAGATTTGACCTCTCTGTTCTCTATTCCACATTGCCACAATTGACTCGGTTTAGTTAGGCAAAGATATCTTCCAAAGATAAAAATGCTTTTGTCTTTATGGTTCTTTGTTGTCCTGTGGTTATTTGTTATTTTTTCTAGGGTTTGTGGGTCTGCCAGAATATTACATTTTTGTCAGTCTCATGACTTACCACTTTTTTTTCTGTCCACAGCTGCCAGAATTATATGCATGTATTGAGAATTTTAATAAGGAGAGCAAGAAATCAAATCTTCTAAAAATGCATGGTATTTCACTTAATGAAGCACAGGAAGTACTTGCTAAAAACCTGAATGTCATGTCATTCACCAGGGGCACTGATGTGAGAAGAGCTCTCCAACCTGTTATCAGGTACACAGTGGTTAAAAAAGAGAAGAAGCAAGCATCCATGACTGAGCTCCTCCACTGCAGCTCACTGGCGGGCTCACTCTCTCCCGTGGAGACGCTCTCCAGGGCCCGGCAGAGGCTGTCACAGTGTGGGATCTCCCCTCCCAAGCACACTTTTCCTTATGAAATTCTCACTGACCACTCAAATGCCTTGGCCCAAGTCACCATACAGAAGAACGTTCCAAGCGCCAAAATCTTATGCAGCCTAGGCATTTCCGGTGCCACCCCGGAAAAGTTCGTTTGTGAAGATAAACTTCGTAGATACTTCTTATTTGACCCAGGTAATTTAAACAGATGCGGTCATGTGGGAGAAAAGGAATGGAAATCTCATTGCAAATTTACTAGAGCAGAAATAGTCCAATACTGACCTACAGCAGTTTTGCCATTCTGAGGTTCATGGCTGCTATCAATATGTTTACTTCATGGTGTCAATAAAATGCAGAACAAGCCTGGAAAACATAGAAAGACCCCATCTCCAAAAAATAAATAAATAAATAAAAATTAGCTGAGCTTGGTGGCATGTGCCTGTAATCTCAGCTACCCAAGAGGTTTAGGCAGGAGGGTCACTTGAGCATGTGAGTTCGAGGTGGCAGTGAACTACGATCACGCCATTGCACTCCAGCCTGGGCAACAAGGACAAAACTCCATCTCAAAAAAAAAAAAAAAAAAAAAAAACTGTGAAACTTATGATGCTGAATTTTAATGAGAAGGGAGTGTCTTACACTTTAAGTCTCCATCTCATATAATTTGAGAGAGGTAATATTTTATCATTTTGTTAATAGATTACATCAATTTGTGATAACCCTCTGAGGTAGTTTCTTGATTCAAGATAAGACTATTTTCACAGCAAATATTTTGACACCCCATTTTTATATTAAAAGTAGTGGGACAGGGCAATATGGCAAAACCCCCACTCTACAAAAAAATTTTAAAAATTAGCCAGGCGTGGTAGCATGCACTGGTAGTCCCAGCTATTTGGGAGGCTGAGGTGGGAGGATAGCTTGAACCCAGGGGACAGAGGTTGCAGTGAATCAAGATTGTGCCACTGCACTCCAGCCCGGGGAACAGAGCAAAACTCTGTCTCAAAGATGAAAAAAAAAAAAAAAAAGTAATGTGAGAGGCAGAAGGAGCAGATTTAAAGGAATAGATTGATTACTGTGAGTATATTTGGTCCAAAGAGTTGGAAGAGTTTTTGCTGTAACTCCCTACATTGACATCTTAACAGAGCCAAATGCAGGTTTCAAAATCCTTTCATAGAGTCCTACTTTGTGGGCTTTGGAGCCTAGGTAGCGGTGCAATTAAAGCAATTGTAGGACTGGCCTAGATAATGCACAAAGGACACAAGTAAAGTCTGGGACCAGAGAGGAAAAATCATGAAAAGTTTTGAGATTCAATAAGACGAACTAGTGAAAAACCTATTGAAGAAGGGTTTTGGATGTTTGATAGGGTCTTGAACATTTATGACTTTGCCATCCATAGGGGCCAAGTTTTTCTTTCTTCCTAATGTATGAATTACCTGCTGCTTACCTAACTTCTGGAGGTCTCTGATGTGGTCTCACAAACTCTGTGTTGGAGTCTCTTCTCTGCCTCCATATCTTCATTTCCTGAGATCCCAGAGGTAAATTTCTGGTACATGTCATGTCTGTTCAAGAAATATGCCGGCTGGGCGTGGTGGCTCATGCCTGTAATCCCAGCACTTTGGGAGGCCGAGGTGGGTGGATCACCGGAGGTCAGGAGTTCAAGACCAGCCTGGACAACATGGTGAAACCTTGTCTGAACAACATCGTAAAACCCCATCTCTACTAAAAATACAAAAAATTAGCTGGGCGTGGTGGCGGGCACCTGTAATCCCAGCTACTTGGGAGGTTGAGGCAGGAGAATCGCTTGAATCCAGGAGGCAGAGGTTGCAGTGAGCCAAGATCGCGCCACTGCATTCCAACCTGGGTGACAGAGTGAGACTTGTCTCAAAAAAAAAAAAAAAAGAAACAAAGAAATATGCATGGAGTCAGGCAGGCATCTATGTGAAGGGTATCCAGTAATTCTGCAGGGGTAACTGGTATTGCAACAATTGATCTTCTACTCTCCTACTCAGTCCAGAAGAACTTTAGGATCTTGGTATTCCTTAGTATACTAAAGGACATGTTCCTACTACCACCAAGCACCAGGCGAGGAAAAGAGAGTGGGTGTTGCCGTTTTGTTCTTCTGTCATATGAGCTCCTCTTGTTCAGGCTAAATCCTGTAGAATCATGTAGGTGAGGAACCAAAAATAACAGAAAACCAAATAGTGGTTGTTTTTCTTACATAATTAGAAGTCTAGGGGTATGCAGACAAGGGCCGGAGCAAAGCTTTTTTTTTTTTTTGAGATGGAGTCTCGCTTTGTTGCCCAGGCTGGAGTGCAGTGGCTTGGTCTCAGCTCACTGCAAGCTCCACCTGCCAAGTTCAAGCAATTCTCCTGCCTCAGCCTCTTCCATGTAGCTGGGACTACAGGTGCCCACTCCCATGCCTGGCTTTTTTTTTTGTATTTTTAGTGGAGACAGGGTTTTACCGTGTTAGCCAGTATGGTCTCAATCTCCTGACCTCATGATCCACCCGCCTGGGCCTCCCAGTGCTTTTTATCTCTCCATTTATTTAATAAACACATTGTAATTATACATATATACGGAGCACAATATATGTTTCAATAGATACATATGTTGTATAGTGTATTTATCCTGACCTCATGCACTTACTATTTCTTTGTGGTGACGACTTTTAAAAGACTTCCTTCCAGCTATTTTGTAAGATACCATATCTTATTGTTAAATCATCCTCACCTTATTGTGCAATAGAACACCAGAATTTATTCTTCTTATCTAACTGTAACTTTGTTTTCAATTACTTATTTTAATTTTATTATTATTATTTTTTGAGACACTGTCTCCCAGGTTGGAGTGCAGTGGCACAACCTCAGCTTACTGCAACCTCGACCTTCTGGGCTCAAGCGATCCTCCTATCTCAGCCTCTCAAGTAGCTGGGACCTCAGGTGCATGCCACTACACCCAGCTAAGTTTTGTATTTTTTATAGAGATAGGGTTTCATCATGTTGCCCAGGCTGATCTTGAACTTCTGAGCTCAAGCGATCTGCCTGCCTTGGCCTCCCAAAGTACTGGGATTACAGGCATGAGCCACCGCTCCTGGCCCATTTTACTTTTTTTGGAGATGGTATATTGCTATGTTGCCCAGGTTGGCTTCAAACTCTTCAAACTCCTGGTCTCAAGGACTCTTCCTCCTTCAGCCTCTCCAGTAGCTAGGACTACAGGTGCATGCCACTATGCAGGGCTTCTTTGTGTGTGTGTGTGTGTGTGTGTGTGTGTGTGTGTGTGTCCGAGTCTTTCTCGGTCCCCCAGGCTGGAGTGCAGTGGTGTGATCTCGGCTCACTGCAAGCTCCACCTCTTGGGTTCACACCATTCTCCTGCCTCAGCCTCCCAAGTAGCTGGGACTATAGGTGCCTGCCACCACACCCAGCTAATTTTTTGTTTGTTTGTTTGTTTGTTTTGTATTTTTAGTAGAGATGGGGTTTCACCGTGTTAGCCAGGATGGTCTCGATCTCCCAACCTCGTGATCCACCCGCCTCAGCCTCCCAAAGTGCTGGGATTACAGGCGTGAGTCAACCCACCTGGCCACAGGGCTTCTAATTATAACTCTGAACCCATTGACTTCTCTCTCCCCATCCTCCCCTCCCACTCCCTACTCTGTCTCTGGTGACCATGATTCCACTGTCTGTGGGGTGATGCTTTCAATTGTCTCCAAGGACCCGGGCTCTGCCATCGTTTTGGTGTAGCCTTTGTTTTCACATCCAAAAGATATCTCCTTCACCCTCAGATGCTGTGGCTACATTCCAGGCAGGAAAAGGTGGGAGAGGATGAAGAGCCACATTGATACTTTTGTCCTCTTTTAATAGGGAAGCAACGATTTTCCAGAACACCTCTCCTTAGGTGACTTCTTTCTACATCTTCTTGGTAAGAATTGTGTCCAATTATCACCCCTTCCTATAGGGAAGACTGGTGAATAAGAGTTCTTAGCTCCCTCCTCTATAGCAGAGGGAGGCAGAAGAGGATTGCAATGCATATGGAGTAAGCCAGCCTACAGTGTCTGTCAGGGATCATGACATGAAGCTCTTTTTTTTTTTTTTTTTTTTTTTGACAGAGTCTTGCTCTATCACCCTGGCTGGAGTGCAGTGGCACGATCTTGGCTCACTGCAACCTCCGCCTCCCGGGTTCAAGCGATTCTCCTGCCTCAGCCTCCTGAGTAACTGGAACTACAGGCATGTCACCACGCCCAGCTAATTTTTGTGTTTTAGAGACAGGATTTCACTGTGTTGGCCAGGATGGTCACTTTGGGAGGCTGAGGCAGGTGGATCACCTGAGGTCAGGAGTTCGGGACATGAGGCTCTTTAGTCACCAAAATTATCTGCTCTAGGACCTTCTCTTGTCAAAGATCCCCTTCCTTCTTTTTGCCACCACTTCTTGCTATGCCAGGTCTACAAAGATCTTGTGAAACTCCCTGAAACTTGACAACTGGCCTTATGATCGGACTGCTGAGCACCACGGCCAGTCACAGTATCTGTTCTACTTGGGGAGGTATGAGCCCAGTGAAGAGGCTCTGGCACCTGTCTTCTACTTCAGACAGTACAGTCTGTATAAAGCCTTCTCACCAGGCAGGCCCAGGCCCTCCCAGTACAGGGATGGAGGACTGATTGGGGTGGGGTGGTGCCCGCTCAGTCTTTGGACTACAGGTGACCTGTTCAAATGTCACCACATGGGGAACAGCAAAGTCGCCCACCAGAAATAGACCAGCCATCCTGCTTGTCTGCTGTGACCATCATTCTCCTTATATTTGTTTCTGTGGCCCGTTGGTGCCTGGTTTTACACTCCAGCCCCTGCCTTCAGCCTTGCTTTTGTTGTTGTTTTCAGCATTACGATGTATTTAGCCATGAAAGGGGTAGAAGGGAAGGGAAAGGGGAATGGCTGCTGGGTAGGGGAACATGGGTCGTGTCTTTGCTTGATTCCTTCTTGTTGGCTCATTGGCTCTTTGGAGGAATTGTAACTGCTAATGACACCTCAAGCTTGTGGGTCCTGAATGAGTGTGGAGAATGGCCAAATTCTAGCTCAGCCACTGCCCTTTTATACTTAGGGCTTACATTAGCATCTTGGAAGAAATGACACTAACAATCTGTGCACTTCTGACCCATCTTCCTCCCTGTTTTAGGATCCTTTTCTCCTCCCTGCTGCTGTCAGTGCTCTGCAGAGCTCTCTGTTTGCACATTCTGTTAGGATCCAAGCACAGAATGAGACACTCCCTCCACCTGCCAGGGCCCTGCGGGGTCCACTCAAGCCCAGTTAGCCAGACCCACTCAATTGCTGTTTAGGAGCGGGCTTTACATGAAATCGACACCACAGGATCTCCCTTAAATTTATGAAGCTTTAGGCCGGGTACAGTGGCTCACTCCTGTAACCCCAGTATTTTGGGAGGCTGAGGCAGGTGGATCCCCTGAGGTCAGGAGTTTGAGACTAGCCTGGCCAACATGGTGAAACCCCATCTCTACTAAAAATACAAAAAAAGTAGCCGGGCGTGGTGGCGGGCGCCTGTCATCCCAGCTACTCAGGAGGCTGAGGCAGGAGAATGGCTTGAACCCAGGAGGCGGAGGTTGCTGTGAGCCGAGATCACCCCACTGCACTCCAGCCCAGGCAACAAGAGCAAAACTCTGTCTCAAAAATAAATCAATAAATACAAATTAAAAAGAGCTTTAGAAATGGCTTTCTGCCAGAAAGAGGAGACTCGAGTTCATCAAAGGCTTACGCTGTCCATGAAGCATCTCTGAGTCATGAAAGGTTGAGTAACAACACCATGTGATTCTTTGAAAATACGATTCTTTTCAGGCAAACAGTTCATGGATCTAAGGGATCTGGAATGGAGATATTTTAAGGGGCTTGCAAAGTGGAGGCGCACTACGGCAGTTTCCTTCACAGACGTAAAATACAACACTGAGAAGAGATTTGTAGAGAGCCAGGACATGCCTGATGTTATTTTTCCCCCTATAGTTCGCAAGTCTTTGGTCATTTATCCTCAAATTGATTATCAAAATGAAGGAACTTATTCTCTTAAATTGAATATGTAGTGTATGAAAAGATTTTGGACATAGATTTTTGCTTTCGAGAGCGTTGAATTTATACACAAAAAGTAAAGAAGCCAAGGACCCAATGGAACATCTGAACTGAGTGTGTACAACACACAGGAAGGTGTACTGTAAAATTAAGCCATTAATACAGAGCAAAAGGTCCGATTTAATCTGCTAATGTGAGAAGTGGTTTGGATGGTGCAACCCATTTGGACCAGTGCTAAAGCAAATATGTCATGTGAAAAGAAAAGATGTAACTGAAGAACACCCAAGCAAGAATAGCTTTTTAAGGAATTTTAAGCACACGAGGAAGTTCATCATCATAAAAGTATTTGGTAAGTTCGACAAATAAATTAACACCTGAGCATATAGAGATCGACATGAAAACTTAAATATAATCTATTAACTGTCCAATGACAAAGAAGGAAACAGCATCCATGAAATAAGAACAGAAATATTTGAAAAGGAACAAATTGGAAATCTTGGAAGTGAAAGATACAGTCATTGAAAATTATAATAATAACCCTTGATAGATTATCCCAGTGGTACCCTGGATATATCTGAAGAGAGAGGGCTAACAAGTTGGAAGACAGCATTGAAAAGCTTATAGATCGTAGCACAGTAAGGCAGAAAAAGAAGAGTATTGGAGGGTAGAATGAGAAGTTCAGAAATGTATACAATGGAATTCGCAGAAAAGAAATAGGAGAATGGAAAGTAAGTGATATGAGAAAATAAAATGACAGAAAAGTCTCAAGAAACACAGGAGACCTTGAACTGAAAAATCGCAGGCTGATTAGCAAGGTATTGAATATAAATCTATACCCAGAAATACTGTAGCAAAACTATGGACCACTAAGCAATAAAGGAAAATGTAATCTACAAAAGAGAGATGGATTACATACAAAGAAACGACAGACAAATTGACAATAGAATGCTCATTAACAACAGAGGTCAGAAGACAATAGTGCCATATACTTACAATGCTGAAGGAAAACAGCTGTCTGTCATTCTATAAGCAGCCAAACTCTCTCTCAGGAGTAGAGGTAAAATAAATACGTTAAAAAATACATGAGCCTAAAAATGTTTACTATCCATAATCCCTTTCTTAAAAAACTACTAATAAAGTACATATTTTAGTAAGAACCTGGAGGGAATGCAAGAAATAATGGCATGCAAATTGTTAATAATATATGTATGAATGACTGTGTAGATATTAAAATATATTTCCAGATTCTATTTCCTAATATGTTATTTTTAAAAGTTGTCTCCATATAAGTGAAATTATTCTGTAGTCTCCACTTTTTGCACTGTTTTTTAAAACCAGATTTTGGGGCCGGGCGCGGTGGCTCAAGCCTGTAATCCCAGCACTTTGGGAGGCCGAGGCGGGCGGATCACAAGGTCAGGAGATCGAGACCATCCTGGCTAACACGGTGAAACCCCGTCTCTACTAAAAAATACAAAAAACTAGCCGGGCGAGGTGGCGGGCGCCTATAGTCCCAGCTACTCGGGAGGCTGAGGCAGGAGAATGGCGTGAACCCGGGAGGCGGAGCTTGCAGTGAGCTGAGATCTGGCCAGTGCACTCCAGTTTGGGTGACAGAGCGAGACTCCGTCTCAAAAAAAAAAAAAACCAGATTTTGGTATTAAAATGTATGCTGGTGGCCGGGTGCTGTGGCTCACACCTGTAATCCCAGCACTTTGAGAGGCTGAGGCAGGTGGATCACTTGAGGTCAGGAGTTCGAGATTACCCTGACCAACATAGTGAAACCCCATCTCTACTAAAAATACAAAACTTAGCTGGGTGTGGTGGCAGGTGCCTGTAATCCCAGCCACTTGGAAAGCTGAGACAGGAGAATCGCTTGAACCCTGGAGGTGGAGGTTGCAGTGAGCCTAGATCGTACCATCGCACTCCAGCCTTGGCAATAGAGTGCGACTCCATCTTAAAAAAAAAAAAAAGAAAAAATTATGCTGGCTTCAGCACAGTGACTGTCTTCAGCAGAAGATACTATCTAAAATGAGCATGGGGTGGGTATCTGGGGTGCACACAGTGTTCTGGTTTTTAGTCTTTTTGCACAGATGTGTTCAGTATGCAAAAGTTATTCAAGCTACACACAGCTATTAATTTTTCTCCATACATATAATATTTCAAAAAAAAAAAGGTTTTAGAGCCAAGCACAGTGGTTTGCTCCTGTAATCCCAGCTATTAGGGAGGCAAAGGCAAGAGGATCACTTGAGACCAGGAGTTCAAGAACAGCCTGAGCAATGTGGTGAGACCCTGCCTCTAAAAAATAATGTTACGGCTGGGCGTGGTGGCTCAGGCCTGTAATCCCAGCACTTTGGGAGGCCAACGCGGGTGGATCACAAGGTCAGGAGGTCAAGACCAGCCTGGCCAACATGGTGAAACCCTGTCTCTTCTAAAACACACACACATAAAAATTAGCTGGGCATAGTGGCGCGTGCCTGTAGTCCCAGCTACTCGGGAGGCTGAGACAGGAGGATCGCTTGAACCTGGGAGGCAGAAGTTGCAGTGAGCAGAGATTGTGCCACTGCACTCCAGCCTGGTGAAAGAGCAAGACTCCATCTCAAAAAAAAGAAAAAAAAAGTTACAAAAATTAGTTGGGGGTGGTGGTGTGCACCTGTAGTCCCAGCACTTGAGAGGCTGAGGCAGGAGAATTTCTTGAGCCCAGAAGATCAAGGCTAAAATGAGCTATGATCATGCCACTGTACTTCCATCTAGGCAACAAAGTAAGACTCTGTCTCTTAAACAAAACAAAACACAAAAAACAGTTTATTATAAGTTATGCTAGCTTTATACAATGAATTGGGGAGTTTTTAATCTTTTTTAAGATCACAGATATTTAAACAATATTAGAAATATTGAAGTCTAGCTAGAACTCAGCTATAGAACCATCCACCCCAATAACTTTTCTTATTTTTATGAAAATGTTTAAACATTCATAAAAATGGATAGGATTCTACAATGAATTTGCATATATCCATAATCTATATTCAACAGTTACCAAGATTTTACCATATCTGTTTTATCTGTTCCTTTTGTTGTGTTTGCTGTGTCTGCTGAAGTACTTTAAAGCAAATCTTAGACCCCCTGTCTCCCTTGTTACTTTTGTTTGCATCTCAGAAAAATATGGACATTTAATTTCATAGCCACAATGCATTCTTTACTAAGAAAAGTTAATAATTCCTTGGTACCATCTTTGTATCTATATTGAAAGTCACCTTATTATCATAAAATTATCTTTTTCTATTTGGTTTGTTTGGATCAGTATCCAAGCAAGGTCTAAAGATTGCATTTGATTGTTAGGTCTCTTAAGATTCTTTTAGTCTAAAGTGATTCCTCATTTTTTTCATGCAGTTGACTTACTGAAGAAATAGGTCTATTGACATGTAGAAGGTCCTGCCTTCTAGATTTGTATCCCCGTGGTGTCATTTGACTTGTTCTTCTATCACATGTATTTATTTAGAAATAAATTGACAGATTTTATTTCTTATAAAATGGGTGTCTGTTAAAGACTTGATTGGTTTTGAGCTCACCTCTTTTTGGAAAAAGTACCTCATTAGATGGTGCTATGTACTTCAGACTGCTTCACAGTACAAGTACCTCATTAGATGGTGCTATGTACTTCAGACTGCTTCACAGTACAAGTACCTCATTAGATGGTGCTATGTACTTCAGACTGCTTCACAGTACAAGTACCTCATTAGATGGTGCTATGTACTTCAGACTGTCACAGTACAAGTACTCATTAGATGGTGCTATGTACTTCAGACTGCTTCACAGTACAAGTACCTCATTAGATGGTGCTATGTACTTCAGACTGCTTCACAGTACAAGTACTCATTAGATGGTGCTATGTACTTCAGACTGCTTCAGTACAAGTACCTCTTTAGATGGTGCTATGTACTTCAGACTGCTTCACAGTACAAGTACCTCATTAGATGGTGCTATGTACTTCAGACTGCTTCACAGTACAAGTACCTCATTAGATGGTGCTAGTACTTCAGACTGCTTCACAGTACAAGACCTCTTAGATGGTGCTATGTACTTCAGACTGCTTCACAGTACAAGTACTCATTAGATGGTGCTATGTACTTCAGACTGCTTCACAGTACAAGTACCTCATTAGATGGTGCTATGTACTTCAACTGCTTCACAGTACAAGTACCTCATTAGATGGTGCTATGTACTTCAGACTGCTTCACAGTACAAGTACCTCATTAGATGGTGCTTGTACTTCAGACTGCTTCACAGTACAAGTACCTCATTAGATGGTGCTATGTACTTCAGATGCTTCACAGTACAAGTACCTCATTAGATGGTGCTATGTACTCAGACTGCTTCACAGTACAAGTACCTCATTAGATGGTGCTATGTACTTCAGACTGCTTCACAGTACAAGTACCTCATTAGATGGGCTATGTACTTCAGAGCTTCACAGTACAAGTACCTCATTAGATGGTGCTATGTACTTCAGACTGCTTCACAGTACAAGTACCTCATTAGATGGTGCTATGTACTTCAGACTGCTTCACAGTACAAGTACCTCATTAGATGGTGCTATGTACTTCAGACTGCTTCACAGTACAAGTACCTCATTAGATGGTGTTATGTACTTCAGACTGCTTCACAGTACAAGTACCTCATTCGATAGTGCTATGTACTTCAGATTGCTTCACAGTACAAGGCAAATAATGTCTTATTGTTCTTTAGTGAGTTTCAGATTGAGTAAAGGATTCAGGTGATGACAGTCTGATGCCTCTGTTTTACAAAGTCCCCATCAACTTTTCACCTAATAGCTTCCATCCTTCGATGATGATGGTAGGCAGCGTTGAAGTCAAATAAAATATAGAAGCATATATCTAAATTTAAAACATTTTATTTGGGAAGCAAGAATTGCAATTTGAGTCATACACACACACCAGGGAGTCTTCAGTATGTCCAAAGAACAAAGATAAGGTTGCAGTTTTCCTAAAAAGAAGAAATGTTACATATTGTTCTGAAAGAAAGTTCACTGGCACTAGCAAAGTTTTGGGGAACTGGCAAGCTCTAATTGGTGAGTGACCATGGTGGCTAAAACTAGTCTTAGAGTCTAATCAGGTTGTTCCAGTAGCCATTAGATAAAACTGGTTTTAAGTTATAGCAGACCGTTTCGGCATCCAGGCTTGCAGAGAATGACATTCTTGGAGCAATGTTATGTGTCTTAGTGCTTTTTTCCTGGCCCCTCAACTCTCATTTAGCTCGGTATGACAAGAACGATCCAATTTGTATGATCAACTTTTATAGCAGCCTCTAGGAGGTTCCCCGTGATGGCCGCCTCCTTGTATTGACTTTCTATGCAATCTCCTTTTCTTGACTCTAGGCTGGACTTAAGACTTCTAGAATAGGGTGCAGCAGAGGTGATGAGATGTCATTTCAATAATAAGCTACCAAAAAACTGTGGATTCTACCTTGGGCATCTTCTCTTCCTCTCTTCTTCACTGCTAGCTCTTAGAGAAGCCAGCTGCCATCTTGGGAGATGCCCTGTGGAGAAGCCCATGTGGTAAGTACCTGTTGTTTCTGGCTAACAGCCAGTAAGAACCTAAAATCTGCCAAGAACCCCATGAGTAAGCTTGCAGGTGAATCTTCCCCAACTCAAGTCTTGAGACAACTGCAGCCCTCGTTGACATTTGATTGTAGTGTTGAGAGACTGAACCCGGACATCATGTTAAGCCATGCCCTGATTCCTAACCCACAGAAACTAGGAGATGATAAATGTTTGTTGTTTTAAGCTGCAACATCCTGAAGTAATCTGTTACACAGCAATAGATAACTAATATTATGACCTTTGCCTGAATTATTTCATTAGTGGTTACTCGTTGGTGATTATCTAATTCTGCCATTAATTCCACATTTATTAGTTGGAAATTATTTGTAAAGAAAAACTTTTCCTCATCAACTAGAGCTATCTACTTACACTGAAATACAATCTACAGGAAAGCAGGGTAACTGCTTATGTTTTTCCTGTTGTCAGTTTTTAGATTAAGGAGCTGATGTTCTAGTTACTTCCAAAGGTTGCCAAATAAGTGTTTCTTTCTTTCTCTCTTTTAAAATAGTATTGTGGCCAGGCATGGTGGCTCACATCTGTAATCCCAGCATTTTGGGAGGCCAATGTGGGTAGATTGCTTGAGGCCAGGAGTTCAACACCAGCCTGGCCCACATGGCAGAAAACCCAACTCTACTAAAACAAAAAATAAATAAATAAATAAATAAAAATAAAAAATTAGCCAGGTGTGGTGGTATGCTGCCTATTAATCCCAGCTACTTGGGAGGCTAAGGCAGGAGAATGGCTTGAACCTAGGAGGCAGAGTTAGCAGTGAGCCAAGATTGCATTACTGCACTCCAGCCTGAGCAACAGAGTGAGACTTTGCCTCAAAAAAAAAAAAAAAAAAAAAAAAAAAAAAAAAAAAGGATTCTGAACTTGTAGGTGTTTGTTTTGTTTGTAAAAAAAACTTTTTTGAAGTATAATATTATACAGCAAATCACAAACTTGATCAATTATAACAAACTGAACACACCCATGGAATCACTACCCAGGGCGTGAATCAGAACTCTGCCAGCATGCCTGTCTCTGGCCCTCTCCTAATCATTACTCCATCCTTTCCTTCCAAGGATAATCAATGTTTACCGTAGATTAGTTTTGCCTATTTTTATATAAATGGAATCATACAGTATGGATTCTTTCATGAGATTCATCCATGTTTTGTTCCTGGAGAAGAAACGTGTGTAAGGACTTAGAGTCCTTACAGGGGGAGAACAGTTAAAGCCTGGGCTTGGTGCCCTGGGCCCCTCGCTACTGTCTGGGATGCAAATCCTTACCTTAATGCTTTTGCTCTATTGAATCCTTTTGTTATTGATTTCTAACTTAATTCCACTGTGGTCAGGGAACATATTTTATATAATTTCCATGCGATAAAGTATGCTTTATGGTCTGACATATAGTTAATTTTGGTAAAATTTCACGTGTACTTGAACAGAATGTATATGTCACAATTACTAACTATAGGTGTTTGTTTTGAGAAAGAGTTTCACTCTTGCTGCACAGGTTGGAATGTAATGACACCATCATGGCTCACTGCAAACTCCACCTCCCGGGTTCAAGTAATTCTCCTACCTCAGCCTCCCGGTAGCTGGGATTACAGGCATGTGCCACCACATCTGGCTAATTTTGTATTTTTAGTAGAGACAGGGTTTCACCATGTTGGCCAGGCTGGTCTTGAACTCCTGACCTCAGGTGATCTGCCTGTCTCGGCCTCCCAAAGTGCTGGGATTACAGGCGTGAGCCACTGTGCCCAGATGAGTATAGCTTTTTTTATCTATATCAAATATGTCAAATTTGTTAATCACATTGTTCAAATCTTCAACAGGTCTACTGATTTTTGTTTAACAGTTATGAGATAAGGAGTGTATTAAAAATCCCCCATTCTGATTCAAGGAGTCTCTACTTTTACTTTTATTTCTGTTAATTTTTTTGTGTCATTTATGACTCTGGAAATGTTATAGCTTCTGGATTAACAAAAACTTTTATGATTAATAAATAATCTTTACCTCTAATGATGCGTCTTAATATTGACATTGTTTATATTAATACGGGCATATCAACTTTCTCTTAGTTAATGTTTATATGCTGTACCTTTTCTATTCTTTTACATTGAACCTTTTTGTATTCTTATATTTAGGTAATGTCTCTTGTAAACAACATGTTGTTGAAGTTTTTCTTTTTTCTCTTTTTTTTTTTTTGAGACGGAGTCCTGCTCTGTCACCCAGGCTGGATTGCAGTGACGTGATCTCGGCTCTCGGCTCACTGCAACCTCCTCCTCCCGGGTTCAAGTGATTCTCCTGCCTCAGCCTCCTGAGTAGCTGGGATCACAGAAGCACACCACCACACCCAGCTAATTTTTATATTTTTAGGAGAGACGGGGTTTCACCATGTTGGTCAGGCTGGTCTCGAACTCCTGACCTCGTGATCCACCCCCCTCAGCCTCCCAAAATGCTGGGATTATAGACATGAGCCACTGCACCCAGCCTGTTGGAGATTTTTTAATCCAGACTTAGAACCTTTGGCTTTTTTTTTTTTTTTTTTTTTAAGACAGAGATGGAGTCCTACTCTGTCACCCAGGCTGGAGTGCAGTGGCGCAACATAGCTCACTCAGCCTTGAACTACTGGGCTCAAGTGATCCTCCTGCCTCAGCTTCCTGAGTAGCTGGGACTACAGGTTCATGCCACTGTGCCCAGCTAATTTTTTAAAATTTTTCATAGAGACAAGGTCTCACTGTGTTGCTCAGGCTGGTCTCAAACTCCTGACCTTAAGCAATCCTGCTCCCTCAGCCTTCCAAAATGCTGAGATTATAGGTGTGAGCCACCACTCCTGGCCAATTTTTGGCTTTTCATTTGCACTTAATTTGGTTATT
Source organism: Trachypithecus francoisi (assembly GCF_009764315.1). Lineage (NCBI taxonomy): Eukaryota > Metazoa > Chordata > Mammalia > Primates > Cercopithecidae > Trachypithecus > Trachypithecus francoisi. The sequence continues at coordinate 11,514,264 of NW_022681461.1, forward strand.
GATATACACCGTTAGAAAATACACGTATTTTCTAATATATAATAATAAGTATCCCCACAAGACATTATTTACATTGTTTTATAAGGTTTTATATCATTATTATTCATTTAGATTTACCTATAGCTCTTTCTTTCTTTCTCTCTTTTTCTTTTCTTTTCTTTTCTTTTTCTTTTCTTTTCTTTTCTTTTCTTTTCTTTTCTTTTCTTTTCTTTTCTTTTCTTTTCTTTTTCTTTTCTTTTCTTTTCTTTTCTTTTCTTTTCTTTTCTTTCTTCTTTCTTTCTTCTTTCTTTCTTTCTTTCTTTCTTTCTTCTTTCTTTCTTTTCTTTCCTTTCTCTTTCTCTCTCTCTCCTTCTTTCTTCTTTCTTCTTCTTTCTTTCTTCTTTTTGATGGAGTCTCGCTCTGTCACCCAGGCTGGAGTGCAGTGGCACGATCTCAGCTTACTGCATCCTCTGTCTCCTAGGTTCAAGTGATTCTCCTGCCTCAGTCTCCCAAGTAGCTGGGATTACAGGCACCCACAACCATGCCCAGCTAATTTTTTGTATTTTTAGTAGAGATGGGGTTTCGCCATGTTGGCCAGGTTGATCTCGAACTCCTGACCTCAGGTGATCCGCCTACCTCAACCTCCCAAAGTGCTAGGATTATAGGCGTGAACCACCACGCCCGGCCTTGTTCTTCATTTCTTTCTACATCTCTAAGTAAGTTTTTATCTGGCTTAATTTTCCATCTGCCTGGAGGACAATCTTTAATATTTCCTTTAGAGTGGGTAGCCTGGCAATGAATTTTTCAATTTTTTGTTCATTCAAAAATGTTTGGGCCGGGTGCGGTGGCTCATACCTGTAATCCCAGCACTTTGGGTGGCCAAGGCAGGCGGATCACGAAGTCAGGAGATCAAGACCATCCTGGCTAACACGGTGAAACGCCATCTCTACTGAAAAAGCAAAAAATTAGCTGGACGTGATGGCACATGCCTGTAGTCCCAGCTACTCAGGAGGCTGAGGCAGGAGAATCACTTGAACCTGGGAGGCAGAGGTTGTGCCACTGCACTCCAGCCTGGCCAACAGAGTGAGACTCCCTCTCAAAAAAAAAAGTTTGTATATCACTTTCATATGTGTAGGGTATTTTCTTTGGATTCAGAATTCTAGAAGTTATTTGCTGTCTGCTCTTTGAAGATGCCATGCCATTGCTTCCTTCCGCTTTGTTTCTTTGGACTGTTCAGCAATGTTACTGTTTTTTGAGTTGTGTTTTGTTTCGTTTTGTTTTATTTGAGACGGAGTCTCAGTCACTCAGTCTGTCACCCAGGTTGGAGTGCAGTGGCAGGATCTCTGCTCACTGCAACATCCGCCTCCCGGGTTCAAGCGATTCTCCTACCTCAGCGTCCCTGAGTAGCTGGGATTACAGGCACATGGCACCACACCCAGCTAATTTTTGTATTTTTAGTAGTGACAGGATTTCACTATGTTGGCCAAGGTGGTCTTGAACTCCTGACCTCAAATGATCCACCCACCTCAGCCTCCCAAAGTGCTGGGATTACAGGTGTAAGCCACCATGCCTGGCAGCAATGTTACTGTTTTAATTGTAAAAAGCAAATAGATACTTGATATGAAGATGATAAGCAACCCATTTTTAAAGTTAGGCAGAAAATTTGAGCAGAATTTTTACCGAAGGTGAAGAGATATTATATCATACATTAAGATAATTTCATAAAACTTGATTCATCCTGCAGGCCTTGTAGTCAGGCCTCCTAGGTTGAAATTTTGGCTCTTTCATCCTGACGAGTCGCTTAAACCCTCTCTCTCTCAATATCTTCATCTGTGAAATAATGATAATAATTGTGAAGGTGGCTCTGAGGATTCAATAATTTAAGACGTGGAGTGCTTAGGAGAGTGCCTGGTACATGGTGAGCACTTTAAAAATGTGAGCTGGCTTTGCTGCTAGTATGTATTATTATTATTATTATTATTATTTTATTATACTTTAAGTTCTAGGGTACATGGGCATAACGTGCAGGTTTGTTACATATGTATACTTGTGCCATGTTGGTGTGCTGCACCCAGCAACTCGTCAGCACCCATCAATTCATCATTTATATCATGTATAACTCCCAATGCAATCCCTCCCCCCTCCCCCCTCCCCATGATAGGCCCCAGTGTGTGATGTTCCCCTTCCCGAGTCCAAGTGATCTCATTGTTCAGTTCCCACCTATGAGTGAGAACATGCGGTGTTTGGTTTTCTGTTCTTGTGATAGTTTGCTAAGAATGATGGTTTCCAGCTGCATCCATGTCCCTACAAAGGACGCAAACTCATCCTTTTTGATGGCTGCATAGTATTCCATGGTGTATATGTGCCACATTTTCTTAATCCAGTCTGTCACAGATGGACATTTGGGTTGATTCCAAGTCTTTGCTATTGTGAATAGTGCCACAATAAACATACGTGTGCATGTGTCTTTGTAGTAGAATAATTTATAATCCTTTGGGTATATACCCAGTAGTGGGATGGCTGGGTCATATGGTACATCTAGTTCTAGATCCTTGAGGAATTGCCATACTGTTTTCCATAATGGTTGAACTAGTTTACAATCCCACCAACAGTGTAAAAGTGTTCCTATTTCTCCACATCCTCTCAACACCTGTTGTTTCCTGACTTTTTAATGATTGCCATTCTAACTGGTGTGAGATGGTATCTCACTGTGGTTTTGATTTGCATTTCTCTGATGGCGAGTGATGATGAGCATTTTTTCACGTGTCTGTTGGCTGTATGAATGTCTTCTTTTGAGAAATGTCTGCTCATATCCTTTGCCCACTTTTTGATGGGGTTGTTTGTTTTTTTCTTGTGTATTTGTTTGAGTTCTTTGTAGATTCTGGATATTAGCCCTTTGTCAGATGAGTAGATTGCAAAAATGTTCTCCCATTCTGTAGGTTGCCTGTTTACTCTGATGGTAGTTTCTTTTGCTGTGCAGAAGCTCTTTAGTTTAATTAGATCCCATTTGTCAATTTTGGCTTTTGCTGCCATTGCTTTTGGTGTTTTAGACATGAAGTCCTTGCCCATGCCCATGTCCTGAATGGTACTACCTAGGTTTTCTTCTGGGGTTTTTATGGTATTAGGTCTAACATTTAAGTCTCTAATCCACCTTGAATTAATCTTCGTATAAGGGGTAAGGAAAGGATCCAGTTTCAGCTTTCTACTTATGGCTAGCCAATTTTCCAGCACCATTTATTAAATAGGGAATCCTTTCCCCATTTCTTGTTTCTCTCAGGTTTGTCAAAGATCAGATGGCTGTAGATGTGTGGTATTATTTCTGAGGACTCTGTTCTGTTCCATTGGTCTATATCTCTGTTGTGGTACCAGTACCATGCTGTTTTGGTTACTGTAGCCTTGTAGTATGTATTATTATCTTTATCAGTAATAGTAGAATTAATAGTAGTATGAGTAGTAGCATTGAGAAATGTCCTCCTGGCTTTGGCTTCTGTACTCCTCGAGGCCAAATTTCAGAAAGATAAGACTACCTTTGCCTTCTTCTGGGTTACTATTATCCCTTTATTATTTTAACCAATATTTTCCCCAGTTCCTTAAATGGTTATTTTTTCCTATTCTGTGTTAGATGATTTAGGATGATGCTTGGTTACAAGTATGAGAATGCGTGGATGTCAGCGCCTAAAACACACATTAGTTTATTAAGTCCAACAAAACGTGCAGAGGTCAGCAGGGCTGTGCAGTGCGGTAGGCTCAGCATCCCACCAGTCTCCTAGACTCCTGTCTTTCTCTCATCTCATTTTTTTATTTGTGGTTTTCATTGTCATAGTTTAAGGCGGCTGTTATCCTCACAGACATTGCATCAGTGCGCCAGGCAGGAAGAATGAAAAATCATGAAAAGCCGTCGTCTAGAAGTTCCCTGTTTTATTCCGGAAGGGAGGACTTTCTCATCAGCATTCTGGATACATATCATATCCAGAACCATGTAGTGTGACCGGCCCCAGCTGTAAGGGACTCTGGAATTAGGGGGTTTTGTTTGTTTGTTTGTTCGAGACAGAGTCTCACTCTGTTGCCCAGGCTAGAGTGCAGTGGCGCGATCTTGGCTCACTGCAACCTCTGTGTCCTGGGTTCAAATGATTCTCCTACCTTAACCTCCCATGTAGCTAGGACTACAGGCACGTGCCACCATGCCTAGCTAATTTTTGTATTTTTAGTAGAGATGAGGTTTCGCCATGTTGGCCAGGCTTGTCTTGAACTCCTGATCTCAAGTGATCCACCTGCCTCGGCCTCCCAAAGTGCTAGGATTACAGCCATGAGCCACCGTGCCTGGCCTGGAACTAGGTGCTTTTAACTGGGTACTATGCAACTCCAAACTAAATTGGAGCTCTGTGAGAAAGGGAAGAAATGGGAATGGATGGTTACAGGGGAGGTACCCAGCACTGTCTGCCACATTTAAAACTTCTGGCTGGGCGCGGTGGCTCACGCTTATAATCCCAGCACTTTGGGAGGCCGAGATGGGGGGGATCACGAGGTCAGAAGTTCAAGACCAGCCTGGCCAACATGGTAAAACCCTGTCTCTACTAAAAATACAAAAATTAGCCCAGCGTGGTGGCGCGCGTCTGTAATCCCAGCTACTTGGGAGGCTGAGGCAGGAGAATTGCTTGAACCCAGGAGGCAGAGGTTGCAGTGAACCAAGATCATGCCATTGCACTCCAGCCTGGGCAACAAGAGCAAGACTCCGTCTCAAAAAACAAAAAACAAGCAAACAAAATTCCTCAAATCCTGTTTAACAATGTGGTATTTAGTAGAAGTTCACAAAACTCTAGTTTTCTAGTCTCTTCACACCCACTGGCTTCACCCCATGCCCAGTGCCCTCAACCGTCACCATCCAGCCACACCAGCTTCCTTGTAACTCACGAAGCTTGGGACTTTTCCCATATGGCTGCTTCCTTCTCTCCCCTCACATCTCAGATTCTTTACTTTTCATGTTTTGTTTATTTCACATTTTACTCTCATTGAGTTGGGTTAGGCAAAGAGTCAGGCACCAGCGTATAGATTATATTATTCTGTTGATTTCAGACAGAATTGGGCTTCAGGTTCTAGTTGTTGCTAAGTTCAGAATCTGGATCAGAATCAGAAGAGGCAGACCACTGCTGCAGGGGGCTTGAGGACTGGCTGCTGGGAAAAGGAAACAGGCAGGGGGCTTACCATGGAGGGTTCCTGTTCCAGGTTTCCCATCTGGGTACCTGAGGATCCTCCATGTAGTTCATGCGTGGAGGAGCCCACGGAAACCCCTCAAAGTGAAACAGGGATGCCACAGGCTTGGGGCTGGAACTCAGGAGAGAGAAGGATGACCACAACCGCACAGAGAGGACCTGAAGAGACACTGTCGTTCCATCCTTATCCCCAAATCCTGTGCAGGGCCCCTCCATAAGAACAGGGCCAGCGTGACTCCTTGGCCTCTGTGTGGCCCCATGAGTGGCCCAGAAAAAGCCTTGCAAACATGTCATCATCTGGAAACATTCTTGCCAGCTCCTCCTCATCCCCTTTTACTTGAGACGCTGGGAAATTGCTTTAGACTGTTCATGATTATTCTCCCTCAATTCTTCAAAGCCAAGAAATTTCCATACTTTAGGAAGCTCTAGATCTTCTTGTCACTCCAAGGTTTAATTAACTGATAGGATTTTTTTTTCTGGTTTCTTTTTCCTTCTTTACTTCCTGGGGATTTCTAATAATTTTAGTTTAAAGTCTCACTTTCTCCATTTTTATTCCGGAATCTCTCCCGGGATTTTAAGATTTATTATTATTATTATTTTAATGAGGAAGCCTCTGGAGCCAGAATGTGTTCAGAGTGAGTCCCTCTTCTGGGATTCTTTTTGCGGCAGCCACAGGGCTGAATTCTGGGTTGGCAGAGAACAAGCTCTTACTCTGTCCTAGTGGAATCCAGGAGTCAGCAGGTGCCCGACTGCAGAAATGCATTTGTTTCTTTGTGTTTCTGGTGGTCTCTACCTCTCAGATTCTAGTGCCCCATCTCAGAGCACTCCCTGGCTGGCTAGTCTCAAGAGGCCACTCAATTACTCTCTAAAATACCTTCTTATTTTAATTCTCTATACACATATGATTGTGTAATCATACAAGTATCATATATGATTATACAGATGGTATATCATTTTTTTTTTTTTTTCCTGAGATGGAGTCTCACTCTGTCACCCAGGCTGGAGTGCAGTGGCGTGATCTTGGCTCACTGCAACCTCTGCCTCCTGGGTTCAAGAGATTCTCCTGCCTCAGCCTCCCAAGTAGCTGGGATTACAGGTGTGCACCACCACACCAGGCTAATTTTTATATTTTTAGTAGAGATGGGGTTTCACCATGTTGGTCAGGCTAGTCTCGAACTCCTGACCTCGTGAGTCAACTGCCTCGGCCTCCCAAAATGCTGGGATTACAGACGTGAGCCACCACGCCCAGCCCTATAATTTTTTCTTGTTCACTATATAATACCAGTTGGTCTGTCTTTCCCAATAGGAACCTTGTCATTCTGTTTGTCATTGTATCTCCAGTGCCAAGGACACTCCTTGACACATGTACATACTCAGTGATGATTTGTGGAATGAATCATTTTTTTTTTTTTTTTTATTATACTTTAAGTTCTAGGGTACATGTGCATGACGTTTATATCATGTATAACTCCCCAATGCAATCCCTCCCTCCTCCCCCCTCCCCATGATAGGCCCCAGTGTGTGATGTTCCCCTTCCCGAGTCCAAGTGATCTCATTGTTCAGTTCCCACCTATGAGTGAGAACATGCGGTGTTTGGTTTTCTCTTCTTGTGATAGTTTGCTAAGAATGATGGTTTCCAGCTGCATCCATGTCCCTACAAAGGACGCAAACTCATCCTTTTTGATGGCTGCATAGTATTCCATGGTGTATATGTGCCACATTTTCTTAATCCAGTCTGTCACAGATGGACATTTGGGTTGATTCCAAGACTTTGCTATTGTGAATAGTGCCGCAATAAACAAACGTGTGCATGTGTCTTTGTAGTAGAGTAATTTATAATCCTTTGGGTATATACCCAGTAGTGGGATGGCTGGGTCATATGGTACATCTAGTTCTAGATCCTTGAGGAATCGCCATACTGTTTTCCATAATGGTTGAACTAGTTTACAATCCCACCAACAGTGTAAAAGTGTTCCTATTCTCCACATCCTCTCCAACACCTGTTGTTCCTGACTTCTTAATGATTGCCATTCTAACTGGTGTGAGATGGTATCTCATTGTGGTTTTGATTTGCATTTCTCTGATGGCCAGTGATGATGAGCATTTTTTCATGTGTCTGTTGGCTGTATGGATGTCTTCTTTTGAGAAATGTCTGTTCATATCCTTTCCCCACTTTTTGATGGGGTTGTTTGCTTTTTTCTTGTATATTTGTTTGAGTTCTTTGTAGATTCTGGATATTAGCCCTTTGTCAGATGAGTAGGTTGCAAAAATTTTTTCCCATTCTGTAGGTTGCCTGTTCACTCTGATGGTAGTTTCTTTGGCTGTGCAAAAGCTCTTTAGTTTAATTAGATCCCATGTGTCAATTTTTGCTTTTGCTGCCGTTGCTTTTGGTGTTTTAGACATGAAGTCCTTGCCCATGCCTATGTCCTGAATGGTACTACCTAGATTTTCTTCTAGGGTTTTTATGGTATTAGGTCTAACATTTAAGTCTCTAATCCATCTTGAATTAATTTTCGTATAAGGGGTAAGGAAAGGATCCAGTTTCAGCTTTCTACTTGTGGCTAGCCAATTTTCCCAGCACCATTTATTAAATAGGGAATCCTTTCCCCATTTCTTGTTTCTCTCAGGTTTGTCAAAGATCAGATGGCTGTAGATGTGTGGTATTATTTCTGAGGACTCTGTTCTGTTCCATTGGTCTATATCTCTGTTGTGGTACCAGTACCATGCTGTTTTGGTTACTGTAGCCTTGTAGTATAGTTTGAAGTCAGGTAGCGTGACGCCTCCAGCTTTGTCCTTTTGACTTAGGATTGTCTTGGCAATGCGGGCTCTTTTTTGGTTCCATATGAACTTTAAAGCCGTTTTTTCCAATTCTGTGAAGAAAGTCATTGGTAGCTTGATGGGGATGGCATTGAATCTATAAATCACCTTGGGCAGTATGGCCATTTTCACGATATTGATTCTTCCTATCCATGAGCATGGTATGTTCTTCCATTTGTTTGTGTCCTCTTTGATTTCACTGAGCAGTGGTTTGTAGTTCTCCTTGAAGAGGTCCTTTACATCCCTTGTAAGCTGGATTCCTAGGTATTTGATTCTCTTTGAAGCAATTGTGAATGGAAGTTGATTCCTGATTTGGCTCTCTGCTTGTCTGTTACTGGTGTATAAGTATGCTTGTGATTTTTGCACATTAATTTTGTATCCTGAGACTTTGCTGAAGTTGCTTATCAGCTTAAGCAGATTTTGGGCTGAGACAATGGGGTTTTCTAAATATACAATCATGTCATCTGCAAACAGGGACAATTTGACTTCTTCTTTTCCTAACTGGATACCCTTGATTCTTTCTCTTGCCTGATTGCCCTAGCCAGAACTTCCAACACTATGTTGAATAGGAGTGGTGAGAGAGGGCATCCCTGTCTTGTGCCAGTTTTCAAAGGGAATTTTTCCAGTTTTTGCCCATTCAGTATGATATTAGCTGTGGGTTTGTCATAAATAGCTCTTATTATTTTGAGGTACGTTTCATCAATAGCAAATTTATTGAGCGTTTTTAGCATAAAGGGCTGTTGAATTTTGTCAAAAGCCTTTTCTGCATCTATTGAGATAATCATGTGGTTCTTGTCTTTGGTTCTGTTTATATGCTGGATTACGTTTATTGATTTGCGAATGTTGAACCAGCCTTGCATCCCAGGGATGAAGCCCACTTGATCATGGTGGATAAGCTTTTTGATGTGCTGCTGAATCCGGTTTGCCAGTATTTTATTGAGGATTTTTGCATCGATGTTCATCAGGGATATTGGTCTAAAATTCTCTCTTTTTGTTGTGTCTCTGCCAGGCTTTGGTATCAGGATGATGTTGGCCTCATAAAAAGAGTTAGGGAGGATTCCCTCTTTTTCTATTGATTGAAATAGTTTCAGAAGGAATGGTACCAGCTCCACCTTGTACCTCTGGTAGAATTCAGCTGTGAATCCATCTGGTCCTGGACTTTTTTTGGTGGGTAGGCTATTAATTGTTGCCTCAATTTCAGAGCCTGCTATTGGTCTATTGAGGGATTCAACTTCTTCTGGTTTAGTCTTGGGAGAGTGTAAGTGTCCAGGAAATTATCCATTTCTTCTAGATTTTCTAGTTGATTTGCGTAGAGGTGTTATAGTATTCTCTGATGGTAGTTTGTATTTCTGTGGGGTCGGTGGTGATATCCCCTTTATCATTTTTTATTGCGTCTATTTGATTCCTCTCTCTTTTCTTCTTTATTAGTCTAGCTAGCGGTCTGTCAATTTTGTTGATCTTTTCAAAAAACCAACTCCTGGATTCATTGATTTTTTGGAGGGTTTTTTGTGTCTCTATCTCCTTCAGTTCTGCTCTGATCTTAGTTATTTCTTGCCTTCTGCTAGCTTTTGAATGTGTTTGCTCTTGCCTCTCTAGTTCTTTTAATTGTGATGTTAGAGTGTCAATTTTAGATCTCTCCTGCTTTCTCTTGTGGGCATTTAGTGCTATAAATTTCCCTCTACACACTGCTTTAAATGTGTCCCAGAGATTCTGGTATGTTGTATCTTTGTTCTCATTGGTTTCAAAGAACATCTTTATTTCTGCTTTCATTTCGTTATGTACCCAGTAGTCATTCAGGAGCAGGTTGTTCAGTTTCCATGTAGTTGAGCGGTTTGGATTGAGTTTCTTAGTCCTGAGTTCTAGTTTGATTGCACTGTGGTCTGAGAGACAGTTTGTTATAATTTCTGTTCTTGTACATTTGCTGAGGAGTGCTTTACTTCCAATTATGTGGTCAATTTTGGAATAAGTGCGATGTGGTGCTGAGAAGAATGTATATTCTGTTGATTGGGGTGGAGAGTTCTATAGATGTCTATTAGGTCCGCTTGGTGCAGAGATGAGTTCAATTCCTGGATATCCTTGTTAACTTTCTGTCTCGTTGATCTGTCTAATGTTGACAGTGGAGTGTTGAAGTCTCCCATTATTATTGTATGGGAGTCTAAGTCTCTTTGTAGGTCTCTAAGGACTTGCTTGATGAATCTGGGTGCTCCTGTATTGGGTGCATATATATTTAGGAGAGTTAGCTCTTCCTGTTGAATTGATCCCTTTACCATGATGTAATGGCCTTCTTTGTCTCTTTTGATCTTTGATGGTTTAAAGTCTGTTTTATCAGAGACTAGGATTGCAACCCCTGCTTTTTTTTGTTCTCCATTTGCTTGGTAGATCTTCCTCCATCCCTTATTTTGAGCCTATGTATGTCTCTGCATGTGAGATGGGTCTCCTGAATACAGCAGACTGATGGGTCTTGACTCTTGATCCAGTTTGCCAGTCTGTGTCTTTTAATTGGAGCATTTAGTCCATTGACATTTAAGGTTAATATTGTTATGTGTGAACTTGATCCTGTCATTATGATATTAACTGGTTATTTTGCTCGTTAGTTGATGCAGTTTCTTCCTAGCCTCGATGGTCTTTACATTTTGGCATGTTTTTGCAATGGCTGGTACCGCTTGTTCCTTTCCATGTTTAGGGCTTCCTTCAGGGTCTCTTGTAAGGCAGGCCTGGTGGTGACAAAATCTCTAAGCATTTGCTTATCTGTAAAGGATTTTATTTCTCCTTCACTGATGAAGCTTAGTTTGGCTGGATATGAAATTCTGGGTTGAAAATTCTTTTCTTTAAGAATGTTGAATATTGGCCCCCACTCTCTTCTGGCTTGTAGAGTTTCTGCCGAGAGGTCTGCTGTTATTCTGATGGGCTTCCCTTTGTGGGTAACCCGACCTTTCTCTCTGGCTGCCCTTAAGATTTTTCCTTCATTTCAACTTTGGTGAATCTGGCAATTATGTGTCTTGGAGTTGCTCTTCTGGAGGAGTATCTTTGTGGCGTTCTCTGTATTTCCTGAATTTGAATGTTGGCCTGCCCTACTAGGTTGGGGAAGTTCTCCTGGATGATATCCTGAAGAGTGTTTTCCAACTTGGTTCCATTTTCCCCCTCACTTTCAGGCACCCCAATCAGACGTAGATTTGGTCTTTTTACATAATCCCATACTTCTTGCAGGCTTTGTTCATTTCTTTTTCTTCTTTTTTCTTTTGGTTTCTCTTCTCGCTTCATTTCATTCATTTGATCCTCAATCGCTGATACTCTTTCTTCCAGTTGATCGAGTCGGTTACTGAAGCTTGTGCATTTGTCATGTATTTCTCGTGTCATGGTTTTCATCTCTGTCATTTTGTTTATGATCTTCTCTGCATTAATTAATCTAGCTGTCAATTCTTCCACTTTTTTTCAAGATTTTTAGTTTCTTTGCGCTGGGTACGTAATTCCTCCTTTAGCTCTGAGAGGTTTGATGGAGTGAAGCCTTCTTCTCTCATCTCGTCAAAGTCATTCTCTGACCAGCTTTGATCCGTTGCTGGCGATGGGCTGCGCTCCTTTGCAGGGGGAGATGCGCTCTTATTTTTTGAATTTCCAGCTTTTCTGCCCTGCTTCTTCCCCATCTTTGTGGTTTTATCTGTCTCTGGACTTTGATGATGGTGATGTACGGATGGGGTTTTGGTATAGGTGTCCTTCCTGTTTGATAGTTTTCCGTCTGACAGTCAGAAGGACTGTCTGTTGGTCTGTTGGAGATTGCTTGAGGTCCACTCCAGACCCTGTTTGCCTGGGTATCAGCAGCAGAGGTTGCCGAAGATAGAATATTGCTGAACAGCGAGTGTACCTGTCTGATTCTTTCTTTGGAAGTTTCCTCTCAGGGGTGACGCCACCCTGTGAGGTGTGGGGTGTCAGACTGCCCCTAGTGGGGGATGTCTCCCAGCTAGGCTACTCAGGGGTCAGGGACCCACCTGAGCAGGCAGTCTGTCCGTTCTCGGATCTCAACCTCCGCGTTAGGAGATCCACGGCTCTCCCCAAAGCTGTCAGACAGAGTCGTTCGCGTCTGCACCGCCCCCGCTCTTTCCCCTAATGGGCTGCAGCTGTGCGCTGTCCGCAGAGGTAGAGTCTACAGAGACAGGCAGGCTTCCTTGAGCTGCTGTGAACTCCACCCAGTTCGAGCTTCCCAGCGGCTTTGTTTACCTACTTAAGCCTCAGCAATGGCGGGCGCCCCTCCCCCAGCCTCGGTGCTGCCTTGCGGATAGATCGCCGCAGACGGCTGTGTTAGCAGTGAGGGAGGCTCCGTGGGCGTGGGACCCTCCCGGCCAGGTGTGGGATATATTCTCCTGGTGTGCCTGTTTCCTTAAAGCGCAGTATTGGGGTGGGAGTTACCCGATTTTCCAGGTGTTGTGTGTCTCAGTTCCCCTGGCTAGGAAAAGGGATTCCTTCCCCCTTGCACTTCCAGGTGAGGCGATGCCTCGCCCTGCTTCAGCTCACGCTGGTCAGGCTGCAGCAGCTGACCAGCACCGATTGTCCGGCACTCCCTAGCGAGATGACCCCAGTACCTCAGTTGAAAACGCAGAAATCACCGGTCTTCTGTGTCGCTTGCGCTGGGAGTTGGAGACTGGAGCTGCTCCTATTCGGCCATCTTGCTCCGCCCCTGTGGAATGAATCATTACAGGTATTAGGTATTTACTGAGTGAACTAGAGTATCCATGTGGAGCTACAGTTTTTCCCTCCACGATGTAACACATTTTCTCTCCTCATATTCATTTCCCCAGAAATTTGCCAGAAAAGATAAAATTTCTGCAGCTATTGAAGTGCCTGCAGACAGTATCTAGACCTAGTGACAGATACAATGATTCGTGTACTGAATTCTATTAAGGGTGGTGAATACATGGGTTTTCTTTGTGCTAGACCTTAAAGAGAAAATCATATTTCTTCAAGAGCTCTCATTCAGTTATGTGACCATTGCCACTACCTAAACTTTTTCCACTTGTGATAAATTGCCCCCAAATTTAATGCATCATGAAATTGAGAACCTGTTGTACCAATTTGGTTTCTAATTTTCCTCTAATTTGTATCTGTTTCCAGAATGGTAATATAGTTAAACCTAAATCATATGAAAAAAATGAAATTAGGGGCTGCAGAGTCACATGGAGTTTCATTAGAGTATGTAACACAATCAAGATTCTGAGATAACAAAATGTAACAATCTGCAAAATTACCATGGGAAAACTAACATTGTATGATAAAAATAGGAGGCATAATAACTCTGAGTTTGTGTGGCTTCTTATGAAGAAATGATGATTAAAGGGTAAATGCGTCAATTTAAAAGTAACTGTTGGGGTCTCTTTCCAGGCCCCAGAACAAAACAAATAATCAAATTACTGCTATGTCTGAAAATAGAATTAGAAATTGTGATTTTGAGAAAGAGATCTATGATGTCAGTTGAAGCAGAGGGTGATAATAAACCAGACCTTTTGGTGACACCAATTAACACATTTGGAAAACACATGAATAGAAGATAGGGAAAAGATAAGCCACAAAAAATAGGAAGAAGGAAGCCAATAAAAACATATTGTAATGAATTAAGTCTTTAGACTTTTAAAACACAAAACCACCTCATACACTGGGATTCAACTTACGAAGTGACTTTATTTAGATAACCCCTCCCCAAAATTATAATAATATACTCAAGTACCTATTTATCTCTAACAAACAGCATGTCCTTTTTGATATGACTTTATGCTCTCTAAGTAGTAGTGAGGATGAAGATTCTTTAGAGTTTTACCATTTAACAAAACAATCTTGATTTATTGTTTCACTCAAGACACTATATTGAGACAGCTTTGCTGCGTATTCAAGCAAATACACTAGGAGATGGACACCATGTTTTATTCACTTATATTTTCCCACTCCCTATAACTAAGAGAGGACTGCCACCATCCGGAGATTTTCCAGAGCAAAAGGGAAATCTGCTCCCTCGGCAACAAGAAAACAACCCTATTTAAAAATGGGCTTAGGATTGTCTCGGCAATGCGGGTTCTTTTTCGGTTCCATATGAACTTTAAAGTAGTTTTTTCCAATTCTATGAAGAAAGTCATTGGTAGCTTGATGGGAATGGCATTGAATCTATGAATTACCTTGGGCAGTATGGCCATTTTCACGATATTGATTCTTCCTATCCATGAGCATGGAATGTTCTTCCATTTGTTTGTGTCCTCTTTTATGTCATTGAGCAGTGGTTTCTAGTTCTCCTTAAAGAGGTCCTTCACATCCCTTGTAAGTTGGATTCCTAGGTATTTTATTCTCTTTGAAGCAATTGTGAATGGGAGTTCATTCATGATTTGGCTCTCTGTTTGTCTGTTATTGGTGTATAGAAATGCTTGTGATTTTTGCACTAGATTTTGTATCCTGAGACTTTGCTGAAGTTGCTTATCAGCTTAAGGAGATTTTGGGCTGAGACGATGGGGTTTTCTAAATACACAATCATGTCATCTGCAAATAGGGACAATTTGACTTCTCTTTTCCTAATTGAATACCCTTTATTTTTTTTCTCCTGCCTGACTGACCTGGCCAGAACTTCCAACACTATGTTGAATACGAGTGGTGAGAGAGGGCATCCCTGTCTTGTGCCAGTTTTCAAAGGGAATGCTTCCAGTTTTTGCCCATTCACTATGATATTGGCTGTGGGTTTGTTGTAAATAGCTCTTATTTTGAGATACGTTCCATCAATACCTAGTTTATTGAGAGTTTTTAGCATGAAGGGCTGTTGAATTTTGTCAAAGGTCTTTTCTGTATCTATTGAGATAATCACGTGGTTTTTGTATTTGGTTCTGTTTATATACTGGATTACGTTTATTGATTTGTATATGTTGAACCAGCCTTGCATCCGAGGGATGAAGCCCACTTGATCATGGTGGATAAGCTTTTTGATGTGCTGCTGGATTGGTTTGCCAGTATTTTATTGAGGATTTTCACATCGATGTTCATCAGGGATATTGGTCTAAAATTCTCTTTTTTTGTTGTGTCTCTGCCAGGTTTTGGTATCAGGATGATGCTGGCCTCATAAAATGAGTTAGGGAGGATTCCTTCTTTTTCTATTGCTTGGAATAGTTTCAAATGGAATGGTACCAGCTCCTCTTTGTACCTCTGGTAGAATTCAGCTGTGAATCTCTCTGGTCCTGGACTTTTTTTGGTTGGTGGGCTATTAATTATTGCCTCAATTTCAGAACCTGTTATTGGTCTATTCAGGGATTCAACTTCTTCCTGGTTTAGTCCTGGGAGGGTGTATGTGTCCAGGAATTTATCCATTTCTTCTAGATTTTCTAGTTTATTTGCATAGAGGTGTTTATAGTATTCTCTGATGGTAGTTTGTGTTTCTGTGGAATCAGTGGTGATATCCCCTTTATCATTTTTTATTGCATCTATTTGATTCTTTTCTCTTTTTTTCTTTATCAGTCTTGCTAGTGGTCTATTTTGCTGATCTTTTAAAAAAACCAGTTCCTGGATTCATTGATTTTTTGAAGGGTTTTTTGTGTCTCTATCTCCTTCAGTTCTGCTCTGATCTTAGTTATTTCTTGTCTTCTGCTAGCTTTTGAATTTGTTTACTCTTGCTTCTCTAGTTCTTTTAACTGTGATGTTAGGGTGTCAATTTTAGATCTTTCCTGCTTTCCCCTGTGGGCATTTAGTGCAATAAATTTCCCTCTACACACTGCTTTAAATGTGTCCCAGAGATTCCAATACGAAGTGTCTTTGTTCTCATTGGGTTCAAAGAACATCTTTATTTCTGCCTTCATTTCATTATTTACCCAATACTCATTCAGGAGCAGGTTGTTCAGTTTCCATGTAGTTGTGTGGTTTTGAGTGAGTTTCTTAATCCTGAGTTCTAATAAAAATGGGCAAGGGACCTGATGAGACATTTCTCAAAAGAAGACATAGAGATGGCCAACAGGTAGATGAAAAACTGCACCAAATCACTAATTATCGGGGAAATGCAAATCAAAACCACAATGCTCGCTCCTGTTAGACTGGCTACTACAATAAAGATAATATCACCTCGCTCCTGTTAGACTGGCTACTACAATAAAGATAAAATATAACAAGTATCGGTGAGGATGCTGATAAAATGCACCCCGTACACTGTTGGTGGGATGTAAATTAGCACAGCCACTTTGGAAAACAGTATGGAGGTTCCTCAAAAAACTGAAAACAGAATGATCATGTTATCCAGCAATCCCAGGAGCTCTGGGTAGCCCTTTCAACAAGATGCACAAAGGAGAAATACACACTGTTCACAGCAAGAGAATAACATAGGAAAGGTCAGACAAGAAACAATCTGACTTGAGAAAATAACCAAGAGAATGAATGCTTGGTCTTCAGTAGCTTCCCAGTTCCTCAGTCTACACTTTTTCTGGTTACGGCCCTGCTTTCCAGCTCTATGAGACACACCTATGTACGGGCCAAGGGTGAGCTGATGAATCAACTCACAAAAGGCAGATTAATTAGAGAAAAGGAATACAAATTTATTTAACATGTATTCCTTGAGAGCCTTCAGAATGAAGACCCAAACATACAGGAGAGGGCCGTGCACAGTGGCTCATGCCTGTAATCCCAGCACTTTGGGAGGCCGAGGTGGGTGGATCACCTGAGGTCAGTAGTTCGAGACCAGCCTGGCCAACATGGTGAAACCCCGTCTCTACTAAAAATGCAAAAAATCAGCCAGGCATGGTGGCAGGAGCCTGTAATCCCAGCTACTCGGGGAGCTGATGCAGGAGAATCACTTGAACCTGGGAGGCGAAGGCTGCAGCGAGCCGAGATCACGCCATTGTACTCCAGCCTGGCTAACAAGGCAACAAGAGTGAAACTCGGTCTCAAAAAAAGAAAAGAAAAAAAAAAGATACAGGAGAAATTGTCCATTTTTATGCTTGGGTTCAACAAAGTACGGACAGCCGTGTAGAAATGTGGTTGGACAAAATATGATCATATGCTAATAGACAGAGGCAGGCAACCCTGCAAGGCCTGTCTGCCTGGATTCTTCTTGGCCTTTCTGAGCAGCATTCCTTCCTTCAGGGTGTGGGGCAGGGCCCTCTCTGGAATGGGGGTCTTATGACTTACAGTCAAACAAGGTTGGTCAGACAATTTCCTCACGGCTAGTTTTTGCACAGAAAGGCAGCGGGAAGGTTAGAGTAATATTTTTAGGTTTATGACTGGCTTTGGGAAAAAGGGATTCTGGTTTCTCTGACCCACCCTGGGGAAGGGGGATCCTAGTTTCTGTGGCTAGCATGGGGGAAAATGGGACCCAGAGACAGCAGGGCAGGAGGTTGGAGAAACACTTTTGCTTCTGAGGTCTTCATTTTGGGGTGCTGTTTTCTGAGCCTCAACACGTGAAATATTATCATAAACTCCCCTATTCTGATTTAAGCTGGATTGAGTTGGTAGCTGTTATTTGCCACTCAAAGAGTCTTAATTAAGATAATATCAAATAGGAGAAAAAAACCAAAGAGACTGAGGACAGTAGAGATGTTAGGAGAAATAAAATGCTTTGAAGGGTTCTGGAATAAAGGCATTGTTTACACTCTGTTTCCATAAAATAAATTCGGGTATTTGAAATAGACACATTTTACTTGTTCTTTTATTTGCTTTACAGTAATATAGAAATATGGAAATGAATCCCAACAAATCAAAGAGTAGTGATCACAACCATAATAGAATGCATGCTATTAATCTAATAAGAATTTTAACACTATTATTTTGTACATTTTTATATATCCCTAACAAGTGGTAAGTAAATGCAGTTTTGTAAAAAACAAAAAAAACAAAAAAAAAACAAAAAAAAGTGAATCTTTGTCTAACATACTCAAGTTTGCTTTTTAAATGAATCCATGATGCTGTGAACATCTCTGCCCCAAATAGAAGTTGATCTAACTTTAACATTTGAAGATTTTGAAGCTTACACATCTATAAAGTAATCATATTAAGGTTCAAAGTTGAATAGCGTCCTCAGCATGCTATTGCCCCCTAGTGGTTAATAATAAGAACATGGATTTGAGTCAGGTGTTGCCCCAGTATGCAGCTCAACTAGCTGTCCAGAACTACCCACGTCAGCTTAGCCATCTCACCCTGTGCTAATGAGATAAACTCGACCAACTGACTGTTGTTGGCTTCCATCCCCTAACCCCATCAGTAGTTTCTGAAGGGATTCCATCTTTCCCTAGAAAAATCTTGTTCCCAAAATTCTGACCTCTCTCTTAGTTTTCCACTGTGTCCGCCTCCCAGGATTGGGAGCTCTAAGTTGTGAGCAAGCCAGGGAAGCTTGGGAAATCTCTCAGAGAAAGCACCCCAGCAATAGCTTATCTGGCTGCCATGCCATGGGACACATCTTGAAAACAGAAAAAGCAAAACGAAATGCTTTCCACTCCACCTTGCAAAATGCTGCATAGAGTGAAAACTACTGAGATTCATGGACTCATGAATAAGGCCACAGGCAAGCTCTCACCTTGTTAAAAAGAGAGACTGTCCTGTGTGTGCAAAAATACCTGGTGTCCACACTTCTTGATGAGTTACCTTGGGAGGGTCCCTCAGTTTCTCTGGGTCAGGATCACTTGTGAAATCCTACCCTGACAAATTTACCCCACCTGCCAAGGCACTTACCCTCTGTGCACCCAGAGCTCTCTGAGCCTTTTCTTTCTTTCCCTTTCTTTTTCTTTCTTTCTCTTTCTTTCTTTCTTTCTTTCTTTCTTTCTTTCTTTCTTTCTTTCTCTTTCTTTCTTTCCTTTCTTTCTTTCTCTTTCCTCTCTTTCTCTTTCTTTCTTCTTTATTTCTTTCATCTTTCTTTTTCTTTCTTGCTCTGTCACCCAGGCTGGAGTGCAATGGCACAGTCTCAGTTCACTGCAACCTCCGCCTCCCAGGTTCAAGTGATCCTCCTGCGTCAGCCTCCCGAATACCTGGGATTGCAGGCGCCTGCCACCACACCCGGCTAATTTTTGTATTTTTAGTAGAGATGAGGTTTGACCTGCCTTGGCCTCCCAAAGTGTTGGGATTACAAGCGTGAGCCACCGCACCTGGTCTAAGCCATTTCTATTTGAGTTCTTGCACATTGTATGAATTCTGTTTCCTCCATCAGGCTGTAAGCTTTTGAGGGAAAAATATTGTGTCTCAACCACTTTGGTCACTTTGTGGGCAGTCCTTGTGCTTTATAAAAACTAAGGCTGTCATCCTTGTCTGAAATCTTTGGGCAGTTCCTTATCTATTTGCCTTCAAAAGAAAAGTGCCTAGGCAATGAGACTGTGTCCTATAGCCAGTGCAAAAGCAGCTGCTCTCAGAGCAAGTCTTTACTTTGCTGCTAACTAGCTCGAAGACCCTCAATAGCCCCTATTGAATCACAGTTTTCTCTCCAGTTAAATAAATAAGTTGGGTGACGATGTGTGACAGGTTCTCCAAGATTACTTTCAGTTCTGTAATAAGTGAATATATTTTCCTGTAATTCTATATGACCTAATTCTGCACTGATCATTTCCTTTTCTCACTCTATCACTTTCGATCTTTCATTTCTGAAGAATCACGCTCATGAAGTCTAGAATGAATTAAGTGATATTGGAGTAGAGTCAGAGACATCATTATGAACTCACACACACACACACATATATACATATACATACACACAAATCATTACAGATAAGGTGGGTTAGCATGCATACGTATGTTTCCTAGCTCTGTCCACTGAAAGGTTCTAGAAGCAATGACACCCCAGTAGCAACAACACACCCAGTGCACAAATCTTGATTTCTAATAAAATTCTCCAATCAAAAGAATCAGGTCTCCTTGAGAAGCTGATTATAGGGTTAGAGCAGTGTTTTAGTCCATTTTCTGCTGCTATAACATAATATCACAGACTGGGTTATTTATAAAGAACAAAAGCTCACAGTTCTGGGACATGGTGGCTCATGCCTATAATCCCAGCTACTTGGGAAGCTGAGGCAGGAAGATCCTTTGAGTCAGGAGTTCAAGACCAACCTGGGCAACATAGCAAGATTCTGTGTCAAAAGGAATAATAATCTCTCTTTTTTGTCATAAAAATAAATTTAGTTTGTAGTAAAAATAAATAAATAAAGCAGATTTTGAAATGGCACAAGAAAAAAAAACTCTCCAACATAATTTCATATTATATTCAGATATAAAACGAAACGTACAAGTATGTAGATGTACTAATATAGTCATAGAATATTAGTGCAGGTACATTGAAAAACTACATAGAATCTTGAGCTCCCCAAACCAAGTTCCAGAAAGGGCCCCTCACACTCCTCCTGTACCAGATCTCTGTGTCAGTGGTAACACGTCTGAGCTGAAGAATGGCTGAGCAAGTGACAGGGAGAAAGAACCAATGGATGGAGAAAATCAGAGTCAAGCCTAGAAGACAACAGAGTTGTGTGTACCTCTACCAGGCAACTGGAGGGGCATCACCTTCTATCCCTAGGAAGGAGAATCCGTATGAACCTCTCAATCCTTGCCTCTTCTGAGCCTCCCTAGGCTAGTCAGTTCCATGACATTGAAGGAGACTCTAATCGCTCCTCATTTAGGGAGCCTCCTCTCATAAGTCGTCTCTCTTTGCTAGCCAGAGCAATTCATCCCCAAAAGCCCCAATAGCACTTAGCCTCCTAAGTGAAAAACAGAATTACTATTCATTATAATGAAAAAACAAGCAACATCCATTCATGCTAAACCATCAAATGCCATCAAAACGAATAATGCATCAATAGTGAACATCAGGTTATCACACAACAGAAAAGGCAGGTGTCCTGTTATCTATAACAAGCCTACAGGCTTGCTCAAAGTGCTTTCCAGTCGGTGGCATCATATAAAGAAAGACTATGGGCCCCAACACCACCAGGTATCCATACAGTTATGCAACTAAACCCTCATGCCGGTTAGAAATGAACAAAAAAGAGAAGACTAAATAAATTGATGACAGACTACAAGGGATGGGCAGCTGGATTGTCACTGCTAGACACTACTAATCTGGGGTGACCACTTGGGGAATCATCAAGTATGAAGCTGTCTCTGGGAGAAAGGTTTTATGTTTAAGGTTATTGGATTGGGGTGACAGAGGGACCAGCTTCTACAGGGAGTTAGCAAAATATTCTGAAATACTTGTCTAAGAATTAAGGGGTATTTGTTGTTGTTATTTAGACAGAGTTTTGCTCTTGTTGCCCAGGCTAGAGTGCAATGGCACGGTCTTGGCTCACTGCAACCTCCACCTCCCGGGTTTAAGTGATTCCCCTGCCTCAGCCGGCTCAGTAGCTGGGATTACAGGCGTCCACCACCATGCCCGGCTAATTTTCGTATTTTTAGTAAAGATGGGGTTTCACCATCTTGGCCAGGCTGGTCTCGAACTCCTGACCTTAGGTGATCCACCTGCCTCGGCCTCCCAAAGTGCTGGAATTACAGGCATGAGCCACTGCACCTGGCTAGAATTAACTTTTTCAAGAGATTTACATAACCAAAGCAATAGAAAATTCTCCTTGATTACTTTACCAAAAAACAACAGTGATCTAAAAAGAGGATCTTCGTACATTCCAGTTGGCCTGGGACAATCCCTGTTTATGCCTGTTGTCTAGACTTATTAATAATGTTTCCTTTTCTCTCCAAAGTGACCTGGTTTGCTAAGTTACATTATTAGTCTACCTAAAAAAATGATTCCTAGAGTTGTTTGACGAGTAATACAAAGTTTTCATTGTTTCTGTTTTGATCTTTTTTTTGTTTGTTTTAGTATTATGGAACTTGGCATATGTAGGTTTGTGTTAGTCCATTTTGTGTTGCTATAAAGGAATACCTGAGCCTGGGTAATTTACAAAGAAAAGAGGTTGATTTGGGTCACTGTTCTGTGGCTGTACAGGAAGCACGGCACCAGCATCTGCTTCTGGTGATGCCTCAGGAAGCTTCCACTCATGGCAAAAGGTGAAGGGGGAGCAGGTGTGTCACACGGCAAGAGGCAGAGCAAGAGAGAGAGAAGGAAGTGCTAGATTCCTTTAAACAACCAGCTCTCTTGTGAACTAACAGAGTTAAGACTCACTTATCACCAAGGGGATGGCACTTAGCCATTTACAAGGGATCTGCCTCCAGGATCCAAACACCTCCCTCCAAGCCTCACCTCCAGCTTTTGAGATCACATTTCAACATGAGATTTGGAGGAGACAAACATCCAAATCATATCAAGGTCCACTTCCTATCACGACCTCTCTCCAGCCTGTCCCGTCCAGGTAGTCTCCCTTGTCTTCCTGTGCCCCTAACTCCATCATTCATGCTTGGAGACCTGGATTCAGCTGTCATGCTCCCCTGTTACACAATTCCCCTTCCTACAGCCTTTAAACATGCCCAAATCCTGCCCTTCTGCATTCTAGAGCCTATGTCTTCCCCTATCATCTAACCATCTTAAAACATTTTTTCCTTTTGTATCATCTTATCTTTTGCAAGTTCATCTTACCTATAGCTCTCCAAAGGGTAGTCCTCATTCACAGGCTCCAGGCCCTCTGCTCCCATTCACTTGTAACGCACTGAAATCTTCTCTGTCTGGCTGTTCTTTGGGCACTGCTGTCGCAGATATCCTCAGGGGGAAAAGATCCACACTTTTCACTCTGCACACTCACCTGGGTGATCACATCCCTCCTCATGGTTCCAGACATCACCAGTATTCTGCTGACTCTCAAATCCATGTCCGCAGCTGCTTCTGCTCACCTGCATTTCAGGCATGCAGACTCGGCTGCCTACTGAACATCTTCTGCCACAGGCACTTCAGACTACACTCACTGCCTTCTCCTCTCCACCTGCAGTTCCTGCTCCATTCCCTAGCTCAGTTAATAGTCCCATCATCCAAAAAGAGAACCAGTAGGTGTGTGTGTGTGTGTGTGTGTGTAAAGTGGGCAAGTTAAAAAGAATTGGCTCACATAACTGGAGTCTGAGAAGCCGCAAGATCTGTAGTTGGCAAGCTGGAGACACAGGAGAGTAGATGGTGTAGTTCCAGTCTGACGGCAAGAAATGACTGCTTGAACTAGCTTGATTAGTACCAGTCAGGCTAGAGGAGCTCCCCTCTTTTCGTCCTATTCCGGTCTTCAACTGATTGATTGGACAAGGCCCACCCTCACTAGAGAAGGCAATATGCCTTCCTCAGTTTACCAATTCAAACGTTAATCTCATCCAGAAATACCCTCAGGGACACCCCCAGAATAATGTTTGGCCGAAAGTCTGCACCTCATGGCCCAGTGAAGTGAACACATAAAAGTAACCATCACATAACCCTAGACTACTGCTCTCCTACACCATCCGCATCTATGTGACACAAAATCCAGTTGGTTTCATCTTCTAAATATTTCTCTTGTCTGTCATGTCTGCATGATCAATAACTGTGCCCAATTTAACCTCTCCCATAGTTCTTACATCCTTCCTAGTACTGCCTCCAAAGGACAGCCTTCCTGCCTCCAGTCTTGTCCACTTCAAATCCATACTACACAGGGTAAATAGGGAGTAGACTATCTAAAAGACAAACTTGGCTGGGTGTGGTGACACATATCTGTAATCTCAGCTACTCAGGAGGCTGAGGCATGAGAATTGCTTGAACCTGACAAGCAGAGGTTGCAGTGAGCCAAGATGGTACCACTGCACTCTGGCCTGGGCAACGCAGCGAGACTCTGTCTCACAAAAAAAAAAAAAAAAAAAAAAAAGAGGCAAACTTAATTGCCTCACTCAATACTAAAACCTACACCTACAGGAGAAAATACTAGTTCTTCACAGTAGAGCTTAAGGCCTCCCCTCCCTCCTATCTGCCATCCTGCCTCACACATTACCTCCAGCCATACTGGACCACTGGGAGCCTCCATCAGCTATATCTACCTTGGCCTGTGTTCACTGTCTGGAAGCTTCATTATGCAAACACTTAGCCTAGCTAATCCTACTCATTAAATTCCTCCAGAAAACCTTTTCTCATCACTCTCCCACTCGCCTCCTGGGTTCAGACTGGGTTAGGACTCCCTCCTCCCTGCTGTCAGAATTCCCTAGCCATGTCTCCATCATGACAATTCACTCATTTATTTACTCACCCAACAAATACTTCATCTACAAGGTACAAGAGCGAAAACAGAAGCCAGACAGCAGAGTGAAGGTTGGGAGGCCCAGTGAAGAGAGTTGATGCCAACAGAGGCCATATAAAATGTGGACTCCATGCGTACCCGGCATATATCCAAAAGGAGGCCTTCTCTGTTTCCCGTCTGCTTCACCACTGGGCTGTGAGCCTTAAAGGTCAAAGTATTCTTCTGACAATCTACCTTCCCAGCTTAGCACAGGATGTGGAGAAACGAACAAAGCAGGTACGTGGGGGACAACTAGACATAAAGACGTGTAGTCCAGTGTAAATGTAATCTTTGAGTTGGGGTTGGTGTAAATGCAGTCACTGAGGGAGGGGCCTGTATAAATACAATCATTGAGGTAGGAGCCCATGCAAATCCAATCGTTGAAGTTCTCTAGGTTTGGGTGGATCGAGAGAGGCTTTAAAAGGTGAACGTGTTTAAGCTTCATCTCCAAAAACGAATGGGGGTTGTCTAAGTATTTGAGATCCCAGGAAAGAGGGTGTTCTTATCCGAAGTACAGCAGGTATGAGATAGGAACAGTCGATACTTTAGTCCTTACGTTGATGTTTGCTATGCTCTTTAGACTTAAAAAAAAAATCTATTTCTAACTGTGTTAGTCCATTCTTGAATTGTTATAAAGAAATACCTGGGGCTGAGTAATTTATAAAGAAAACAGACTTAATTGGCTAATGGTTCTGCAGGCTGTACAGGAAGCATGGCGCTAGCATCTGCTTGGCTTCTTGTGAGGCCTCAGGAAGCTTACAATCATGGCAGAAGGCAAAGCAAGAGACAACGTATCACACGGTGAGAGCAGCAGCAAGGAGAGAGGGAAACTTTTAAACTTTTTTTAAACTTTTAAACAACCAGATCTTATATGAACTCAGATGGTGACGGGGATTGTGCTAAGCCATTTATGAGGGATCTGCTCCCATGATCCAAATATCTCCTACCAGGCCCCACACCTCCAACACTGGGGATGACATTTCTACATGAGATTTGGAAGGGACAAATATCCAAACCATATAATTCTGTCCCCTGGTCCCCCAAATCTCATGTCTTTCTCATACTGCAAAACAGTTATCCCTTCCCAACAGTCTTCCTACATCTTAACTCATTTCAACTCGTTAATCAAGTCCAAAGTCCTAAGTCATCTGAGACTCATCTCCTTCCACCTATGAGCCTGTAAAATCAAAACAGTTATTTATTTCCAAGATACAATGGTAGAATAGGCATTATTTAAACATTACCATTCCAAAAGAAATAAATTGAACAAAAGAAAATGGCTATAGGCCCCATGCAAGTGTGAAACCCAGCAGGGTAAATATTAAATCTTAAACCTCTAAAATAATCCTTGATCCATGTCCTTCATCCTGGGCGCACTGAAGTAAAGGTTGAGCTCTTTGGGCAGTCATGCCCCTGTGGCTTTGCAGGGAGCTGCTCTCACAGGTTAGACTTCAGTGCTTGCAACTTTTTCAGGTGCAGGATTCAAGCTACTGCGGATCTACCATTCTGGGATCTGGAAGGCAGTTGCCCCATTCCACAGATCCACTAGGCTGTACCCTGGTGGGGACTCTGTATGCGGGCTTCAACCCTGCATTTCGCCTTAGCACTGGCCTAGTAGAGGCTCTCTGCATGGGATCCACCCCTGTGTCAGGGTTCTGCCTGAGCACCCTGGCTTTCTTATACATCATCTAAAATCTAGATGGAAGTTGCCAAGCCTCCTTTACTCTTGCATTGTGAGCACCTGCAGGCTTAACATCACATGGAAGCCACCAAGGCTTATGGCTTGCACCCTCTGGAGCTGTGGTCAGGGCTGTACCTGGGCTGTTTGGAGCCAGTGTTGGAGCTAGAGTAGCCAGGATGCAGGGAACAACTTCCCAGGGTGGTGCAGGGCGTTGGCACCCTGGACCTGGTTGATAAAACCATTCTTTCCTCCTAGGCCTCTGAGCCTGTGATAAGAAGGGCTACCTCAGAGATATCTGAAATGCCTTTGAGGCCTTTCTCCCAATATCTTGGATATTGGCACTTGGCTCCCTTATAGTCATGCTAATCTCTCCAGCAAGGGTTGTTCTGCAGCCTGCTTGGATTCTTCCCCTGAAAATGGGCTTTTCTTTTCTATCACATGGCTAGACTGCAAATTTTCCAAATTTTTATGCTCTGATTCCCTTTTAAATATAAGCTCCAACTTTAAGTCATTTATTTACTTCCAAATTTAAGAATAGGCTCTTAGAAGCAGCCAGGCCACATCTTGAGTGCTTTGTTGCTTAGAAATTTCTTATGCCATGTACCATAAGTCATCACTGCTAAATTCAAACTTCTACATATCACTAGGGTACAATGCAGCCAAGTTCTTTGCTAAACAATAACCAAGGTGACCTTTGCTCCAGTTTCCAATAAGTTCCTCATTTCCCTTTGAGATCTCATCAGCCTCGACTTCACTGTCCACATCACTATCAGCATTTTTGTTACAGCCATTAACCAGTCTCTAAGAAGTTCCAAACTTTCCCTCATCTTCCAGCTTTCTTCTGCAGTCTCCAAATTCTGCCCATTACCCAATTCCAAGTGGCTTCCACATCTTCAGGTATCTTTGTAGCAATGCCCCACTCCCAGTACCAATTTTCTGTGTTAGGACATTCTTGCTTCACTATAGAGGAATATCTGAGGCTGGGTACGTTTTTTTGGTTGGAGTGGAGATGGAGTCTCACACTGTCACCCAGGCTGGAGTGCAGTGGCACAATCTCAGCTCATTGCAACCTCCACCTCCCAGGTTCAAGCAATTATCCTGCCTCAGCCTCCCAAGTAGCTGGGACTACAGTTGCACACCACTATGCCCGGCTATTTTTTGTATTTTTAGTAGAGACGGGGTTTCACCATGTTGGCCAGGATCGTCTCAATCTCTTGACCTTATGATCCACCCACCCCAGCCTCCCAAAGTGTTGGGATTACAGACGTGAGCCACCATAGCTGAATAAAGAAAAAGAGATTTAATTGACTCACAGTTCTGCAGACTTTACAGGATGCATCAGGCTGATACAGGCTTAGCTTCTGTTGAGGCCTCAGGAAGGTATCAATAACAGTGGAAGGTAAAGGGGGAGCCAGAGTATCACATGATGAGAATGGGAGCAAAGGAGGAGAGGCCACACACTTTTCAACAGCCAGATTTCAGGTGAATTCATAGTGAGAACTCACTCATTACCAAGAGGGTGAAGCTGAGCCATTCGTGAGAGATCTACTTCCACAATCCAAACATCTCTCACAAGGCCCCACCCCCAACACTGGGGATGACATTTCAACATGAGATTTAGAGGGGACACGCATCCAACCCATATCACTAACTTACTCCGTTCATCAGTTCTTACCCCACATATCATATTCTGCTAACTGCTTATGCTTTTATCAATCTGCTTTCAAAAAAAGATAATCGATTTCACTCCTCCAATATTGAATCTGCACTATGGTACAAATGAGCTACAAGATTTTAAATCGTACATGCCACGGTCACCTGCATACCATCTCATTCCACAGATCTGTATATAATTTCCTCTGTTTTTTCTTTTTTTGATAGGGAGTCTTGCTCTGTCGCCCAGTCTGGAGTGCAGTGGCGTGATCTCGGCTTACTGCAACCTCCGCCCCCCTAGGTTCAAGCAATTCTTCTGCCTTGGCCTCCTGACAGCTGGGGGATTACAGGAACGCACCACCACACCTGGCTAACTTTTTTGTATTTTTAGTAGAGATAGGGTTTCAAAATGTTGGCCAGGCTGGTCTTGAACTCCTGACCTCAAGTGATCTGCCCATGTTGGCCTCCCAAAGTGCTGGGATTACAGGCATGAGCCACCGTGCCCAGCTACACAGATCTGTATTGACTACCATGTGCCAAGCACTGAGGTAGATGCTGATACAGAATCAAAGATAAAGACAAGCGTGCAGAGAATGCATGGGGAGGGGACTGACCTGGTGAAGATGTGATATCATCACTTACTCCCACAAAAGCCCCTAAGAAGACTAATTATCACCAAGTCCTGCTCATTTGACTGCATACATGTTTTTCAAATCTTTCCATCTCTCTTTATCTTTATCATTATCTCCATATTACAAGCCTCCATCATCTCTGCTGGATTGCTGCAATTGGCCTCCTCGCATCATTTCTAATCCTCCAATCCCCTCTCATCCCTTCTCTGCATGTCAGCCAGAGTAATCTTTGCAAAATGCAAGCCTAATCATATTCAGCCATCACCCATGGTTAAAATCATTCAGTGCCTTCCAGCTGTTCCTGATACAAGGCTCGTGACTCCTCCAGTAGGAGCAGAGGCATTGAAACAAGGCTTTGATAACCCTGGTCTTCATTCTTAGCAGTATGGTGAAGGAAGAGAGCCTAATATATCATCTGATGCCTCAAACGATTAGTCTTCTACAAATACTTCACGTATCATTCATTTAGCGTCTGGAGACCTTCCATATTGATGAATAGAGAGCTATTTCTTTCTTCTTAATGGTTGCTTGCTATTTCCTTGTGAGGATGTTTAATCATTTATTTAATCAGCTTCAATTCCACTTACGATTTTTCTAATGTTATCAGTAGTACACAGTCTTATACATATACCTTAGGTTACCTGTAATCCCAGCCTGTAATCCCAGCACTTTGGGAGGTCAAGATCACGCCAATGCACTCCAGCCTGGCAACAGAGCGAGACCCTGCCTGGAAAAAAAAAAAAAATTTTGCAGAAAAATGCAGCAGACCCTGGGTGAAGGAGAAATGACCATGCAGGTGGCCCGTGTGAGTGGAGCCGCTGAACCATGCCACAGGTTCTCCAGCTCCATTCCTGTATGGCCAGGGCTGCTGGGTTTCCCTCTTGGATGTCTGAGCGACTGCATGGTGCATTCTCTCCATGAATCCCTTCTGACCCGAGCTAGTTCCAAAGGGTTTCTGTTGCTAACCCCCTAACAATTCCTAATACACACATCGTTTCTGTCCTTGATTCTGCCTGGCCACCTGCAGTTCACGTTGCCCTTCATGCCAGGGGAGGTCAAGGCTCTTGGATTCAGGTTTTAGCCTAGTAGAGAAACAGCCAAGTGTCCTCGCCATCCCAGACCTAGAGTGGATTTGTTCTCAAGGTTCACATTTACAATCAACATATTCATGCAGGAGAGACATGGCTGAGTCTGAAAGGATATTGTCAAATCTTTCCTGAAGATCAACAGCTTTCAAAAAGACCAATGTTCACTTGACCACTTTCCTACATCCACTGGGTAAAGACGATTTGGTGCTAAAGGTCCCTGATAAGTTTTGCCTTGAAATCCATGTCTTCCCCTTTTGGTATTAGGTCCTACCTGTATATTATTTGATTAATGTTCCTCTGATTTCCTGCTGCACAGCAAGACCCACTTGAATACGAATCTGTAATATTATTGTTGCACAACATTCTTTAAAACTAATTTAAAATGTTGGGCTTTCAGAAGTAACCTTCACCGTCAGTCAAACAAATCATGAAAAATTCCCCATTTCCTGGAGACCCTTTTGTTGAACTCATTTAATTCAGCATGTCTTTTGTGCTTGGGAGAAAATTGGTTTTCTGTTAAGAACAAATCATTCTGTACATTTTGCCTTGATTGTAGGAGACAGTGCCTAGCTCCTCTTGGGCTTATTTTATTCAAACATCTGCAATTTAATAAAAATATAAATTCATAGCATCAGGGAAAAAACCTGTAGCTTCTTTTGCTTTTATTTTTCTTTTATGTGAGGAACTCATTGTTCAAAATCTTACTACTTTGAATATGTGTTGTGTGAAATAAAAATAAAACCCTGAGCCCCCTGACTGACGGAACCAACCTCTTCCAGAAAAACCTTAGCGCTAAGCTTCCTAGCCATGATGAGACAGGAGGTCGGTCACGTCTCAGTCCCCCTCTACCGCACTGACCACCACTAGACACTTTCCTAAGAGAGAAACAGAGGCCGGGTGCGGTGGCTCACACCTGTAATCCCAGGACTTTGGGAGGCTGAGGTGTGTGGATCACCTGAGGTCGGGAGTTCAAGACCAGCCTGACCAACATGGTGAAACTCTGTCTCTCCTGGAAATACAAAAAGCTGGGTGTGGTGGTGCGTGCCTGTAATCTCAGCCACTTGGGAGGCTGAGGCAGGAGAATTGCTTGAACCCTGGAGTCGGAGGTTGCATTGAGCTGAGACTGTACCATTGCACTCCAACCTGGGCAACAGAGCAAGACTCTCTCTCAAAAAAAATAATAAAATAAACAACAATAATAATAAATTTTAAAAAAGAGAGAGAAACAGAAACCAGCCCTCTAAAACAAAGAACAGAAGACTCCCCCGCTGACCAGCCTGTTGCCACGGCCAGACTCCCCTCCCTGTTCATGGTCTCAACATGACTGCTCACCTGCTTGCAGGGCGTTCCTTCCTGATGAATGCCCAACGAACAGGGGACTCGTCCTGGCTAGGGTATGGGGGCCATGCACAAGGCACCTTTGTGTCTTTGGTCTCACCTTTTGACACACAGATCCTAATTTTATTGCATTTTAATGTTAAATCTCCACCCCAAAGTGAACACGGGACATATGTAACAGGTATGCTTGCTTGTCATGCATGCTTGAGAACCTCTTTCTTTTTTTCCCTGAGACGGAATTTTGCTCTGTCACCCAGGCTGGAGTGCAGTGGCAT
The DNA here is from genome assembly GCF_009764315.1 of Trachypithecus francoisi. Classification (NCBI taxonomy): domain Eukaryota; kingdom Metazoa; phylum Chordata; class Mammalia; order Primates; family Cercopithecidae; genus Trachypithecus; species Trachypithecus francoisi. Next base: position 11,545,070 of record NW_022681461.1, read on the forward strand.
GATCTCGTCTCACTGCAACCTCCACTTCCCAGGTTCAAGCAATCCTCCTGCCTCAGCCTCCCAAGTAGCTGGGATTACAGGCGCCCACCACTGCACCTGGCTAATTTCTGTATTTTTAGTAGAGACAGGGTTTCACCATGTTGGCCAGGCTGGGATAGCCTCTTTCATAAATATCCACAGGGTCTCCTGTAACCTGTTATGTTAGTCAACCTGTCTATCATAAAACGCTTGTCCCAACCTTCCTCTCTGAAAGTGCCTGCTTTTGATCTCATCCAGAGGCTCCCTTTCCCAGCTTTCAGGTTGCAACCCTTCTCAGAAATAATGTTCTCTTTTTCAACTTTATAGATTTTGTGATTTTTAGCTGACAGTTGCCACAGAGGATATTTCTGAGTTCCTTGTAGGGACTGTTCTTCTCAATCCCTTCTCAAAGGAAGGCCAGTGTTTATTTCTTCAGCCTGCCTGCACCTCTACCAATGTCCCTCTGCCTCCCTACGCTGTCCCCCCTTGTCCACTACCTACAGCATTCATCTCACGTCCTCTTAGACATCCCTGCTCCCCAGACTGAGTCAGATACTTCTGAAATCCCATACTAAAGCCTATGCAAATATCTCTTGGGTACTTATCATATTGTATCATAAATAATGAGAATGTGAACTCCCTGAGGGCAAACATTATCCCTTTCTCTTCTCTGTGCTCCTAATAATGGACATGGTTCCTGACACAGAGTAAGCATTCCATTCATGATTGGCCAATGAATAAATAAATGAATGACTGTAAAGATTTTCTTCTGCCACACCCCAAAAGACTTTCATTATAAACCTTCCAGACAATCTGTTTTCTGCCACTTACTATGTGCCCCACATGTTTGATGAAAATAGATAATATAGTCAGATGCAATGGCTCGCACCTATAATCTCAGTGCTTTGGGAGGCCAAGGCAGGAGGATCACTTGAGGTCAGGAGTTCAAGACCAGCCTAGGCAACGTAGGGAGGCCTTGTCTCTGCAAAAAATTTAAAAGGTAGTTGGGTATGGTAGCACATGCCTATAGTCCCAGCTACTCAGGAGGCTGAGATGGCAGATCATGTAAGCCCAGGAGTTCAAAGCTGCAGTGAGCTGTGATCATACCACTGCATTTCAGCCTGGGTGTCAGAGTCCCCAAAGGCACCTTTTTGGTGCCTTGTCCCCAAAAAGAAAAAGAAAAAGAAAGCAAATATCATCCTTCATGATGAAGAGCATCGATTCCAAAAGAAAAATGCAGGTTCTAAAGCTGGTTTACGATAGATCATTTACCAGTCAGCTACACGATGAGAAAAGTTAGGACCTGTGTTGAGTTTTCATGGAGCTTGTTAAGTAGGAGGCCATTGTTCTGGACTGAGCTTGGACTGAGCTATTGCACTAGGCCCCAGTAGACCAAAACAAAATGGAGTCACTCTTGCTCAGTGCCACATAATCAAACTGAAACTTGAAGGAAGCAGGAAAATCCCAAAATAGACCATTTTTGCCTAAAAGCAGGAGATTCACAGCAACCAATCAGAAAGGGCCCAGTTAACCTGAGCTGGCATGATGAGGAAGTCCCCTCTGCTTTAACCCTTACCAGGAAAGTAACGTAAGATAACCTGAGGTTACCAATCTACTTCTTTGTATTTTTCTGTTTTCTCATTCCTGCTCAAGCTGTTCCAGGACATCTGGAAGGTGTCCAGGTTCTTGGCATCTTGAATGAACAATTGGACAAAACACACAAATAGAGTAAGGAAAGAATGAAGCAACAAAAGCAGAAATTTATTGAAAATGAAAGCACTCTCCACAGGGTGGGAGCGGGCCTGAGCATAGGGTCTCAAGAGCCCCGTTACAGAATTTTCTGGGGATTCAATACTCTCTGAGGTTTCCATCAGTTACTTGGTACACACCCTATGTAAATGAAGAGGATGAAGTAAAGTTACAGTCATTTACTCGGTGTATGCCCTATGTAAATGAAGAGGATATTTCCTGTTATAGCTGAAGTGTTTCCATTTGATTTAATTCTAGGAAACCAGCATGAATTGGCCTTATGTTCCCTGCCTCCAGACTCTATTCTCCTGCCTCAAAGCTATCTGTTTTAGGCCTTCTTGCATTGCTATAAGTAGCTGAGACTGGGTACTTTATACGGAAAAGAGATTTAATTGGCTCACAGTTCTGCAGGCTGTACAGAAAGCAGGATGCTGGCATCTTGTTAGCATCTGGGGTGGCCTCAGGGAGCTTTTATTTATGGTGGAAGGTGAAGCGGGAGCAGGTGCATCATATGGTGAAAACAGAAACAAGGGCAGGGAGGTGCTCTGCACTTTTAAATGACCAGATCTCATGAGAACCCATGTGTAGCCAGACACAGTGGCTCATGCCTGTAATCCCAGCACTTTGGGAGGCCAAGGCAGGTGGATCACAAAGTCAGGAGATTGAGACCATCCTGGCCAACATGGTGAAACCCCGTTTCTACTAAAATACAAAAAAATTAGCAGGTGTGCTGGTGTGCACCTGTCTCAGCTACTCGGGAGACTGAGACAGGGGAATCACTTGAACCTGGGAGGCGGAGGTTGCAGTGAGCCGACATCATGCCACTGCACTCCAGCCTGGGCAACAGAGCAAGACTCCGTCTTAAAAAAAAAAAAAAAAAAAGAGAACCCATTCGTTATGGTGAGGAAGGCACCAAGCCATGAGGGATCTGCCCCCATGGCCCAAACACCTCACCGCCAACATGGGCAATTACAATTCATATGAGATTTGAGCAGGGACAAATATCCTAACTATATCACTACGGTATACAAACCAACTGTTCTTTCTTACCCAACTGAACTCCTTTTATTGGTAGAGAGGATGCTGCAATTCATGAATTACTAACAAAAATCAGTTTAATCTTTAAATTTGTCGAAATTTTTGTTTAACAGGCTAAATTGCCACTTTTGCTTCTGAGATAATTCCTTTCCTACCCTTTTGGAGGAAATTCAAATGGCTTTATTTAAATGCTTCTCTTTCAGGAACTGGTGATGTAACCAGAAGGTAAGGCACACACACATGTGCAATATAGGTAAGATGGATATATAACAGTACAGGGCATTGATATCTCTGCCATATATTAATATGTAATATAAATATGTACACTGATACTGATATACTGTATTGTTCAGAGTAATGGCCAACTGCTTTTTCAGCCAAGAGGTCCCCAGATTCAATGTCTTAAGAAAAGAAGGTTATTCCTCTCTTGCATAATTATTCCACAAAGAGTAGACCAGGTTGGTGGGACAGCTCTTCTTCAAGCAGTTATTCAGGAACCCTGACTCCTTCCATCTTGTCTCATCCCCTCAAGCGAGATTGTCAGAGGCATTTGAACCAGAGCAACTCCAACTTGAATAGAGGCTGGGTAGAATGAGGCTGAGATGTGCTTGGCTGCGTTCCCAGATGGTTAAAGCATTCTAAGTCACAGGATGAGATAGGAAGTCAGCATAAGATACAAGCTGTAGCGACTTTGCTGATCAAACAGGTTGCAGTAGGGCCGGGTGAGGTGACTCACACCTGTAATCCCAGCACTTTGGGAAACTGAGGCAGGTGGCTCACCTGAGGTCAGGGGTTTGGGACCTGACCAGCCTGGCCAAGATGATGAAACTCTGTCTCTACTAAATGTACAAGAATTATCCAGGCACAGTGGCAGGCACCTGTAGTCCCAGCTACTCGGGAGGCTGAGACAGGAGAATCACTTGAACCCAGGAGGCAGGGGTTGCAGTGAGCTGAGATGGAGCCATGGCACTCCAGCCTGGGTGACAGAGCAATACTCTATCTCAAAAAATTAAAAAATTAAAAATACATAAAACAGGTTGCAGTAAAGAAGCTGCTAAAACCCACCAAAACCAAGATGGTGACGAGAGTGACCTCTGGTTGTCCTCACTGCTACACTCCCACGGGCGCCATGACAGTTTACCAATGCCATGGCAACATCAGAAGTCACCCTATATGGTCTAAAATGGGGAGGCAGGAATCATCCACCCCTTGTTTAGCATATGATCTAGAAATAACCATAAAAATATGCAACCAGCAGCCCTCAGGCTGCTCTGTCTATGGAGTAGCCATTCTTTATTCCTCTACTTTCTTAATAAATTTGCTTTCACTTTACGGACTCGCCCTGAATTCTTTCTTGTGCGAGATTCAAGAACCCTCTCTTGGGGTCTGGATCAGGACCCTTTTCCATTAATAGGATGTCCTTGTCTGCACGGTCAAACCTGGGTCACAGACGCATGTGTTCAGACATCCATGGGCAAGTCTACATGTGTGTCCATGGGAAGGAGAAAAGAGAGAGCTCCAGGGAGTGAGTCTGTCCTTTGGGTTGGGGATGACGTAGAAGTAACACACTTATTTCTGCCCATGGTCCATCAGCCCGACCTTAGTAACAGAACCACATCCAGCTGCACAAGAGGCTGGAAAACGTGTTCCCTTCCTCAGCAATTTTGCAACCAGCTTAAACAGAAAACAGATCATGGCTGACAATTTAGCAGTTTCCACTTTAAGGGTAAAGAGAAATCTAAAAAAATATGAATTTTCTCTGGTGCCAAAAAAGAAAGAAAAAAGGCTGAGCTCAGTGGCTCACACCTATAATCCCAGAATTTTGGGAGGGCGAGGCAGGAGGATTGTTTGAGCCCAGGAGTTCAAGACTAGCCTGAGCAACAAAGCAAGACCCAGTCTCTATTTTTAAATACAATTTAAAAATTCACTGGGTGTGGTGGTCCATGCCTGTAGTCCCAGCTACTCAGGGGGCTGAGGTGGGAGGATTGCTTGAGCCCAGGAGTTCAAGGCTTCAGTGAACTATGATTGCACCCCTGCACTCCAGCCTGGGCAACAGAGCAAGACCCTGTCTCTGTTTTAAAAAGAGAAAGACAAAGAATGCACACACACATACTTTTTCTTAGAGCTTTTCCCTCAGGAAAGTCTTAATTGTTAATAATTTCTTTGTTTTTTTGAGATGTACATACATCTTTTTTTTTTTTTTTTTTTTTTTGACAGAGTTTTGCTCTTGTTGCCCAGGCTGTAGTGCAATAGCGTGATCTCGGCTCACTGCAACTTCTGCCTCCTGGGTTCAAGCGATTCTTCCAGCCTCCTGAGTAGCTGGGATTACAGGCATGCGCCACCATGCCCAGCTAATTTTGTATTTTTAGTAGAGACGGGGTTTCTCCATGTTGGTGAGGCTGGTCTCGAACTCCCAACCTCAGGTGATCTGCCCTCCTTGGACTCCCAAAGTGCTGGGATTATAGGCATGAGCCACCGCTCCTGGTCCAAAAATCTTTTTAAAAGTGAAATAAGCCTCATGTCAGGTCTTGCATCCCACGAATGTTTTTCCTGGGGGTTTTGAAACCTCTTTGGAATGTAAATATCAAAAAGAAAGGAGCCTTGCCTCCTTGTCTCTGGGGGAGTTTAGCCTTGGTGCCTACCTTCAACTCCTAACTTCCTGCTTTGTTGTAAGGATGTGAGAGGTTTTCTTTTTCCCTTCAGTTGCTATAGGCCATCTGGATGTATAAGTGCAGGCTTGGGTTCAGAGGCCTGACATTCCTGTCTTCTTAAATTAATAAGAAAAACAAAACAAAATAGTGGTGAAGTGTTGGGGTGGTGAAAATTTTGGGGAGTGGTATGGAGAGATAATGGATGATGTTTCTCAGGGCTGCTTTGAGAGGGATTGGGGTGGCGTGGGAACCTGTAGTGGGAGAGATTAAACTGAAGAAAGATTTTGGGGTAAGGGGTGATATTGTGGGATTTTTAGAAGGAGCATTTGTCATACAGAATAATTGGTGATGGCCTGGATGTGCTTTTGTATGAATTGAGAAGCTGAACAGAAGACACAAGGTCAGAATAAGAGGAGAAAAACAGGTATTAAAGAAGTAAGAGGCCGGGCGCGGGGGCTCAGGCCTGGAATCCCAGCACTGTGGGAGGCCGAGACGGGCGGATCACAAGGTCAGGAGATCGAGACCATCCTGGCTAACATGGTGAAACCCCGTCTCTACTACAAAATACAAAAAACTAGCCGGGCGTGGTGGCGGGCGCCTGTAGTCCCAGCTACTCGGGAGGCGGAGGCAGGAGAATGGCGGGAACCCGGGAGGCGGAGCTTGCAGTGAGCTGAGATCCGGCCACTGCACTCCAGCCTGGGCGACAGAGCGAGACTCCGTCTCAAAAAAAAAAAAAGAAGTAAGAATTGGGAGGACCCAATTAGAGAGTGCCCAAGGGGGTTCAGCGTAATTATTTGCTTGGTTGGTGAGTTTTTGGGCTCTATCCTTGAGTTTTTTTATGTTGTCATACACCAGGCCAGATTGATTTAGGTAAAAACAACACTCTTCATTGAAAAATATACAGAGTCCTCCTTTTTCAGCAGTGAGTAAGTCAAGGCCTTGGCGGTTTTGGCGGACAACTGCAGCTAAAGAGTCAACCTGGGCCTGAAGAACTGATCGAGTTTGGGATATGCCTGTGATGCTAGCAGAGACGTCATTAGAGAGGCTACAGAAGGTTGTGACAGAGGTTGAAATGCCTGCTATTCCAGTTCTGAGATCAATAGTGGAGGCAGAAAGTCCTAAACCGACAAGCAAGGAATTAGTGGAATAACCCTTTTTTGTTGTGTCATTGTCATGAGGGGAACAGGAAGCTGTTCAGTCCCATTTGCAAACTGAATTTTTGGAGTAAGGAAAACTAATGTGCATGTGCCTGTCCAATTAGCAGGTGGACACATGTAGGTAGAGGATCCACAAAGGAAGAAGATACCTTGTGCAAGGCAAAACTGGAAATGCAAAGCGAAAAGGTGAGAAGATGTACTAAAAGAGGTGTCTTGTACCCAGACTTTTAGGGATCTAGCGAGGGCAGCAGCCATTAGAGGTTGTAATGGGGATTGACGGGGCAACTGGGTAGAGAGGGAGGTTCAATTTTTATGGTGTATGAGAAAGCACACAGTGTCTACAAGCAACCTTTCATTGCTATTCAGGGGTTGGGTATAAGTAAACAAGAAGGGGGGGCTGAGAGGAAAATCTGAATAACAAGGGGAAGGTAGCCAAGAATAGAGTGAAATGCAGGGCAAATGTCTTAAAGCATATGAGAGGTTCTAAGAGGTGGGCTAGTGGCTTGTAACCCCAATGGAAGAGTTACGAAAGGATGATAGAAGGCAATGAACCTGTGAAGCTGGAAGGAGGAATTTGCCTTGGTCCAAGAACCATTTGTCTTGTGTGGGACGAGATCGGTAGGTGGAAGTTTCAGTGGGAGAGTAGGTGGGAGTGACCAATGAGAAGAAGAAAAACTGGCCATGAGGGACAGAAGTTGGAACACTGGCTGCTTCTTTAATTGTCTTATCAGCATAATTGTTGCCTTGAGCAATGGGGTCTGAGGCCCTTTGATCGCCTTTGCAGCGAATGACTCCAGCTTCCTTTGGAAGTAAAGCCGCCTTGAGAAGAGTTTTTATTAAAGAAGCATTAATGATGGAGGACCCTTTCATAGTGAGGAAACCTCTTTCAGCCCATATAACAGCATGGTGGTGCATGGAAGGCATATTTAGACTCAGTGTAAATATTGACAAATAGTCCTTTTGCAAGAGTGAGGGCTCCAGTTAAATCACTGCTGAGAGGCAGTATAGGGGAGCAGAGCGGTAGCCTCGAGGATAGATGTGGAAGATACTATAGCATAGCCTGCCTTTGCTGGTGAGCGGCAATTAGGCCTGGTGGAACGGACATCAATAAACCAAGTGTGATCAGGGTGAGGAACAGGAAAGAAGGAAACCTGGGGAAATGGAGTGAATGCCAGGTGGATCAGAGACATACAGTCATGAAGGTCAGGTGTGGTATCAGGAATAATGTGAGAGGCCGGAATGAAGTCCGGGCCAGGAACAACGGTAATTGTCAGTGACTCAACCAAGAGTGAGTAGAGCTGAAGGAGCCGGGTGCGGAGGGTGAGGAGGGCAGGCATCAGGTGTGAGGAAGAGAATAGATTTTGGAAGTTATGAGAATTGTAGAGAGTGAGTTGAGCATAGTTTGTGATTTTGAGAGCCTTTAAAAGTATTAGAGCAGCGGCAGCCGCCGCACACAGACAAGAGAGCCAGCCTAAAAGAGTAAAGTCAAGTTGTTTGGACAAAAAGGCTAAGGGCGCAGTCCTGGTCCTTGTGTAAGAATTGCAACCGCACAGCCCTGTACTTTGGCCGTGTGTAATGAAAAGGGTTAGGATGAGTTAGGGAGAGCTAGTGTGGAAGCAGCTACTAGAGCTGTTTTTAAGGACTGGAAAGAGAAGTGGGAAAAGGATCTAGGATCCATGGGGTCAGCTAGGTTTCCTTTTGTGAGTTTATATAACAGTTTAGTTGGGATGGCAAAACCAGGTATTTAAAGGTGAAAGTACCTAACCATGCCTAGGAAGGAAAAGAGTTGTTGCTTTGTAGAAGGGATTGGGGTTTGGGAGATTAACCAGACACAATCAGCAGGGAGAGCACGTGTGTTTTTATGAAGAATCATGAGGAGATAGGTAATGGATGAGGAAGAAAGTTGGGCTTTGGAGGGCGATACACAATGTCATTTTGAGAATAGATGTTGGAGGAGCAGGAAGGTATCCTGTTGGGAAGATTTGTTGGGGGGTGGGTGGCTGCAAAGTAGAAGGTCATTAAAATATTGAATAAGGTGAGAAACAGATGGACGGAAAGAAAGCAAATCATGAGAAAGGGCTTGATTGAAGTAGTGGGGGCTGTCCCTGAAGCCTTGCAGCAGTACAGCCTAGGTAAGTTGCTGAGACTGATGGGTGTCAGGGTCAGTCCAAGTGAAAGTGAAGAGAGGCTGAGATAAAGGGTGCAAAGGAATAGTAAGGAAAGCATGTTTGAGATCTAGAACAGAATAATGGGTTGTGGAGGGAGGTATTGAGGATAGGAGAGTATATGGGTTTGGCACCACAGGGTGGATAGGCAAGACAATTTGGTTGATAAGGCAATGATCCTGGACCAGCCTGTAAGACTTGTCTGGTTTTTGAACAGGTAGGATAGGAGAGTTTTTAGGCTTTAAGAGGCCATGTTGTAACAGGTGGGTGATAACAAGCTTTAACCTTTTTAAAGCCTGCTGTGGGATGGGATATTGGCGTTGAGTGCGATAAGGGTGATTAGGTTTTAATGGGATGATAAGGGGTGCACGATTGGTCACAAGGAGGGAGTAGAGGTATCCCATATTTGTGGATCAAGGCAGGGAGACACATGGGGAGGATACAAAGGAGGCTCTGAACTGGGGAAAATGGCAGCAATGAGGTGTGGCTGTAGCCCAGGAATAGTAAGGGAAGCAGATAATTTAGTTAAAATATCTAGACCTAATAAGGGAGCTGGGCAGGTGGGGATAACTAAAAAAGATTGCATAAAAGAATGTTGTCCAAGTTGGCACCAAAGTTAGGGAGTTTTAAGAGGTTTAGAAGCCTGGTGTCAATACCCACAACAGTTATGGAGGCAAGGGAAACAGGTCCTTGAAAAGAAGGTAATGTGGAGTGGGTAGCCTCTGTATTGATTAAGAAGGGGATGGACTTACCCTCCACTGTAAGAGCTACCTAAAACATCTGTGACGGTCCACAAGGCTTCTGCGGCAATCAGGCAGCATCAGTGTTCAGCCGCTAAGCCGAGAAGATCTGGGAAGGAGTCAGTCAGGGAGCCTTGGCCAGAGCTCCAGGGATTCTGGGAGTGGCTGCCGGGTGAGCTGGACAGTCTGATTTCCAGTGGGGTCCTGCACAGATGGGACACGGCTTGGGAGGAATCCCGGGCTGGGGGAATTCCTTGGTCCAGTGGCCAGATTTCTGGTACTTGAAGCAAGATCCTGGGGGAGGACGTCCTGGAGGACTGCTGAGGTTTAGGCATTTTGAAGCTCTTGTGTGCTGGAGATGTGGCTTGGGTTTCTCTCACGGTGCAGGCAAGTAATTGCAACTCAGAAATACACTGACACTTGGCTGCCTCCTCTCTATTACTGTACACCTTGAAGGTGAGGTTAATTAAGTCCTGTTGTGGAGTTCGAGAGCCAGAATCTAATTTTTGGAGCTTTTTCTAATGTCGGGAGTGGATTGGGTAATAAAATGCATATCGAGAATAAGATGGCCTCCCAGCCCTCCTGGGTGTAGGGCGGTAAAGCGTCTCAGGGTTGCTGCCAAATGAGCCATGGACTGGGCTGGGTTTTCATATTTGATGAAAAAGAGCCTAAACGCGAACTGATTTGGGAGAGGTCAGATAAAGAAAAAGGAGCATTAACCTTGACTATGCCTTTAGCTCCAGCCACCTCTTTAAGAGGAAATTGTTGGGCAGGTAGGGGAGGGCTTGTCACAGAACGAAGCTGTAAGCCAGACCAGACTGGGTGTGAGGAGGGGAGGTGATAGAAGGATTATAGGGTAGGGGACCGGAGGCTGAGGAAGAATTGGGACCTGGCTTGGCCTGACTTGGGGAGGAGGGGAGAGGTCAGATGGGTCCTAGAAAAGGAGGATTCAAAGGACTCAGAGCTTGGGGTGGAGACTGAAGGAACAGACAGGAGAGAAAGAAGAAAGATTTGGGACAATTCTCATTGGGAGCAGAGGTTAGGGAGGGACCGATGTGTAAAAGAATGCCTGGACATCAGGCACCTCAGACCAGTTGCCCATTTTTCAACAAAAATTATCCAGGTATTGTAAGATGGAGACATCAAAAGTGCCATTTTTGGGCCATTTGGAACCATTGTCAAGTTTGTACTGGGGCCAAGCGGTATCGCAGAAGAAAATAAGGCATTTAGGTTTTAAATCAGGTGTTGAGTTGAAGAGGTTGTTAAGTTCTTGAGAACACATGCTAAGGGAGAAGAAGGGGGAATGGAGGGTGGAAGTTTGCCCATAGTGAAGGAGGTAAGTTTAAGGAGAAAGGTAGAGACATGGAGAAGGGGGTGATGAGCAGCCCTGGGCTGTAATGTGAGTGAGCAGCCAAAGCAGGCATCACCGCAATTGATTTGCCACCAAGGGAATGTGGGTGAATGACCAAGGCAGGCGTCCTCGTGGTGATCAAACACCAATGGAATGTGGGTGAATAATCAGGCAGGCATCCCCGCAGTGACTAAACACCAAGGAAAGACTGTCTTCTCGAGTCCGTGACCAGTGCTGGAGTTTTGGGTCCATGGATAAAATGTGTCTCCTTTGTCTCTGCTAGAGAGGAAAAAGAACTGGAATTGGAAGGACAGGGACATTGAAGGGTAGTGAGAGAGGCTGGAGAAGAGAGTGAAAAGACTGCTTACCTGATTTGAAATTGGTGAGATGTTCCTTGGGCTGGTTGGTCTGAGGACCCGAAGTCGTAGGTGGATCTCCTCATGGAGTAAGGGCAAGGACAGGGGACCAGTCTCCCGAAGGAGTCCCGCTGTCCCGGGTCTTCGGCACCAAATGTCATTCGCGTCCATGTGAAGAGACCACCAAACAGGCTTTGTGTGAGCAATAAAGCTTTTTAATAACATGGATGCAGGTGGGCTGAGTCCGAAAAAGGAGTCAGCAAAAGGAGATGGAGGTGGGGCAGTTTTATAGGATTTGGGTGGGTAGTGGAAAATTACAGCCAAAGGGGGCTTTCTCTTGTAGGCAGGGGCGGTGGTTACAAGGTGCTCAGTGGGAAGCTTCTGATACTCATGGCCCAGGAGAAGGAATTTCATAAGGTCAGTTGATCAGTTAGGGTGGGGCAGGCACAAATCACAATGGTGGAATGTCATCAGTTAAGGCAGGAACTGACTATTTTCACTTCTTTTGTGGTGCTTCAGTTGCTTCAGGCCATCTGGATGTCTACGTGCAGGCTTGGGCTCAGGGGCCCTACAGTTTCACCATCTTGGCCAGGCTGGTCTTGAACTCCTGGCCTCATGATCCACCCTCCTTGGCCTCCCAAAGTGCTCGGATTGCAGGAGTGAGCCACTATGCCCAGCCCTTTCTATTCTTCAGCAGCTCCCACAGTCCCAGCTCTGGTCTCCGGGTCAATCCCTTAGTGTCTGTTCCATTTCTAGCTTCCATTCCTCCTGTTACTGAACTGAACCTGTGTCTGCTCATACATCACGGCAAAGCCATACACTGGTACTGAGGTTTGCAGTGAAAGACAGAAAGAAGTTTATTGCAGAGCACCAGGCAAGGAGAACAGGCAGCTAATGCTCAAGATCTGACCTCCCCTATGGCTTACAAGCAAGGGTTTATAAAGGCAGTGAAAATGCCTTTGCAAAACCACGACTGGGACAGTGAAAGAGATCCAACTTAACCAACTCCATCTTGCTTCTAATCTCCAAGCTGTCCTTGTTCATTCCTGGGCATAGGCTTGTTATGGGAAAGGGGCTTCAATCCAGACCCCAGGAGAGCATTCTTGGATCTTGTGCCAGAAAGAATTCAGGGTGAGTCCACAGCACAAACTGTAAGCAAGTTTATTAAGAAAGTAAAGGAATAGAAGAGGCCGGGTGCAGTGGCTCACGCCTGTAATCCCAGCACTTTGGGAAGCCAAGGCAGGCAGATCACCTGACATCGGGAGTTCGAGACCAGCCTGACCGACATGGAGAAATCCTGTGTCTACTAAAAATACAAAATTAGCTGGGCATGGGGGCACATGCCAGTAATTCCAGCTACTCAGGAGGCTGAGGCAGGAGAATCACTTGAATCTGGGAGGCGGAGCTTGCAGTGAGCCGAGATCGAGCCATTGCACTCCAGCCTGGGCAACAAGAGCAAGACTCCGTCAAAAAAAAGAAAAAAGTAAAGGAATGAAACAATTACTGCTCTATAGACAGAGCAGCCCCAAGGGCTGCTGGTTGCCCATTTTTATGGTCATTTCTTGATAATATACTACACAAGGGGTGGGTTAGCATACCTCCCTTCTTAGACCATCAACTCCGGACCGTACATTCCTGATGTTGCCATGGCATTTGTAAACTATCCTGGCGCTGGTGGGAGTGTAGCAGTGAGGACGGCCAGAGGTCGCTCTTGATGCCATCATGATTTTGGTGGGTTTGGCCGGGTCCTTTACTGCAACCTGTTTTATCAGCAGGGTCTTTACGATTTGTATTTTGTGCTGACCTCCTATTTCATCCTGTGACTTAGAATGCCTTAACCGTCTGGGAATGCAGCCTAGTAGGTGTCAGCTTCATTTTACCCAACTCTTGTTTAAGATGGAGTTGCTCTGGTTCACAGGCTGAACTAACTTAGGGAGAAACTTAGTTTGTAGTTTATAGTTTAAACACAGATGGTAACAGCCCTTTCCCAAAGCAGACCTCCTTGCCTGGGGACTAAACTAACATTAGCCACAAGATTAGAAATTATGGTTTAGGAGTCCAGCAGCTGGAGGCTACAAGATTCTGACCCTCCCTAAACTGCTCCTAAGATCAGTGCTTGAGATATTTTGTAGACCCTGCACTTATGGATCAGCTGGCACCACCCAGATCAATAAACTGGCCCATCTGATCTTGCGCTCCCCACTCCCACCCATGAACTGACTCAGCACAAGAAGACAGCTTTGACATCCCTGACCAGTCAGCTCTCCCGGCTCACTGGTCTCCCCCTACCCACCAAGTAAACCTTAAAAACTCTGCTCCCCGAATGCTCGGGGAGACTGATTTGAGTAATAGTAAAATTGTGGTCTCCTGCACAGCCTGCTCTGCATGAATTATTCTTTATCTACTGCAATCCCCCGTCTTGATGAATTGGCTCTGTCTAGGCAGCAGGCAAGGTGAACCCCTCAGGTTGTTACAGCAGGGGTACATTTCATGAAAGCAGGAGTTACAGGGGCTAAAAGAAAAACCTCAGCTGAATTAAATTTAAAGGAGTTTAATTGATCAGTGAACGATTTGTGAATCCGGCAGCCACCCCTCCCCCGGAATCCCAGCAGATTCAGAGAGATTCCAGTGCAGCCACATGGTGGAAGATTTATGGATAGCAAAAGCAAAGTGAGGTACAGAAAACAGAAGTGAGGTACAGAAACAACTGGATTGGTTACAGCTCAGCGTTTGCCTTATTTGAACATGGTTTGAATGGTTGGCTACGTTTGATTGACCAAAACTCAGTGATTGGCACAGGTGTGGGCTGTGGTTGGTTTACACCTCCACTTGTTATAGTTCACAATGTACAGAAAACCTTTAGGCCGAGCTTAAATATGTAAGGAGGCAGCTTTAGGCTAAACTTGATTTAACGCAGGCAAAATCATAAATCAATAAACGCAGGGCATCTCGAAGCAGGGGCTCACAGGTCATAGGAGGATTCAGAGATTTTTTGATTTGCAGTTGGTTAAGGGAGCAAGGCTTTGTCTAAAAACTTTAGGCCTGCAGGAAAGGAATGTAAAGGTTTGGCTTTAACATGTTCGTTAGGATAAGAATCATCGTGCGTTGCTCTGCCATAGTCAGTGTATGAGAGCAAGCCATGGCATACTGTGTCAGAGTGACCAGTTAGCAAGACTGATGGTCTGCAGGCATGCTGTCTCCAGGCCCTATCGTAAAATTTTAAACAAAGAACAGTAGTCAGAGTTCAGCCCTTGGTTTCCCCTTACCTGAAGTCTACGTGACTGCGGTTGGCATTTTCCATCTGGTGGGGGTCCTGGTTTCTGAAAAACAACTTAAGATGTTATCTTTTGGCTGGGTATGGTGGCTCACATCTGTAATTCCAGCACTTTGGGAGCCTGAGGTGGGTGGATCACCTGAGGTCAGGAGTTCAAGACCAGTCTGGCCAAAGTGGTGAAATCTTGTCTTTACTAAAAATACAAAAATTAGCCAGGCATGGTGGCGTGTGCCTGTAGTTCCAGCTACTCAGGAGGCTGAGGCAGGAGAATCGCTCAAACACAGGAGGCGGAGGTTGCAGACAGCCGAGATTGCGGCACTGCACTCCAGCCTGGGTGACAGAGCGAGACTCTGTCTCAAAAAAAAGATGTAATCTTTTAGTTTAGAGAGCCAAACACTTTGTGACTCTGACTTACTGGGTGGCTATTGTTTAAGCTATTATTATCTTCTTGCTTCAAACGCTATTCGTTTACTTCTCTAATTGCTGGTTGCAGGGCCAGCTAGGTGACTAGAATTTCCTTGGAGGAATTCAAAATTTTTCTTTATTTCCATGCTTGTGGGACCCAGCAAGCCCCTAAGAGGAGTCCCTGCTCCGTCTCACCACCACCCCAGGGCCTTAGCTTTTGTAGCCTCAGCCCCCGAAATGCCAGGAGCATATCTGGTGTTGGCCTGGCCTGCTGCACTCTGGCCCCCAACCTTCAGGCCTTGTATGCAAGAAATACATGCTCATGAAGGCGGCCAGAGTATGCTACCTTAAAACATGCCAGTTTGGCATATGGATTGTTTTGAGTCGAACGTTATTGGGAATCAACAGATAGAGAAAGAAAGCCTTCTTATAGCTTCCTTTATCTGACTAAAAGCAGAAACTTCCAAGAAATTAGGTTGCCATAAATCCCTTCTCTCCCCAGGGGCGTTTTATGTCCATGAAAAAGATGGAAAGTTGACATTGAGATGAATCTGCACAAAGAAGCCTTCCTAAAATAGCCCTGTCTTCCATTAGTTTCACCACATACTTACCTTTTGACAATTTACTGCCCCTAGGGGCCCAAGCCCCACCCTTCTTTGCTAGTCACTTGTCCACAATTTATTGCCCTTATTAAAATGGTACATAAGCCCCTGAGCTTAACCACCTCTTTGAGGTTTAACTTCTTTTCTGTGTAGCCCCCATGCACATAAAATTAAAACATCACCTAAACTTGTATATCTTTTTCTCCTATTAATGTCTTTTGTTATTTAATTTATACTGAGAATAAGAGGGTAGAGAAAAAGTTTTTTCTTCCCAATACTTGCATATAATGATGAAAACTCAGCCAAGCATGGTAGCTCATGCCCATAATCCCAGCATTTTGGGAGGCCGAGACAGGCAGATCACCTGAGGTCAGGAGTTTGAGATCGGCCTGGCCAACATGGTGAAACCCCGTCTCTACTAAAAATACAAAGATTAGCTGGGCATGGTGGTGCACACCTGTAATCCCAGCTACTCGGAAGGCTGAGGCAGGAGAATTGCTTGTGACCAGGAAGCAGAGGCTGCAGTGGACTGAGAGCTTGCCACTGCACTCCAGCCTGTGTGGCAGAGCAAGACTCCATCTCAAAAAAAAAAAAAAGATAACTCTTTATCATACTGGTTGCAGTATTTTAATTGTATAACCTATGACAGATTCTAAAATATGGCACTGATGGTACAGCTAGAATATGAACCCATAACTACACATTATAACTAGGTGACATAGCTCCCCTAAGGGAATATTTGCAGCCATATAAATTAATTGTGTTAAAATTTCAGTTTCCTGGTGGAACAAGAGGTTGAAACTGCCCTTGGTCTGGCATTTCCTATGATCTGGGGTACTCTTCCCCGGACTTCCTAACCATTGCTGCTACCACCTTGAACCTATCTCCCATAAGGAAACCCTGAAAACTTCCCTTATCTGGTGCTCCCTCCTTGCTGAAATCTGTGTCTTTAGGCTTGATGCAGGCAAATGTAATTTGCACACTATCTCTGTGACTGAGGTTTTATTCTCAGGTTTTGGATTATCAGAGTGGACCCTAAATGAAGTCACTTATAGCCCTATTAAAAGGAGGCAAGAGGCCAGGCGAGGTGGCTCACACTTGTAATCCCAGCACTTTGGGAGGCCAAGGCGGGCAGATCACGAGGTCAGGAGATCGAGACCATCCTGGCTAACACAGTGAAACCCCGTCTCTACTAAAAATACAAAAAGTTGGCCGGGCATGGTGGTGGGTACCTGTAGTCCCAGCTACTCGGGAGGCTGAGGCAGGAGAATGGCGTGAACCCGGGAGGCGGAGCTTGCAGTGAGTTCAGATCGTGCCACTGCACTCCAGCCTGGGCGACAGACAGAGCGAGACTCTGTCTCAAAAAGAAAAAAAAAAAAAAAGGGAGGCAAGAGAGTTTTCTTTGTTTGTTTTTGTTTTTGTTCTGGAGACAGTGTCTCACTCTGTCACCCAGGCTAGAGTTCAGTAGCACAATCTCAGCTCACTGCAACCTCCACCTCCTGGGTTCAAGAGATTCTCCTGCCTCAGCCTCCCCATCGGCCACGGCGCCCAGCCTATTCAGATCTTTACACGGTGCTAGACTTTTAGAATCTCTTCAGGACTGGGAGGGCCTGGAAGAAAAAGATCTAGCTATGTTAATGGAGACACTTTACAGATCTAGATTTTCCCCCACAGAGGATGACTTTGCAGGGCCATTTCGAGATATGGCAGAGAAACATGTTTTGGGGTAAAATATTTTTATTTTCTTCCTTGTCTTATAGTGTTATGCCAGAGTCAGATTGGAAAGTAAATCACAATATATAGGGTTAAATAAAATCCATCTGATGGGAATTTATGATTTCTGGGAGGTGACTCTCAGACCCCTTAGATAGGAATTTGGGCAAGATAAAAAAAATCAGAGCTTAGTACCCGTTTGTTACAGTGGCTCCAGAAAAATAAATCAGATTGTCTAAATGATTCTTATATCCACCCAATAAAATACTATGAGCCCATTGCCAATGATCATGAAGAAGTGTACTTAGTGATATGGAAGTATATTGAGAGGACAGTGCCTGCTGCAAAACAACAGAACTGATTTGTCACAGATACAGTTGATTCTCATTATTCACACATTCCATATTTTGTGAATTTGCCTACTCACTAACATGTATTTGTAACCCTAAAATAAATATCCATGGTGCTTTTGTGGTCATTTGTGGATACCTACAGAGTGGTGAACATTTTGAGTTGACTTACAAGCACATTCTCAGCTGAGGTCAAACAGGTGATGTTCTCCCCTCTTACTGCAGTTCTCACATTATATCCAAATGTCCTTTTTGCTATTTATTTATTTATTATTACTATTATTTGAAACGGATTCTTGTTTGTCACCCAGGCTGGAGTGCAGTGGCGGGATCTCTGCTCACTGCAACTTCCACCTCCTGGGTTCAAGTGATTCTCCCACCTCAGACTCCCAAGGGGCTGGGACTACAGGGCCATGCCACCACACCCAGCTAATCATACTGGTTGCAGTATTTTAATTGTATAACCTATGACAGATTCTAAAATATGGCACTGATGGTACAGCTAGAATATGAACCCATAACTACACATTATAACTAGGTGACATAGCTCCCCTAAGGGAATATTAGCAGCCATATAAATTAATTGTGTTAAAATTTCAGTTTCCTGGTGGAACAAGAGGTTGAAACTGCCCTTGGTCTGGCATTTCCTATGATCTGGGGTACTCTTCCCCGACTTCCTAACCATTGCTGCTACCACCTTGAACCTATCTCCCATAAGGAAACCCTGAAAACTTCCCTATCTGGTGCTCCCTCCTTGCTGAAATCTGTGTCTTTAGGCTTGATGCAGGCAAATGTAATTTGCACACTATCTCTGTGACTGAGGTTTTATTCTCAGGTTTGGATTATCAGAGTGGACCCTAAATGAAGTCACTTATAGCCTATTAAAAGGAGGCAAGAGGCCAGGCGAGGTGGCTAATTTTTGTACTTTTTTTTTTTTTTTTTTTGAGACGGAGTCTCGCTCTGTTGCCCAGGCTGGAGTGCAGTGGCCGGATCTCAGCTCACTGCAAGCTCCGCCTCCCGGGTTTACGCCATTCTCCTGCCTCAGCCTCCCGAGTAGCTGGGACTACAGGCGCCCGCCACCTCGCCCGGCTAGTTTTTTGTATTTTTTAGTAGAGACGGGGTTTCACCATGTTAGCCAGGATGATCTCGATCTCCTGACCTTGTGATCCGCCCGTCTCGACCTCCCAAAGTGCTGGGATTACAGGCTTGAGCCACCGCGCCCGGCCATGTACTTTTAATAGAGACAGGATTTCACCATATTGGTCAGGCTTGTCTCGAACTCCTGACCTCACATGCTCCACCTGCCTCGGCTTCCCAAAATGCTGGGATTACAGGCATGAACCATCGTGCCCAGCCCCTTTTTGCTGTTTATTTAGTGCCATGCTTTTCACATTTTTGTGAAAAATGTGTAATGTTGGTGAATCCATTGTTTAAAATGTCTCCCAGTGTAGTACTTAAATGTCCAGTGTTTCTAAGTCCAAGAAGACTCGGATGTGCCTTACAGAGAAATCATCATCATGTATGTTGGATAATCTTTGTTTAGAAATGAATTAAAGTGCTCTTCATCTTAAGTTCAGTGTTCATGGATGAAAAATATATATTAAATAAGGTGGCTTTCAACAGAAACATGCATAAACCAAGACTATGTATTGCTCAGTTGCTGAAAATATTGTGACAGAGGCTCGCAGGCACCTAACCCTGTATTCCCCTAGGAGTAACGCTTTAGTATTCACGAATTCAGTGTCGGTGGTGACTTTATAGAATATAATTGCTGTAAATAATGAGAATCAACTGTACAAACGTTAAGTGAATTTTTCTGATACATATGTACAAACGCATGACAAATCTGAAAGAATATGCACAAATCTAGGATCAGTGATTGTCTCAAGGTAATGAGTAGAATTCTGGTCTTTTACATTTTCCTCTTTCTGCCAATTTTCATTTTCTAGTTTTTTTTTTTTTTTTTTTTTTGAGACAGAGTCTCACTCTGTCACCCAGGCTAGAGTGCAGTGGTGTGATCGTGGCTCACTGCAACCCCTGCCTCGTGGGTTCAAGAGATTCTTCTGCCTCAGCCTCCTGAGTAGCTGGAATTACAGGCATGCGACACCGCACCTGGCTAATTTTTGTATTTTTAGTAGAGATGGGGTTTCACCATCTTAGCCAGGCTGGTCTCAAACTCCTGACTTCAACTGATCTGCCTGCCTCAGCCTCCAAAAGTGCTGGGATTACAGGCATGAACCACCATGCCCGGCTGAGATTACTTCTTTTTCTCATTTCTCTTCCTTGCCTAATTTTTCTGGCTAGAGCCTCAATTACAATGCTGAAAAGAAGTAGCAATTGCAGATATCCTTGTCTTCAATTCCATCCAGCTTGCTGTGAATGCCATTATTTCATTCCTTTTTATGGCTGAATAGTATTCCATAGCATACATATACCATGATATCCACTCATTGATTGACAGGCATTTGGACTGGTTGCATATTTTCATAATTAAAATAAACATGGGTAAATTCACTATCAAAATAAAATAGAATAAAGATTAATGTACAAACTCAAAACCCACAGAAGGAAACAGATAAATCAAAATTTTAATTTATTTTTATTTATTTATTTATTTTTGAGACAGAGTTTCGTTCTTGTTGCCTAGGCTGGGGTGAAATGGCCTGATTTCGGCTCACTGTAACCTCCACCTCCCAGGGTCAAGCAATTCTTCTGCCTCAGTCTCCCAAGTAGTAGTAGGGATTACAGGCATGTGCCACCATGCCCAGATAATTTTGTATTTTTAGTAGAGAGGGGGTTTCACCATGTTGGTCAGGCTGGTCTCGAACTCCAGACCTCAGGTGATCCTCCCACCTTGGCCTCCCAAAGTGTTGGGATTACAGGCATGAGCCACTGCACCCAGCAACCAAAATTTTTAAAATATACAACCTTTCAACTTATTAAGAATATATTTTGTCTTTATAGGGATCAAATTTTGCCCTGATAAAAAGAAAAGAAACATTAAAATGTTGCCAATTGAATAAAAACCAACACTGATATGGTTAGAAACATTAGTTTTAGATTTAAAATCCTGGATTTAAGTCTTAGCTTCATCACTACAACTGTATGATGTTGGCCAAGTTATTAAATTTCTCTGAGCTACACGTCAAGTATAAGAAAATTTAAATAGCAAGAGAAGTCTAAACAAAAATGCTTGCTTTGTCATTTGCCTTTGTATGTCCTTGGACAAGTTACTAAATTTCCCCATGCCTCAGTTTCCTCCTCTGCAAAAAAATGGGGGTTGACAACCTTCTAGGTTTTTGTTCAGGATTAAATGAGCTAACATATGTGAAGCATTTAGAGCAATTCCAATCCCATGGTAAGCCCTTCCATAAGTGCTATTGTTCCCTCTTTACTAGGTAACTACCAAATCTTAAATGAGTTTATAAATATCAAGTGCTTCATATAGTACCTAGCACACCAACTCATGATACCTTTCATGATTACCCATCAATCCAGGATTCAGTGTTGTTGGTTTTGGTGGTGGTGGTGGTGGTGGTGTTTTTGTGGCAGAGTTTCAGTCTGTCGTCCAGGCTGGAGTACAGTGGCATGATCTCTGCTCAATGAAGCTTCCACCTCCCAGGTTCAAGTGATTCTCTTGCCTCAGCCTCCCGAGTAGCTGCAATTACAGGCACACACCACCATGCCCAGTTAATTTTTTGTATTTTTAGTAGAGACGGGGTTTTGCCATGTTGGCCAGGCTGTTTTCAAACTCCTGACCTCAGGTGATCCACCTGCCTCGGCCTCCCAAAGGGTTGGGATTACAGGCATGAGCTACCACACCTGGCCCAGGATTCAGTTTTGATGTTGACGTTGTTGAAAGCTGAGCAACTCCTTCAACAGGTTGAAGGCCCACCAATCTGCTGATCAAGCAAGACCATGGTGGCTACCAGCACAGTCATAGCAGTGTCTCAAGGGTAAGGCTTCCGAGGTTTGGTATAAGGTAGGTCCTTCAATGCGGGTGTGGGACCTGACCAAGCGTAGGCGAGATTTGTACTTTAGTAGGTGCAGAGAGGGCGGGGCGTGGTGTCTCATGCCTGTAATTCTAGCACGTTGGGAGACTGAGGCCCGTGGATCACCTGAGGTCGGGAGTTCGAGACCAGCCTGGCCAACATGGTGAAAACTTGTCTCTACTAAAAATGCAAAAATTAGCTGGGTGTGGTGGCGGGTGCCTGTAATCCCAGCTACTCGGGAGGCTGAGGCAGGGGAATCACTTGAAGCTGGGAGGTGGAGAGGTTGTAGTGAGCCGATACCATGCCACTGCACTGCAGCTTAGGCAGCAGAGTGAGACTCTGTCTCAAAAAAAAAAAAAAATTTCAGAGATTTTGGTTTTGAACTGAGCCTTAAGGAACAAAGAGTTGTTTGATAAGCCCAGTTGATCAAACTGCTTTTCTTAAAGGGAGCTATTAACCCTGATGATAAGAGATAGTTGAGTACATAGTTCAGATAAATGGGTTTCCAGGAAGTTTTTGGCATAAACCATAAAGTCATTTGCAATGTTATCTTCCTGGGCAAGAATTTCCTGGAAGAATAAAGTCATGTTAATATTGACAGTCTCAGCCTGGCCCGGTGGCTCACATCTGTAATTCCAGCACTTTGGGAGGCCGAGGCGGGTGGATCCCTTGAGATCAGGAGTTTGAGATCAGCCTGGCCAACATGGTGAATCCGTCTCTACTAAAAATACCAAAAAAAAAAAAAAAAAAAAAGCCAGGCGTGGTGGCTGTGATCCCATGATCCCAGCTGCTACTTGGAAGGCTGAGGCACTACAATTGCTTGAACTGAGGAAGGGGAGGTTGCGGTGAACCGAGATTGCTCCACTGCACTCCAGCCTGAGCAATAGAGCGAGACTCCATAATAAATAAATAAATAAATGTGTGTGTGTGTGTGTGTGTGTGTGTGTGTGTGTGTGTAAACAGTCTCTGTTCTTAATTAAGCTGTGTGACTGTGAATGGTTTCGGATTAGTGTCCTTTAGTGCCATTGTTCTTAATCAAACAAGCCTTTCTAGAGCTTATGAAAGCAGGTAACCAATGAAATTGAACTTGCATACAGGGACAGGCATTTGGAGCTGATCTTGCCTTCAGAGACCAGACCTAAACAAAAAGAAGACAGATGAAAGTCTTCATATATCTCAAAGAAAACCTGTTCTATTTGTCCAGAAATGTGTCTGTGAGATTTAATAAAGCTAGCAGTTAAAGTGATAAAACATTGATTGTAGTTTATGACAGTGCAGATGCCAGGCACCATTGAGCTAGATGTCCCTGGGACCTCTAGTTGCAAGTGAGCTCACGTACCTGGGTGTGAAAGCTGGCCCAGGAACTGCGTGGCCGCAACCTGGTTGAGGCTTCAACAGAAGCTGCAGTGATACACCTTTCTCACAGCTGTCGCGGTTGCCTCTTCCTCTTCCCACTCTGCCTAATCTAAAATACATTTTCTCCTTGAGCCATCCTTGCTGCAGGGAAGCGTCTTGTCAACAGTGCAGTTTGCCTTCATTTGTGAAATTCTAGTTGGTTTCTTTTTTTCCCCACTGCTCCTTTCATAGTGAGCTAAGTCAGTTCCTGATCATGCATTTCTCTTTTTTTATATATAAGCAAACATTTATTAGACAAAGCCATTAGCAAGCAGTGGAGAAACAGTTTATATAATCTGTCTGGTACACTCAGTGCACTCAGTTCTGTATTCCTCTAGACGCTGCAACCATACCTTGCAAAAATGGTTCTCTTTAGGGAGATGCAACAACATCCTAAAAGCATAATTGCATCATTGCTTACTTTATAGTCAGCATCAGGCAATTAAAAAATCTTCAAAATGGATTCCAGACTTGCTAACTCTAAGAGCCATTCTGAAAGGCAGGAGGATGAATACGGAGTTTACCAGATTTGTTTTTTCTTGTTTTTTTGTGACAGAGTCTTGCTGTCTCCCAGGCTAGAGTGCAGTGGCATGATCTTGGCTCACAGCAACCTGCACCTCCCGATTCAAGTGATTCTCCTGCCTCAGCCTCCCGAGTAGCTGGGATTATAGGTGTGTGCCAATTTTTACTAGAGACGAGGTTTCACTATGTTGGCCAGGCTGGTCTCAAACTCCTGACCTCAGGTGATTCACCCACCTCGGCCTCCCAGAGTGCTAGGATTACAGGCATGAGCCACTGCACCCAGAGAGTTTACCACATATTATGCCCTGTTTATAAGGGAGGGAATATCCTCAAAATATTTAAAACAGTTCACATATTATATTGAATGCCGCTAATTTCAATGACAAGAGTCCATTTCTAATAGTCCTCATGTAAAGCCTTTAGGGCTAACAGGGATAGCTTCTCAAATACAGTAACTGCTGTGGGAGTGTGGCCTTTCTGATTAAATACTAGCTGATCACCTCTAGAATGCAAATTCTTCTTAAATAAAATTTCGATTTAAATAACAAATGAGATTGTAAGCTCCACGAAGGCCAGAATCTTTGTCTGTTTTGTTCATTGTAGCATCTAAAATAATGCCTGGTGAATAGTGAGGGCACAAATATTTGTTGAATGAGTAAATATCACCCTGATTTTGCTGAAGTATTTAAGCAAGTTATAGACATTATAAAAATAAATGTTTTGGGATGAACGCAGTGGCTCAAGCCTGTAATCCCAGCACTTTGGGAGGCCGAGGCGGGCAGATCACGAGGTCAGGAGATGGAGACCACCGTGGCTAATACGGTGAAACCCCATCTCTATTAAAAATGCAAAAAATTAGCTGGGCGTGGTGGTGGGTGCCTATACTCCCAGCTGCTCGGGAAGCTGAGGCAGGAGAATGGTGTGAACCTGGGAGGCGGAGCTTGCAGTGAGCCAAGATCACACCACTGCACTCTAGCCTGGGCAACAGAGTGAGACTCTGTCTCAAAAATAATAAATAAAACAAAACAAAATAAATGTTTTGGCCACAAGCATACTTACTGTAACAGTAATAAAAAAATAGGTTTGAACTACATAATCCTTAATTTTAGGAGGCTCAAGAGTTTAAAAGAAAGGGGGACATAGCCAAGTAAGAGAGCATGCTAGCTTTCCAATAGCTGGATGTTATCTACTTTTCCTAAGACTATATCAACCTGTTGACCATGAGCTGTCTTTTCGTAAGAGTCCCACTTAATCTAAAAATTAGACTGGAACTTAGAGCCAATAAATACATTATAGGCCTGCATTTCCTGTACATCTTTTGTATATAGCCTCCATGCCTTCTAAGAACACTTTGTTCCTTCTCTCAAAATCCTTCCTACATTTTAAATAATTTACTTTTGAATTCATAAAAACCTCACCTTATTAATCATCATATTATTGCATCATATTAAACCCTGATCAGCCCTTAAAATGCTAAAGAAAAGGCCGGGCGCGGTGGCCCAAGCCTGTAATCCCAGCACTTTGGGAGGCCGAGATGGGCGGATCATGAGGTCAGGAGATCGAGACCATCCTGGCTAATACGGTGAAACCCCGTCTCTACTAAAAAATACAAAACACTAGCCGGGCGAGGTGGCGGGCGCCTGTAGTCCCAGCTACTCGGGAGGCTGAGGCAGGAGAATGGCGTAAACCCGGGAGGCAGAGCTTGCAGTGAGCTGAGATCCAGCCACTGCACTCCAGCCTGGGTGACAGAGCAAGACTCCGTCTCAAAAAAAAAAAAAAGCTAAAGAAAATACATTACTATGTTTCTTAATGAATACACAAAATCTTTCAGTACAAATACTTTTATATTCAACCCCTGTAAAACCATCAGATGTTGGAAAAGTTTTTAAATATAAACCAAAGGGTCTAGTTTTAACAACTTAGCTCTGAGTGGGTAAAATCCTGCCCATTTCATAGAGTTCTCCAAATTAGTAACAACGTATATTAGTCTATTCTTACGCTGCTATAAAGAATTGCCTGAGACTGGGTAATTCATAAAGAAAAGAGATTTAATTGACTCACAATTTCGCAGGGCTGGGTGAGGCCTCAGGAAACTTACAATCGTGGTGGAAGGGGAAGCAAACGTGTCCTTGTTCACGTGGCAGCAGGAAGGAGAAGAATGAGAGACAAGCAAAGGGGGAAGCCCCCTATAAAACCATCAGATCTCATGAAACTCATTCACTATCATGAGAACAGTTACCTCCACCTGGTCCCACCCTTAACACATGGAGATTATTACAATTCAAAATGAGATTTTGGATGGGGACACAGCCAAACCATATCACAATGTAAAATAAAAGGAGGGTCATTTGGAGCTTTGAAATTCTTCTCCTGACAGTCCTATCTTCTTTACTCAAGAAGTATGTAGTCGTTTTCAGAATTTGCTCCAGGGCCAACTTCTTAATTTAGATGTCAGCAAATCAGTGATGGCAAAAGGTATGCAAAGAAAAAAAACCACATCAAAAAGGATGCGGAGCCAGATGCTGCGGAAAGTCAGGGACCCCGAATGGAGGGATCGGCTGAAGCCATGGTAGAAGAACATAAATTGTGAAGATTTCATGGACATTTATCACTTCCCCAATCAATACTCTTATAATTTCCTATGCCTGTCTTTAATCTCTTAATCCCGTCATCTTCGTAAACTGACGATGTGTGTCGCCTCACGACCCTGTGATGATTGCGTTAACTGCACAAATTGTGTATAAAACATGTGTGTCTGAACAATATGAAATCCAGGCACCCTGAAAAAGAACAGAATAACAGTGATATTCAGGGAACAAGGGAGATAACCATAAGGTCTGACTGCCTGTGGGGCTGGGCAGAACAGAGTCACATTTTTCTTGTTGCAGAAAACGAGTAGGAGAAATATCACTGAATTCTTTTCCCAGTAGGGAATAACCCTGGGAAGGGAATGCATTCCCAGGGGAGGCTTATGCACGGTCACTCTGTGGGTGTCTGTCTTATGTAGTTGAAGATAAGGGATGAAATACACCCCTTATCTTAAACCTCAGGCTTGCTAGGATTAGGAAATTCCAGCCTGGAATTTCAAGACCGGTGCTCTGCTCTTGAACCCTCTTTCCTGTTAAGATGTTTATCAATGACAATGCATGCACGGCGGGACATAGAACATCATCAGTAATTCTAATTTCGCCCTGGCCTTGTGACCTTGCCCTGCCCTTCTGTCCTTGTGATCTTTTATTGCCCCTAAAGCATGCGATCTCTGTGATCCACTCCCTATTCATACACCCCTCCCCTTTTGAAATCCCTAGTAAAAACTTGCTGGTTTTGCAGCTCAGGGGTCATCACAGAACCTGCTGACATGTAACGTCACCTCCGGAGGCCCAGCTGTAAAATTTCTCTCTTTTGTACTCTTTATTTCCCAGACCAGCGGACACTTAGGGAAAATAGAAAAGAACCTACATTGAAATATTGGGGGCTGGTTCCCCCAATAGCCAGAGATCCAATCAGCGGGGGTGTTTGGGAAGCCCATTTGCCCCAGACTGAGGCTGCACATTGAGGTTCTGCTGCTATCTCCCAGGGTTGCTCAAGCCTTGCCACTTCCAGGGACCATCTCAACAATCTGCAACCAGTGCGGCCACCTTCATCTCACTCCTGCAGCTTCGTTGCAACCTTAGTCTCTCTCTTATTTTGATGAATGTCAGCATTTGCTGTTTTCTTCTCCATCCAAATACAAAGCTGTTCACTTCTTCTCCTGGTCTCATTTTCCATGCTTGCTCAGCTTTCTCCTTTGTTGGATTTTCCCTACTGCCCTCAATAACCATAGATGTATATACAACGGACATCTATGTATCTGATGGCTGGAAACTGCAGAGTACTAATATTTGTAAACATTGATAAAAGCTCACTTTATTTTGAGGGGAAAGTTTCCATCAGTTCAAGGAGGAATCACATTGGTGAGCCCTTTTTATAATGTGGATTTAAGTGAAGTTCCTACACAAAAGTAGGCGCTTCCTACTGAGACATTAAGCATGCAGTGTAATTGGTATATTTTGAAAGGCCATCTTTGTTATGGACAGGCATGGCTCTGCAGAGATTACTGGGTTGTTTAGCAATTTGGAGGGTGGGCCAGAGAGTAGCAGAATGAGAGAGGGGGACTCCTAAGGAAGAAGGAGAGGTGCTGGCCCCAGCATTGCAGTAGCAGGAAAAGGGGAAGAAGGGATAAGTACCCCTGAAGAGACATGGCCCATGGACTTCAAGAGCTAGGATATCTGATATCCAGTGTCAAACTTTTCTATTTTTAGTTTGTGAGTGGAGTTGGTTATAGCTAACAATGTTGTATTCTCAGTGCCTTAGGGGAAAAAGAGAAATAAAGGCCTGTGCCCCTACTTTGGAAGGAAGCAAACGCATTGTATCAGCGAGACAGCCACAGTATCGGTAAGGATTAGGTTTACTTCCAGGTGAAAGGTAACAGAATATGAGAACATTTAAATAATGTAAACAAGGTCCAAAGTCAAGCAGCCAAGCACTGGTGTGGGGGCTCCATGACCATCAGGAACCTAGGGTCCTTTTATTCTGTTGCTCCCCCATCTTCAACATGTCACATCCACCTATGGTCCAAAATGACTGCCTGACTGACAGCTGCCAGGTCACATTCTCAGGAAGGAGGAAGGTGGTGAAGAAGGTTACCCCCCCCCATGTTTGAGGGATAGCTCCTCAAGCACCATGGGATAGCTCCATATCTAATTGACTAGAACATACTCCCATGACCTCACCTAGCTGCAACAGAGACTGGGAGATGTAATTTTTATTTTGGATGCCCACATGTTCAATTAAAAACCAGAAAAACCAGAAGTTCTATTAGTAAAGAAGGGAAGACTGATGTCAGCACTGTGGTATACATAGTAATCTCCCTCCCCCAGGATGTTCATGCCCTAATCCCAGGACCTGTGAATATGTTATTTTACATGGCAAAAGGGACTTTGCAGGAGTGATTAAAATACGTATCTTGAGATAGGGAGATTTTCTCATATTTTCTGGAGGACCCAATATCATCACATGAATCCTTAAAAGCAGAGAATGCTTCCTGGCTGTAGTCAGAGGGAGACATGATGACGGAAGGAAGGAACAAAAAAATGCAACACTGCTGGCTTTAGCAAATGGAAGGGGGCCCTGAGCCAAGGCATGCAGGTGCCCTCTAGAAGCTGGAGGAGGTGAAAAACCGGATTCTTTCCTAGAGGCTTCAGAAGGAATATAGCCTTGCTGACACCTTGATTCGAGCCCAATGAAACCCATGTCAGACTTCTGACCTACAGAATTGTAAGATAATAAATTTGTGTTGTTCTAATCCACTAAACATGTGGTAATTTATTATAGCAGCATAGGAAACTAAATCAGGCACATGACCTGCATTCAGAGTCTCTGCTATAGCTATGCAGGCATCAGCGTGATCCAGGGATGGCCAGAGGTGTCAGAAACCCAGAGCACGCGTCCACAGCAAGAAGTGGAAAACAACAAATGAATGTATAGAAATTCACAGACTCACCAGGATCCTTAGAAGTGATCCCAGGCTTTCTGAAGAATGAGGCCTGCGTTGCTACTATTTAAGTATTAAAGGAAAGAATGATTCTCCCTTCTTGCATAATGCAAAGCTAGTTATATTACCCCCTCTCACCCTCAAAATCTATATTCTTAGGGAACTGTGGCAGGAAAGAGATGTTAACTATCTAAAGAACTTGGGTGGTGTCTTGGGAAGCTAAGGTTAAAGGACCAGATTTCATCCATTCATTCATTCATTCATTCAGTACCTATAGGGTACTTATAAAGTCTGGAAACAGATTTTACAAGTTGCAGATGTCCCTGATGACACTATGCACATTTGCCTATATGTTCAGACTTTGTGGACATCTTGCTGCATGCCCAAGAAAGCAGCAAAGCAGAGAGATGGGGGCCTGCCTGCAAGGAGCTTACAGTCTACCAGGAAGGCAAATAACTAAGTGATGGCTCTAGAGAGGGAGGAGCTTCACATGATGGATACACGCTCACTAGTTCAGATCTTGGCTCAGCACTTACTATAGTCTGACCTTGAGCAATTTTTTTTTTTTTTTAAACAGAGTCTCGCTCTATCACCCAGGCTGGAGTGCAGTGATACGATCTCGGCTCACTGCAACCTCCGCCTCCCGGATTCAAGCAGTTCCCTGCCTCAGCCTCCTGGGTAGCTGGGATTACAGGCGCCCACCACCATGCCTGGCTAATTTTTGTATTTTTAGTAGAGATGGGGTTTCACCATCTTGGCCAGGCTAGTCTTGAACTCCTGACCTCACGATCCACCTGCCTCGGCCTCCCAAAGTGGTAGGATTACAGGCGTAAGCCACTGCGCCTGGCCGACATTGAGCAAATTAATTATCTTTGCCTTTATTATAGAAAACAATTTCTAGAATTGTTGCTAGGATTAAATGAGTTAACACATACATAGAACAGTTCCTAGCACATAATAAGCAGCTAAATACTTATCAGCTACTACTATAATTGGTGCCAGCCGTGTGATCTGGAGCCTAGGCTTCATTTCCTCATACTAGTAGCCTACAATAGCTCACAAGATCTGCCAGGTCAGATGCAATAGGTGTAAAAGATATTTATGTACTGTTAAGGTACATTACAAAATGTATAGTGTCATCACCACGGATTTATTTACTTCTGACGTTGATTGTTTACTGTCCCTACAGGTAAGCTTACAATGTAGGAATCTTTTTGTCTTCTGTCCCTGATGCATCCCGATCTCCAAAAACAGTGCCTGGTACATAAAGCACTCAGTAGAGACTTGTTGAATTTCTTGAATGAATCAAGAAATTAATGAACAGATAAATAAGTGATCCTGGGAGTTTGAGGCAGCTCAGATGGCCATAACAAAATACCACAGATTAGGTGGCTTAAGAAACAGAAATTTATGTATCACTCTCCTGGAGGCTGAAGTCCAAAATCAAAGTGCTGGCCATTTTGGTTCCTGGTGAGGGCTCTCTTCCTGGCTTGCAGGTGGCTGCCTTCTTTGTGTGTGCTTACACGGCAGAAAGACAGACAGAAAGAGAGAGGGACAGGGAGAGATAGTGAGGGCTGGTGTCTCTTCTTACAGGGCATGGATCTCATCATCAGGGCTCCACTCTTACAACTTCATTTAACCTTACTTACTTCCTCAGAGGCCCTACCTCCAAATACTGTCACATTAGAGTTTAGGGTTTCAACATATGCATTTTTAGGGGACACAGTTCAGTCAATAACATGGCATGAGTGCACACATAAATTTTCATAAACATAGAAACAAAATTCCATAAATTCATAAATTCATTGTGGCTTGTCATCTCTTGACATGAACTTCTTTGAGCTCTGGCCATCTCAGGATACCAGCACCACCACCATCAGCACCCTGGCCTTTGTCTTCTTTGCAGGCCGAGTCTCTCCCAGGTTCCCCTGACTGCAGCTCTACCAAGCCAATTGTCCAGTGTGACCAAGGAAGAAGAGTCTTGCAGATTTTAACCAAGAAAGGGAAGGTCCAGTTGGTCTTATCAAAAGACAAAATTCCAACAAATATATTTATAGATCTAATTGGCTTTTATTTGCAATTCACGAATCAGGGCAGCTTCCATTCAAAATAGCATGAGGGTTCCTGCTGGTCAGCAGAAGAACAGTGGGTTTTATGAGGTGAGAACAAGGAAACAGGAAAAAAAAAATTTAAGGTGGATTGGCTACATCAGGTTACTTTTTGTGTAAAAATTAAAGCAGAGAGGACTTCCTTATTGCACTGACTCAGGTAGACTGGAATCTTCTGTTCTCAAGAAAAACTAGTCTGTGTTGGATCTATCAGCTTTCTTAAAACTTCTATTTGATGATGAGGCATTTAGCATGAATGACTCCATTTTGGTTTGGTCCGGTCTGCTGGGGCCTAGTACAGGAGTTCAGTCCAAAATAATGGGCTCCCATAATTTTGTTTAACAGCCTAAACTTAAATTCTTCAGTGATCTGAATCTTCAGCTAGACCAGAATCTTCTGCTAAGCTGCTCTCCTTTTGACTGTCTAGATGAACTGTTGAAGGTCGCAAAATATTTAGCAGGTAAAAGTACTGTTCAGGAACTCTAATAATTTATTTTGTATTCATGGTGCTTTTCTGGCTTATAGAACATTGTTAATAAGTTGTTCTAATGTGCATTTATATTTCTGGATTTATAAATATTATGAATAATGTGATGATTATTGAGAGGCATATTGCCAAATATGCATAAACTGATTATCAGTCTATCTATGTATTTATCAATGTATATAAATATGTCAGTTTTGTTTTCAGGGAAAAAACTGTTCGCAATCTATAACTTTCAAGGCTCTTATCTCTAAATTGAACTTGCACCTAGTGGTATCAAACAGAGCAAGCCCCCAGATAGTAACTAAATAGTCCTTTTTCTTATGACAGCTACTTAATCTATAACAAAACAAGCAAACATAAAAACTAAATGATATCTAAAGTTTACCACCAAGAAAATAAGTTAACAACTGAACAAAGCACCTTGCTTCAGGCTAGGTCTTACATACACACACAGTATCGATTTCAAAACCACTTCAGAAGAGACTCAGAAAGCTGCTGCACCCGGCCTTGCCCTTAGGTTTGGTTTGTTAGCTTCAGGGTCACAGTCCCGGTAGGGAGCTGAAGCATGAGTCAGACCTGCTTCAGAGCCCCACCAGCACTCACAGGGCCCAGTGAAAAGCCACGGGCTTGTTGGTAGCCAGGCCAGGAGACTCAAGGGCCACGCCCGTAGTTCGACAGAGTCATGTTAACCGTGGTTGTTATGGAGACAGCCAGTGTTCTTCATGAATGAGTAGCTGTCTGCTCTGCCTGGGTCCGGGGGCAGGCTGGCCCCTTACAAAGGCACCCACTACTGAAGACAGGCTCAGAGGTAGGAGTGGCCCAGCCCTGCCTTGTAGACACGGATTGAGCTCTGCTGCAGAAAATGCTTGACAAAAGACTGTGCCCCACCCCCAGTCCAAACATGGATTCACTCTGACAACAGCCCTGTATAACCACAACTGGCTTATTGTCCTGCTGATGGCTGCACACATGGGTTTTTCCACAACTTTCCAAACCCTTCCTGAAGGGTGCTGTGGAGCAAATCCCAGACGATAAACACCGTGTGAATGAACCCAAACGCAGAGGGCTGTGATCACAGGCCCTAGAGCAGCCTTGGAAGTATGCAGGGTTCTTCCCTAAGGCGCCACCTTCTCACTAACCAAAGAGGGACCGATGGGTGCTGAGTCCCCCTCGCTTATTCTGCCAGGTTGAAGCCTGCTGGATGCAAACTTTGTGCTGTGCTTTTTGTATTTGCTGTTTGCAGAGCAGAATATTACTTTTTGGTGGAAGATAAAGCTGTGGATATTTGAGTCCCCTGCCCTCAATTAACTCATAATCTCTTGGACTTACATATGAACAATAAGAGAGTGGAATAGAAAAGTGGCTCCTAACTGATACAGGGTTAAGCCTGTGTAATGACAAACTTCAGAGCTGAACAAGCAGAGGACAAATAACTTAAACGCATGGCTTTAGAGCACTGAGGTCAGAACTATGCAGCCGTTAAAAAGAATGAGGCAGAGCCTGTGTGCTAATGTGGAATAAGCCTAAAACACACAAGAGACTGACAAAGTAAGGAGCAGAACAGCCTGTATGATGTGTTCCCATTTGTGGAGAGGAGAGGGGGAGGAGGGAAGAAGGGGAGGGAGAAGGTGGGAAAATGCGGAGAATAAGCCCAGAGCATTCCTAGGAAACTGGCAACAGATTTTGTTTTGTTTTGTTTTGTTTTGTTTTGTTTTGAGACTGAGTCTCACTCTGTTGCCCAGGCTGGAGTGCAGTGGCGCGATCTCGGCTCACTGCAACCTTCGCCTCCCGGGTTCAAGCAATTCTCCTGTCTCAGCCTCCCAAGTAGCTGGGACTACAGGCACACGCTCCTACACCTGGCTAATTTTTGTATTTTTAGTGGAGATGGGGTTTCACCATATTGGTCAGGTTGGTCTCTAACTCCTGACCTCAGGTAATCCACCTGCCTCAGCCTCTCAGAGTGCTGGGATTACAGGCCTGAGCCACCGCGTCCTGCCCCACCTTTAAAAAAAAAAAAAAAAAAACTTTGTTGGGGGTGTAACTGACAGACAATAAGCTGCACATATTTAAAGTATATAGTGTGATATATGTACATACCAGCGAAACTATCATCTCAAAAGGTACACATCTTCATCCTCCTCAAAATTTCCTTGGGCCCCTTGGCAATGCCTCCCTCATGATCCTCCCCACCCATTCCTCATTCCCAAGCCAACACTCCAACATTGATGTGCTTTCTGTCAATACAGATTAGTTGGTATTTTCAAGATTTTTTTTTTCTTTTTTTTTTGAGACGGAATCTCACTCTGTCGCCCAGGCAGGAGTACAGTGGTGCAATCTCGGCTCACTGCAACTTTCGCCTCCCAGATTCAAGTGATTCTCCTGCCTCAGCCTCCCTAGTAGCTGGGATTACAAGCACATGGTACCACACCCGGCTAATTTTTGTATTTTTAGTAGAGACAGGGTTTCACTATGTTGGCCAGGCTGTTCTTAAACTCTCAATCTTAGGTGATCCACCCACTTAGGCCCCCCCAAGGTATTGGGATTACAGGCATGAGCCACTGCACCCAGCCTGGAATTTTATATAAATGGAATGATATGATATTTACTTTTTTTTTCTGGCTTACCACACAATAATTATTTTGAGATTCATCCATGTTGTGTGTATCAGTAGTTCCTTTCTTTTTAATGTTGAGTAATATTTTATTATATGAATATATCACAACTTTGTAATATACATTTGCCCACTGATGAGTATTTGGGTGGTTTTCTGTTTTGGGCTATCAGGAATAAAGCTGCTATGGACATCTGTATACACATTTTTGTATGGATTTATTTTTCTTTTCTTTTGGTTAAATATCTAGGCTTAGCATGGCTGGGAATTCCTGTAGGTACATGTTTAACGTTTTAAGAAAATGCCAAATTCCTGGTTCTAGTAATTCCTTTGCAGAGTCAATCAGGTTTTCTGATGCAATTTCTAATGGAAAATCCAATCCGATTTTCTGATAGAAGGATCTGACAAATGCTCATGTGTGTGAAGAAAGATCGTTTTACTTGTTCTTTTCCAGTCTAGATGTCTTTTACTTATTTTTCTTGCCTGATTGTCCTGGAAAGAAGTTCCCACATAATGTTAAATAAAAGTGGTGGGAGCAAAACCTCCCTGTCTTCTTCCTCCTATTAGTGGGAAGTGTTCACAGTCTTTTGACAGTAAATATGATCTTAAACATAGGATTTTTGCAGATGCCCTTTATCAAGTTGAAGAAATTCCCTATTAGTAGTAGTTTGCTGAGAGTTTTTATCAGTGATGAATGTTGTATTTTGTTAACTATTTCCATTTATTGAGATTATCATATACGTTTTTCTTTTTTTTGAGACAGGATCTCACTTTGCCACCCAGACTGGAGTATAGTGGTGCAATCACAGCTCACTGCAGCCTGGACTCCCCCAAGCTCAAGCGATCCCATCTCATCCTCCCAAGCAGCTGGTACTACAGGTACACACCCCCACACCTAACTAATTTTTTATTTTTATTTTTTTTGTAGGGACAAGGGCTTACTATGTTGCTCAGGCTGATCTTGAACTCCTGGGCCAAGCAATCTTCCTGCCTTGGCCTCCGAAAGTGCTAGGGTTAAAGGCGTGAGCCACTGCTCCCAGCCTGATGTGGCTTTTGTTATCATTGTCATTTTTGTTAGTTAACATGGTTAGTCAATTAACAACAATAATTGACATTATTAATATTATGTTATGTGTAATATGCATAATAATATAATATGCAATATAATATTGATATAATATATCTCAGGATTCCTAAGATAAACCTTATTTGGTCATGCTTTATTATATTTTAAATGTATTTTTGAATTAAATTTGCTGACATTTTATTAGAATTTTTGTGTCAATGTTCATGAAGGATATTGTTCTGTAGGTTTTCTTTTTTCTTGTTATCCCAAGGTGCTGGGATTACAGGCATGAGCCACCGCACTCAGCCAGCATTTCTTAAAGCACAGAGCAACGGCTTAGGATATCCATTTAAAATCCAGATTTATGGGGATCCCTCTGCCCATGGAATCAGTATTCCTAAAGACTGGCCCCAACACTGGCAGTTTAAACAGGTGCCCCAGGCAACAGCTCCTTAGAGCTCTCTTTAAGGTTCTGCAAGGTAGGCAACTTTACCATGAGATGTGAATTCAAGTCAACTTGTCTAAAAGCTGCCTCTCTACATAAGGGCTGCCTTGAAATCCCACTGTCAAGACCTCAGTCATTCAGCTAAAGGGAAGGATTAAAAAGCAGAATGTCTGTTACAAAGCAAGTGCCTCTGCAGTTCAGCCAGATGCTTTTGATCTCTTCTCAGAGAAGAGCAATTTATCCAGATTCTTACATCTTTATCTCAAAGCGCTTAATGCAAGTATATGTTGACAGGTACTCTACTCCAAGAGGTAAATGGCAGGACTTTCCTTGGACGCACATCCGTGTTGGGATTTACCAGATGAGAATGTCTCGTGCAAGCTACCATCAGTCACTAAAACCTTAGTCTGAAAGAGCAGCTGTGGAGAGATGGAAAGTCTGCTGTGTGGATCACTTGCTGTGTGAGCAGGAGGCTGCCACTTACACCATCTAAACCAGTTTTTCCTTCTGAGAAATGAGGACTCCTGCCCCTCCTACCTGTCATGACCACCGCAGGGCTTGAGGGAGTAAGAGGCTAGTCCTCATGCACAGGAACCCTCTGGCAGTCCGGAGGGAGGAAAGACCACCTGTTTTGCTGCTTGCCTGGAGTCTACACTGTCTGGTGGTCTATCGAAAACTGCTGTTAATTAACTGTGGCCGACTTGGTTGACTGTTCTTTTTAATTATTTGCTTGGGGGTGACTCTTTTGTTCTGTGTAAAATTTGTTTAATACTCAGAATAATCAGCCTCTATAGAGTGGAAAAAAAAAAAAAAAGAAGAAAAGGATTTTAAAATGCAAATTTCTCTCCCTTGATCCCAAGCATCCACAGCACTTTGAAGGAGTTTGATAGTGATATAATGAGTGACTTAAAGGTTCCTGGAGAACTTAACCTAAATGCAAATCAATCTGTAAAATTTAAAACCAACCCACATGAAAACAATCAGAACTATGGTTGCTTTTCTGGGAAAGGTGGGGATTGACTGTAAATGTTGCATGAGGCAATTTTCTAGGTTGATGGTAATATTCTGTGTCTTGGTAGGGTTTTGTGGTTACAAGGCAAATGCATTTGTCAAAATCTAATGAATGATTGTGCATTTCATTGTATGCAAGTTTTACATTCAAGGTAAGAGATGGATCTAGCAAAACGTTTCTTTCCTACCTCATGAAAACACCACCACCTTTTGGCCTACATGAAAAGAATACTGTCACTGGACAGAAATGGGTTCATTCACCCATGCAACAGAAAGCCAAACACCAAAGCACCAGATTTTTGTAGGGAGAAAGGACTGTTGCCAGGCAGCCAAGCAAGGAGATGGGAGTCAGGCTCAAAACTGTCTCCCCATATAAGACCTACATTTGTAGATTTAAGGAAAAGATCTTGGAGGTGGAATTTTGGAGCTGGACAATGATTGGCTGAAAGGAAGAGGTTTGGAAAGTCTCTGGGTATGTGCCGTTGCCTCTTCAAGCTTCTTCAAGGGTTGCAAGTGCAAATTTGGAGGGAACTGGTTGTGACATTAGAAGGTCATTCATCGGCTGGGCGTGGTGGCTCAATGCCTGTAATCCCAGCACTCTGGGAGGTCGAGGTGGGGGGATCACTTGAGGTCAGGAGTTTGAGGCCAGCCTGGCCAACATAGTGAAACCCCATCTCTACTTAAAAAAAAACACAAAAATCAGCCAGGCATGGTGGCACATGCCTGTAATCCCAGCTACGCGGGAGGCTGAGGCAAAAGAATCACTCAAACTTGGGAGGCAGAAGTTGCAGTGAGCTGAGATCATGCCACTGCATTCCAGCCTGGGTGACACAGCAAGATCCTGTCTCAAAAAAAAAAAAAAAAAGATCACTCATCCGCCTACCAAGTCTATGCTGTGCAGACTCCAGTCAGTCTTATTGGTTCCAGACTGCTTCAGCCAGCTTTGTAAGCAGATGGGATTATAGCAAACTTTTTCTTTCTCTGCCCTCCTGCAAGACAAGCTTAAGCTTTCTGTAGGTTACCAGTTTCTTTAACCCTGTGGGGCACTGTGTCAATGCCATATTACTGAATGGTGACTCTGCCTTGCATTAAAAAGCATAGCCTGAACCGCATCCCTGTTTTCTAGCCACCAGGAGGCTTCAATACAAAAGGTTCCTGCTGGTGTCCATAAATTTCTAGCCCCATCAGAATATGAACAATGTCCAGTGTAGCATAAGAGTCACTAGTCTGGGTTCTGGAGCCTCACGCCTGGTTTTCAACACCACCTCTACCACTTCTTATGATTTGGAGCAAGTCACTTAACTTCCAAGCCTTTCCTCATTCACAGAACAAGAATAATAATTGTATCTATATCATAGAGTTGTTATAACAGGGATTAAATAAGAATTTAGCACAATGTATAATGCGTAGTAATCACTAGAAATCATTGGCTATTGTCAAAGGTTGTTGTATTAGTATTTATTAGACTTCAACGTCTCAAAGTCTGTGTTGGTTTGGAAACTTTGCTTTTTTTTTTTTTTCTTTTAATAGGAACAGAGGTAGTAACTCCGTGTAGTGAAGATATTATGTCTATTTAATTCTGTGCTGTCATAACCACTTTTAGAAAGGTACTTGCAAGTAACAAAACACCCTATATTATTATTATTTTTGAGACAGAGTTTCACTCTTGCTGCCCAGGCTGGAGTGGTTTCTGAGGAGCTAGGATTACAGGTGTCTGCCACCACACCTGGCTAATTTTTTGTATTTTTAGTAGAGATGGGATTTCACCATGTTGGCCAGGTTGGTCTCAAACTCCAGACCTCAGGTGATCCACCTGCCTCAGCCTCCCAAAGTGTTAGATTATAGGCGTGAGCCACCGTGCCCAGCCCAACACTCTATATTTTATATAAATATTATACTATGGACCGACTTGTGTCTCTTCAAAATTTATATGTTGAAGTCCTTACCCCCTGTACCTCAGAATGTGACTGTATTTGGAGGGGGATTTTAAAGAGGTGGTCACGGTAAAATGAGGTCATATGAGTGGGCCCTTATCAAATATAATATAAGCTGGGGAAATTTGGACACAAACATGCACAGAGAGAAAGCATGTGGACACACAGGGAGAAGACAGCCATCTCCACGCCAGGGAGAGGCCTCAGGAGAAGCCAACCCTGCTGACACCTTGATCATAGACTTCCAGCCTCCAGAACTCTGGGAAAATAAATTTCTGTTGTTTCAGCCACCCAGTCTGTAGTACTTTGTTATGAGAGTTCTAGCTAACTAATGGAAGTGCATATTAATAAATGATTTATTAAAAGATAAAGTATGGGCTGGGCACTGTGGCTCACACCTGTGATCTCAGCACTTTGGGAGGATGAGGTCGGCAGATTACCTGAGATCAGGAGTTCAAGACCAGCCTGGTCAACATGGCGAAATGCCATCTCTACTAAAAACACAAAAAATTAGCCAGGCATGGTGGTGTGCGCCTATAATCCCAGCTACTTGGGAGGCTGAGGTAGAAGAATCGCTTGAACCCGGGAGGCAGAAGTTGCAGTGAACCGAGATCGCACTACTGCACTCCAGCCTGGGTGACAGAGTGACTCTGTCTCAAAAAAATAAAAAAATAAAAAAATAAAACAATAAAAATTGAAGCATGATTAAGTGACCTTTTAATTCTAAGAGCATGACCTGTCATTTTTTAAAATGCAACATTGCACCGAAAATGAAAACTCTTCTTGGTTGTGTTTTAGAAACAAAAAGAGTAAGTCACAAAGCAAGCTTTAGTTCCCAGGCTAGACATCACATTATATGATTTAAATTTCAATAAATAGAATTTTTTGGTTTCCAGAGCGTTGTTTCAAATTTCCCACTGAAGACATGTTGTTCTTAAATTGGATGACTACACACCTAATTGTAGCTCAAAATCTACAAGAGGTATAGGCACTATTGAAATTGTTGAAGGAAATGAGCTCAGAGATTTCAACAGCATGTGCCTAGGAGGCACACAGGACAACACAGAGCACACCATGACTGCTGGTGTGTTTATTAACCATCTCTTCTCATTCTCTGTATTCTTTTATTTTCTTTGTTTTCTTTTTTTTTTTTTGTTTTTGAGACAGGGTCTCACTCTGTCGCCCAAGTTGGAGTCCAGTGAGACGATCACAGCTCACTGTAGCCTCAACTTCTCTGGGCTCAAGCGATCCTCCCACCTCAGCCTCCTGAGTAGCTGGGCCTACAGGCACATTTTAGTACTTTTTGTACAGATGGGGGTTTGCCATGTTGCCCAGGCTAGTCTCCAACTCCTGGGTTCAAGCATTCCTCCTGCCTTGGCCTCCCAAAATGCTGGGATTACAGGCGTGTGCCACTGCGTCCAGCCTTATTTTCTGTACCTGTGATGTTCTGGCATTTGGGGCCTCACTGACTAGGTCGATAGAGTCTAACCCTCCCAGTGTTGGCTAATTGCTAGAGATAGCACATGACTTGCCTTTGATTTGAGTGTGGCTTTCATCTGAGTGTGCCTTTCTTCTTCTTCTTCTTTTTTTTTTTTTTTTTTTTTGTTTTTGAGACAGGGTCTCACTCTGTCGCCCAAGTTGGAGTCCAGTGAGACGATCACAGCTCACTGTAGCCTCAACTTCTCTGGGCTCAAGCGATCCTCCCACCTCAGCCTCCTGAGTAGCTGGGCTACAGGTGTGTGCCACCACGCCCAGCTAATTTTTTTGTATTTTTAGTAGAGATGGGGTTTCATCATGTTAGCCAGGATGGTCTCGATCTCCTGACCGCGTGATCTGCCCACCTTGACCTCCCAAAGTGCTAGGATTACAGGCATGAGCCACCACACATGAAAGTGTGTATTGCGTATTTAAAATGTATATTGCATATGTGTACTGCATATTGAAAGTGTGTATTGCATATGAATGTGTATATTGCATATGAAAGTATGCCTTGAACCAACCAATCCAAAGCCAGTTCACCTACCAACCCCCCACAACTTTCTCTGTCTGACTC
Source organism: Trachypithecus francoisi (assembly GCF_009764315.1). Taxonomy (NCBI): domain Eukaryota; kingdom Metazoa; phylum Chordata; class Mammalia; order Primates; family Cercopithecidae; genus Trachypithecus; species Trachypithecus francoisi. The sequence continues at coordinate 11,585,796 of NW_022681461.1, forward strand.
TCACACTCTAGGTCACTATCCACCTGCCCTAATCACCCCAGAGCCAGGTACCAGGCAACCAGAGACAGCCCCTGTGCCCCAGAGCTCACTGTACTCAAACTAGACAATCCTAAATCTGCTTACTGTGCCTTGCATTGACTTTTCTGTGGAAACCACACTAAAGACTATCGCCCAGGTTTTCCCCTTGCTCCCACTGTCTCCTGACCAATCCTGCTGTTTCCCATGAGGACCTGCAGGGCCTGGCCTGCCCCCTTCTGCTGAGAACCAAGAGTCACAAACAGTCTTTCAATAGCAGTCATCTCCTGAACTCTTGGTCTCACTGTACCTGAATATAAAGAAAATCTTGGTACATTGTAAAACAGGAAGCGCACTCAGAGGGGTCTACACAGGAGGCCTGTGGTCCCCCCTTAATCTGGATGGAACCACCTAGTCTGTAGGTTTCTATTCATCACTAGGCTCTTACCTCCACACTTCTTCCCCCAGGATGCCCCAAATTCCAAGTTAGATCTTCATTCCTTCAGTTTAAGCCTTTAATTCTTTATTACATGCAGTCCCCTGGATGTAGACATGGCTTATGCTTTCATCATTTATCCAACCCTTCCAGGATGTGAGAGCAAACTACACAGGCACTGCGCTGAGAACTGGAGAGGGATGGAAGAGATGCCACTGCTGCTGTTGGTAGACATCCTTGTCTAATTTTTTCACTTATTTTGTCATCGAAGAAAGGGATTATGGGGACATGAACCTTGATTTTGACCTTATTTTTCCTTTCTTCCTTGTCTGTTTCTTTCTTACCTTTTAGTTTTTGGCTTCACTGGTTATCACTATAGCTAATCCAGATAAAGAATTACAAGATTTTCTTAACTAGATGGAAAACAATATTTCAATGATTAATCATCTTTAAATGATAATAATGCAAATTGTAAAAATGGTAAGGCTGGTTAAAACCAAACTCTTGGGATAAACAAGGAACCTGTGGAATAGGCTTCTAACTCCCACTTTTCTAAATGATTTCTACAAATACGTTTATCTGTTTCTTTTCTTTCTTTCTTTTTTCTTTTTTTCTTTTTTTCTTTTTTTTCTGAGACAGAGTCTTGCTCTGTTGCCCAGGCTGGAGTGCAGTGGTGCAATCCCGTCTCACAGCAATCTCTGCCTCCCGGTGGTTCAAGCGATTCTCCTGCCTCAGCCTCTTGAGTAGCTTGGATTACAGGTGCATGCTGCCATGTCCAGCTAATTTTTTTGTTTTTGTTTTGGTTTTGGTTTTAGACAGAGTCTTGCTCTATCACCCAGGCTGGAGGGCAGTGGTGCGGTCTCAGCTCACTGCAAGCTCCGCCTCCTGGGTTCACGCCATTCTCCTGCCTCAGCCTCCCGAGTAGCTGGGACTACAGGCGCCCGTCACCATGCCCGGCTAACTTTTTGTATTTTTAGTAGAGACGGGGTTTCACCATGTTAGCCAGGATGGTCTCGATCTCCTGACCTCATGATCTGCCCGCCTCGGCCCCCCAAAGTGCTTGGATTACAGGCGTGAGCCACTGCACCCGGCCTAATTTTTTGTATTTTAGTAGAGATGGGGTTTTACTGTGTTGCCTAGGCTGGTCTTGACCTCCTGAGTTCAGGCAATCCACCCACCTCAGCCTCCCAAAGTGCTAGGATTACAGGCGTGAGCCACCACACCCGGCCTGCAATTGCTATTTTTACATATTATCTCAGTGCTCTAAAATTAACCTAGCCTATGTGCAAGAATGGATAAAGGCCCCTTAAACAAAAATGGAGTGGGTTCTGTTAGTTCTTTTGCTGTTTCACTGCTACAATGGCCTCTTAGAATCACAGTCACCTCATTTAACTGGGGGCCGATTTCATTATTTGAGGTCTTGGTGGATAGGAATCTTCAAGAGAAATACCTAATTCAAGCTGTATTGATGTCTTCAAGCATAAGGACAGGCTTGAAGGAAAACAGGCTGTTCCTAACCTGTATGAGAAATGAATCATGTTAACCTGGGGCCTTGGAAATGCTCATTTCAGGAGCTGTCCTTCAGGAGCTCTCAATCACTGAAGGTCTTGCTTTTTGAGTTTTCTCATCCGAGAATGGCCTCAAAGGGGCAGAGACGGTCTTGGGACTCTGCCTGGCAGCCCCTTCCCACCTCCCCTCATCCCTCCCTCCTCTTCCTTCTTTACCCCCCATAATTCCCTTGGCCCCTTGCCAGTCGTGCTGTCCATATGTGAACAATGCTCTACTTTGGTGGAGGAAAGAAAGGGTCTTTAATTTTTTTTTTTTTTTAAATTATCAAAAGTATTGGTACTTTGTGGCTCATGCCTGTAATCCCAGCACTTTGGGAGGCTGAGGCAGGTGGGTCAGTTGAGGCCAGCAGTTTGAGACCAGCTTGGCCAACATGGTGAATCCCATCTCTACTAAAAATATAAAAATTAGCTGGGCGTGGTGGCGTGCGCCTATGATCCTAGCTACTCGGGAGCCTGAGGCAGGAGAATTGCTCGAACCCAGGAGGCGGAGGTGGCAGTGAGCAAAGATCATACCACTGCACTTCACCCTAGGCGACAGAACAAGACTCCATCTCCAAAAAAAAAAAGTATTAGTACCTTGATATTTTTTCTATCTCTAGAGGTTTGCTTACAAACACACATATCTATATTAGGGAGAGGATTACATAAACACTCAAAGAGATAAAACATTGATGGTGCAACATCAGACATTCTTCAGGAAGGCAGTGAGGGTAGGATCCACCAGGCCCGGCCTCCCAAAGCTGTCCCCTCTTCTCCCCCTAGCTCCTCCATGGGTTAGGCTGGCTCCACTCTTGTGTTCTTTCCATCCTTAATTCAAACTCCATGTCCCTCTTCTCCGACTGTTTCCAAATTTCAAACTGCAGCCGTGATGGATCCTTTCTTGTAAGAAGGCTGCTCTTCCTGGCTAGCCTGAAAAATCTTCCCCGGCTCATTACCATAGCAACGGGAGCACGCCACTGAAATCTGCGGCACGAAGGGGCTGGCAGCGCAGCCCCCACACACCACGACTCAGATGGCAGCCGCCTCAGGCCACTAAAGGAGCAACCCTTCCTGAGCTCATAGATATTAAAAATAGAGAATGGTATCCCTTGATCAAATTACTGCATTCCTCCAGACCACTTTCCTCTCCTATGTGTGACAGGAGTGAGTTTTTCTTTCATTGCAGAGGAAAATCTAGATGGTTCTGTCTAATCCCACCCAAAATAGCAGTGACTCAGTAGACAGGTCGGGAGGACCCTCTATTCGGCAACCACCACCCTTCTACGGGCTCAGAGCCATCTGCACCTCAGGACACTCACATCTGGGGCTGGGGAAAGAGGGGAGAAGTGAGCTGTTTGGAGCCAAACACAATTTGGTGGCTGATACTGGCATGATCCTCCCTCGCAGTGCCTAGGGCCTTCTGGATGCGGAGGGAACTGACCCATACGGAGAGGGAAAACAGAGGTTCTGTGGTTTAGGCAAGCACAGGGGCCACTCAGATGGTGAGCAGGTGGGCTGCAGGCCCTGAAGAGGCATTGACAAGGCCTGTGTCCAGTCCTCTCCCCAACCCAGGGAATCCTTTCTAGAGTCACTGCAGCCTCCAACTCCAGGCTCAAGAGATCCTCCCTCCCCAGTCTCCTGAGCGGCTGAGACTACAGGTGCATGCCACCAAGGCCAGCTCATTTTTTGCAGGGGAGCGGGAGTGGTCTTGATTTTCTGGCTGGTTCGTCTTGAATAGACTTCTTTCAAGGCATTTCTTCCAAATCTTTTTCTAACTGCATGCATCCCTCCATTTCCCCCTCACGCCCCTGGCACTGAGGCTTTTAAAATTCAAAGACCAATAATTGAACCTGTTTTTCTTCCTGTTTTTCCCCTGTGCTATCCATACCCTTATGCAATGCATACAGACTGCCTAGATCAGGGGCTTATTTGAAGCTACTTTGTACAGGCTGGTGTAGTCTATAGGTCCCTTCATTGCATAAAAGAAGAAGGAGACCAATCATATTAAAAGACAAATTGTCAAGACATTAAAAACCAAATGTGTGATATAATATGTGTGCTTCTTTATTAACACATTATTAATAAGATAAAGTTTTATTTCAAATTGTTGATGTGCATGAGTGTTGTTTTGAAACATGCCACAAATCTAAAGTGCTATGAAAATACCTGTGTTTTCTATTGGTTGAAAAGTTATGAGTACTATGGAAAAGGTCAGCTGCCTATGTTAAAATGGCAGGAAATATTAAATTTCAGTTAGGTGTTATACCAAGAACTGTGAAGCATCTGAGATGTTACCCTACTAGGAAGGGTAACAAATTTGCATGAGACAGTTTTGGGGATGCTGATAGAAGACACGAGACTCCTGGGTCAGACATAAAAGACTGCTACAACAACAGCAGTATCCAGAATATCAGCATTTGTTCTCGTTCTCTGAGCCCCACTTCTGGCAGGGTAATGCAGAGAGGGCTAGATGATCCCTGCACACCCTGTGGGTTGAATTACATTGTTTATGTTAACATGTAATGCATGTAATGGATGTATCGCTTTTAAATAAATTAATATTTTAAGTTTTTCTCTCTCTTTTTTTTTTTTTTTTTGAGATGGAGTCTCGCTCTGTCGCCCAGGCTGGAGTGCAGTGGTGCAATCTCGGCTCACTGTAATCTCTGCCTCCTGGGTTCAAATGATTCTCCTGTCCCAGCCTCCCAAGCAGCTGGGATTACAGGCGTGCGCCACCACGCCCAGCTAATTTTTGTATTTTTAGTAAAGATGGGGTTTTAACATGTTGGCCAGGCTGGTCTTGAACTCTTAACTGGAGGTGATCCACCCACCTCGGCCTCCCAAAGTGCTAGGATTACAGGCATGAGCCATCACACCTGGCCTCAGTTTTAATTCCTAAAATATTGATAGATTCACATGATCAAAAACTCTGGGCTCATCAATAATTTGTAAGTATGTTTACTTTAAAATGTTGGTCCTGAGACTAAAAGCTTGAGATCATCTGGTTTAGATTATTACATTGCATGGTTGGGAAGGTAGGCCGGAGGCAAAAAAAAAAAAACAAAAACAAAAAACAAAATGCTGGCTGGCAATAAAGCATATTTGATAATAATAATAGAAAAATAGTTTTAAAGAAAGTGTTGAGTGAGGTGATACCTAGGGTGGCAACATTAGGATTCTGTGACATGGGAGGGTAAAACTCTTTTCAAGACTGAAGTCAAAGACACTTTGTTGGAAGGAAGCAACATGTTAGGAAGGAATGAATCCTTCCAGCAGCCTGGTGAATCCAAGGTTGAATTCTTCCCTCCAATACGGTATCACTTTAGTCCCCACTAGACTCTCCTAGAAAGAGTAGAGGAACAAGGAAGAAATCAGAAAAACTGAGCATTTGTCTAAAAGAGACTGAAGTCAGCATTAACTAGCTACTTTATGGTTCTCTTCCCAACTCCACACCATTTCTCCATGGAAACTCAAGAGGAAGATGAGCTCTATTCGATAAACGAAAGCAGCAGCATTCTCTGTATACATGCAAGTCACTGTTTCTCATCCTGCACCACTGTAAACACCCAGGGTCTGGGTGTCTAAATAACCGAAGTCAGGGCTTTGCATCTTCCGGTTTACAGATCAGTGCTGCATAATCATTAGCTAACAAACCCATGGTGGTGGTGGGGTGGTGGTGTCTATGCCTCCAAAGGCAGAAACTGAGTCTCTGGAAGGCTGAGGTGGTAGACGGGGAAAACCACAAGTAGAGGCACCCAAATGTAAACACCAGAGTTTCCTCCTTTATGATTTTACCTAGAATGAAAATGGAAGACAGGAGTGCATGTAATTTAGACTTTTGGATGCTTGCCTTTCTCAACTTCCAGTCATAAACCCTTGACACATCGAACACAACTTTTTTTTAGATGAAGTTTCACTCTTGTTGCCCAGGCTGGAGTGCAATGGCGTGGTCTTGGCTCACCACAACCTCTGCCTCCTGGTTTCAAGCAATTCTCCTCTCTCAGACTCCCAACTAGCTGGGATTACAGGCATGCACCACCAAGCCTGGCTAATTTTGTATTTTTAGTAGAGACAGGGTTTCTCCATGTTGGTCAGGCTGGTCTTGAACTCCTGACCTCAGGTGATCTGCCTGCCTCGGCCTCCCAAAATGCTGGGATTACAGGCGTGAGCCACTGCGCCTGGCCTAACACAAGTTTTTTTTCCCCTCTTTGCTTTGGCTCCCTGATTCCCCACTTTTTTTTTTGTTGTTGTTCTCATCGTGTGGTTTCTTTTAGAAGTTCGATGTGAAAAACAAGGTGGGTGTTGGAAGATGCCCTTGGCAAAGAAAATAGCTGCGTCTTTTTTCATGCAACCTCCTCCTTCCCCCTACAATCTCCATCCTCCCCCTTGGCCCCTGATTCACTGTGTCCCTGAATCTCTCCTTCTGATTGATTTCCACTCACTGCCCTCAGGAATGTGCTCAAAAACTAATCTTTACCAAAGTATCAATGCCCTGCTGGCTGCTCTGGTTATCCATTGCTGCAGAACAAAGCATCACAAAATCCAGTGGCTTCAGACAACAATCATTTTCTTATTCTCTCTCTGGTTCTGGGTGCTGAGTAGTGCAGTGGATCCTTTGCTCAGGGTATCTCCTGCAGTTGCAGTCAGATGGAAAACTCGGCGGCAGGGGAGGATGACTTCAGAGCTGACAGGTCTCCGTGTCTGGCAGGTGATGCTAGCTGTTGGCTGAGACCACAGTTGGGGCTGGTGGACAGACACCTACACATGGCCTCTGCATGTGGCCTGGGCTCCCTCACGGCATGGTGTCTCCTCACAGCAACAGGAGCCCCCCAGGATATAGCCAGGAGGAAGCTGTGCTACCTTTTATGACCCAGCCTCGGCCTCAAATCTGCTGTAGTCCATCTGTTGGAGTAGTCGTAAGCCCCCACCCAGATTCATGGGGAAGAGACACAGACTCCACTCTCAATGGAAGGAGTGTCCAAGCGTTTTGGGACCAAAGCAAGTCACAACTTTCCCTTTGCCCTCCTTAGTTAAGTCTGGACCACTGAAACTCCAGCTTTACTAAGACACTAGGGGCCAAGTGTGGTGGCTCATGCCTGTAATCCCAGCACCTTGGGAGGCTGGGGCGGGTGGATCACCTCAGGTCAGAAGTTCAAGACCAGCCTGGCCAACATGGTGAAACCCCATCTCTACTAAAAACACAAAAAAATTAGCCAGGCATGGTGGTGGGCACCTGTAATCCCAACTACTTGTGAGGCTGAGGCAGGAGAATCACTTGAACCTGGGAGGCAAAGGTTGCAGCAAGCCAAGATTGTGCCATTGCACTCTAGCCTGGGCAACAAGAGCTAAACTCTGTTTCAAAAAAAAAAGATACTAGGGCTTCACTTGCCATGAACCTGCCTCACTAGGAATGGCAGAGACTGGCAGCTGTCACAAAACATCTCTTCTGCCTTTCTTATTTAGGAAAAACACCCAGTTTTTATCTGGGCACATTGCTTCCCACAATATGAGACTCTATTTCCCAGATGCCTTGCAGCTAGATGTGGATATGTGACTAAGTTCTGGAGAAGCAAAGTAATCAGAAATCTCATACGCAACTTCTGAGAGGTGGCCTTAAAGGAAGGGAAGAAGCTCTTTTTCCTTTCTGCTGAATGGAATACGGAAGTGACAGCTTCGGCCGTCCGGGATTACAAGGATCCCAGGGTATTTGGAGCCATGGAGCGGTAGAACCTGAGTCCCTGTTGACTTTCAGACGTGCCCTTTCAGCCCAAGACTGCCCACTAAAGACTTACTCTGTGAGAAGCTAAAATTTTGCGGGCTTAAGTCACTGTCATTTTTGGCTTCCTGTAGTGATGAGACAGCTGAGCCTAATCCTAAAATGGTATAAAAACCAAAGCTCTCTGTCTTGGCTTTATGTCCTGAAGAGCAGAACCCTAAAAAGAAAAACGATCTTCCCCAGATCCAGTTGAATATCCTTTTACTATTCACTAAAACATTAGATTCTCTCTTGAATCTGGTGTTTCTCAATAGGCGTGCTACTCATATGGAGAGACAAAAGCATTTTTGTTGTTGTTGTGCTGGACACTTAACTAAATCAATAGCAGGCCCGGCGCGGTGGCTCACGCCTGAATCCCAACAACTTTGAGAGGCCAAGGTGGGTGGATCACCTGAGGTCAGGAGTTCAAGACCAACCTGGCCAACACTGTGAAAACAACCCCCTCTCTACTAAAAATACAAAAATTAGCCAGGTGTGGTGGCACATGCCAGCTACTAAGGAGGCTGTAATCCCAGCTACTAGGGAGGCTGAGGCAGGAGAATCACTTGAACCCGGGAGGCGGAGGTTGCAGTGAGCTGAGATCACACCATTGCACCACTGCACTCCCGCCTGGGCGACAGAGTGAGACTTGTCTCAAAAAAATACATAAATAAAAATAAATATGAAAATATTTTTTAAAACATTAGCCAGGCATGGTGGTGTGCGCCTATAGTCTCAGCTACTCGGAAGGCTGAAGCAGGAGAATTGTTTGAACCTAGGAGGTGGAAGTTGTAGTGAACTGAGATCACACCACTGCACTCCAGCCTGGACGATGGAGCAAGACTCTGTCTCATAAAAAGAAAAAAAAAAAAGGAAAAAGGTCAATAGCAGACATTCCCTCACCCTCATGCCCACAAATCACTGTTAAAACACAAAAGTCAGCAGGGCGTGGTGGCTCACACCTGTAATCCCAGCACTTTGGGAGGTCGAGGAAGGTGGATCACCTGAGGTCGGAAGTTTGAGACTAGCCTGGTCAACATGGTGAAACTGTGTCTCTACTAAAAATACAAAAAGTAGCCAGGCATGGTGGCGGGTGCCTGTGATTCCAGCTACTCGGGAGGCTGAGGCAGGAAAATCGCTTGAACCTGGGAGGCAGAGGTTGCCGTGAGCCGAGATCATGCCACTGCACTCCAGCCTGGGTGACAAGAGCAAAACTCTGTCTCAAAAAAAAAAAAAAAACAAAGCTCCCCAAATTTCCAAATGCTCCCTAGGTATACAATATCACCCTCAGTTGGAAACCACTGCTCTGTGTGTGTGTGTGTGTGGTGTGTGTGTGTGTGTGTATTGTACAATACTGGTCTGTTTTTAATTTTTTTGATACATAATAAATGTACATTTTTCAGGGTACATGTGATAATTTAATACATTCATATATTTGTAAAGATCAAATCAGTGTGATTGGAATATCTATCACCTTAAATCTTTGTCTTTACTTTGTGCTAGGAACATATTCAAATTATTCTCTTCTAGCTATTTGAAATATACAATAAACTATTGTAAACTATAGTCACCCTACTGGTCTATCAAAAACTGGTTCTTAGTTCTTCTATGAAACTGTATATTTGAACTGTATTAGTCAGCCTCTCTTCATCCTCCCCTCCGCCCTTCCCAGCCTCTGGTAATCACCAATGTACCCTCTACCTTCATAAGATCCACTTTTTTTTAGCCCCCACATTTAAGTGAGAACATGTGATATTTGTCTTTCTGTGCTTGTCTTTTAACACCTAACATAACGACACAACCACTGCTGCCGACCAAGAAAGCAGGACTGGCCCTCTCTCCCACCTACCTTAGATGCTCTATGCTTTTTCTTTCTGATGACTAACGCTGGGCATGACTCATTTCAAAACCCACATAGATGTGACCTCACCATGTCACCCTTGGTGGATACCTTGGTTCACTTTTTTTGTTGTTGTTGTTTTTTTGAGACGGAGTCTCACTCTGTCACCCAGACTGGAGTGCAGTGGCGTGATCTCAGCTCACTGCAACCTCTGCTTCCTGGGTTCAAGTGATTCTCTTGTCTCAGCTTCCCGAGTAGCTGGGATTACAGGCGTGCACCATGATGCCTGGCTAATTTTTTTTGTAGTTTTAGTAGAGACAGGGTTTTACCATGTTGGCCAGACTGGTCTCAAACTTCTGACCTCAAGTCATCCACCTGCCTTGGCCTCCCAAAGGGTTGGGATTACAAGCATGAGCCATAACACCTGGCTGGTGCCTTGATTCTTAACTCTGGTTATGAGAAAATCTTTCTGGGTGCAGAGAACTCACCAAGTTTCCTAAGATGAGAGGTCTCTGGGCACACAAATCAAGGTAGGATGAGAAGAATTGGGTGCGAGTGCTCTATTCCACAGCCCATAAGCACATACTTGTGTGAAAAAAGAATACTATCAAAACAAAGGACAGAAACTACTGAAATACAATTGATGTTGATATTTAAAACTTAAAAAAAAATTTTTTGAGACAGGGTCTCACTTTGTCACCCTGGCTGGAGTGCAGTGGCACAATCTAGGCTCACAGCAGCCTCGAACTCCTCCTGGGCTCAAGCAATCCTCCTGCCTCAGCCCCCCAAGTAGCTGGGAGTACAGGTGTGTGCCACCATGCCTAGCTAATTTTTCATATTTTTTGTAGAGATGGGTTTTCTCCACGTTGCCCAGGCTGGTCTCGAACTCCTGAGCTCAAGCAATCCACCCACCTTGGCCTCCCAAAGTGTTAGGATTACAGGCGTGAGCCACCACACCACACCAGCCCCAAACTATTTTAAATAAGTATCCTCCTTTCTCAAAAGTCATTGAAAAACAAGCTATAGTAGAAGAATCATTGAGCCAGGCAACTTCTTAAGTTTGTAGGTTTACAAGTTTTCTTAATATTGCTGCACAGTTAAAATAAACCATGGAACCTCTCATTCCACAGTTATAAGCCTCAAGGTCAAAAAAACTAACCTACTTCAGTAGCCTTTTGAAGGAGCTGAGGGAATATTCTGAGAACAAAAAGCATGCAAGCATTAGTAAAGTAGAAGAACCACTTTTCGTACAACTTCATCTTGATGCAAAAACACACACCTTTCCCACCTACACTGGACCAGGGTGCTACCTTATATTAGGTTGGTGCAAAAGTAATGGCAAGAGCCACAATTACTTTTGCATCAACCTAAAACAAGTAACTAATTGTGGCTTTTGCCATTACTTTTGCACCAATCTAATATATACCAGACCTCACATCTTCAAACTGTGACATGATACCCTCCAGCATGGTCCTTTTCCTTCTCACTTGCTCAAGGAAACTGACAGGCATTGCACACAGCCCCGCCCTGCCCCTCTGGCTGGTTCCTCCGCAGTCCTTGGCATTTGGACCTGTCTCTAACGTGTACCCCACAACAAGAAGAGCAAATGGTGAAGGCAGCTCTGTAAGAGCATCAGTCAAAAGATGTTACAGGTCTCACAACACACTACGGCACCTCTTTACTCGGTGATGGGAGACTTTTACAAACTAATATGTCCTTCTCAATTCCAAATCGCATCCAGGTTCATGACACCATGGAGGTAAAATCGCACTGTTTTACAACCCCAATCAATACAGAAGACTGAAGGCAGTTACTTGAATGTTTAAAATTACAAGAGCCATCTACTCTAGAATGAGGATGGATCAACGTCCAGGAATTTCTACTTTCCTTTGGAGTATAACCACCTGACCTTTCAAAGGTTTGGAAAAATCAATAAAAAACCTTCTTCCAACACAGGATTTCCAGAGAACAAAAACAAAACAATGGCAAAAACCAAACAGGATACCCAGTTTAAATCTGAATTTCAGAAAAACAACACATAATTTTTTTAGTATCTGTCCCATGGTATATTTGGGAAACACTTGTACTAAAACAATTATTTGTTGTTAATCTGAAGTTCATATTTAACTGGCAAACCTACCAGGTAACAAAAAGATTCTAAGACTCTATTAGTCAGGATTCTTTTGCCTGCTTGTGACAGAAACCCATTTCATACTGGCCTAAGTAAAATGAGAAGTTAAATGGCTGATAAAACTGCTAAGTCGAGGGATAGATCTAGCTTCAGATACTGCTTGATCCAGAAGTTCAAATGACATCATCGACACTAGGTATTTGTCTCTATCTTTCTCCACATATAAGGCCCAGGTCTCTACGTGATGGCCACAAACAGCTTGAGGCCTATATTCTCCCAATATGGGCTGCCTTCGTGGGAAAAGAGAACTTTTCTGTCTCAGTAGTTTCAGAGATTGTCCTATAATGGAGTCTTAACTGGACTAATTGGGTCATGTGCCTCTCTCTGAACCAATTACTAGAGCCTATAGAATTGGACGTTGTATCAGTTTCTTATGGCTGCTATAACGAATTACCCAACCTGGATGGCATAAAACAATTGAAATTTTATTCCCTCATAGTTCTGGAGGTGGGGCTGTGTTCCTCCAAAGGCTACAGCAGGGAAACTGTTCCAGCTTCCCGTGGCCAAAGACATCCTTGGCTTGTGGCCCCGTACTCCAGTCTCTGCCCTCTGTAGTCACATTGCCTCCTATTTTCTGTCTCAAAACTCCCATTTCCTTTCGATTATAAGGACACTTACAGTTTATTCATAGCCTACCCAGATAAACCAGGATAGGCGCCCCCTCTCATGATCCTTAACTTAATTACATACTTTGCCATATAAGATAATATTTAAAGGTTCTGGGGATTAGAGCATGGATATATCTTTGGTGGGG